>NC_091625.1:28491105-28794135 GCF_027580195.1 Bos mutus | reverse complement strand
CTGAGCTGTGTGTGCTAAGTCACTTCAGTCATGTCTGACTCTTTGCAATCCACTGCACTATAGCCAGCTAAGCTCCTCTGTCCATGGAATTTTCCAGGCAAGAATACCAGAGTGGGTTGCCATTTCCTCCTCCAGGGAGAATGTTTCCTTAGCAATTCTCTTTTTTTTTTTTATAATTTTATTTATCTATTTATTTTTGATGCTGGCTCTTCGTTGCTGCGAGAGCTTTTCTCTAGTTGTGGAGAGCAGGGGCAGCCCTCTAGTAGCCTGTGGTGCACAGGCTTCTCACTGTGGTGGCTTCTCTCTGTGTGCAAAGGCTCTAAGTCGCTCAGACTTCAGTATTTGCAGCGCAAGGCTCTAGGGTGCAAGCTCAATAGTTGTGACACATGGGCTTAGTTGCTACAAGGTATATGGGATCTTCCTGGATCAGGGATCAAAACCAAGTCTCCTGCATTGACAGGGGGATTCTTTACCACTGAGCCACTGGAAAGACCTAATATTGCTATTTTCAGTTCAGTCACTCAGTCGTGTCCGACTCTTTGTGACCCCATGGGCTGCAGCACAGGCCTCCATGGACAGGCCTCCCTGTCCACCACCAACTCCTGGAGCTTAGGCAAACTCATGTCCATCGAGTCAGTCATGCCATTCAACCATCTCATCCTCTGTCATCCCCTTTTCCTCCTGCCTTCAATCTTCCCCAGCATCAGGGTCTTTTCCAGTGACTCAGTTCTTCTCATGAGGTGGCCAAAGTATTGGAGATTCAGCTTCAACATCAGTCCTTCCAATGAATATTCAGGACTGATTTCCTTTAGGATAGACTGGTTGGATCTCCTTACAGTCCAAGGGACTCTCAATGTCTTCTCCAACCCAACATTTCAAAAGCATCAATTCTTCGGCACTCAGCTTTCCTTACAGTCCAACTCTCACATCCATAGATGACTACTGGAAAAACCATTGCTTTGACTAGATGGACCTTTGTTGGCAAAGTAATGTCTCTGCTTTTTAATATGCTGTCTAGGTTGGTCATAGCTTTTCTTCCAAGGAGCAAGTGTTTTTGAATTTCATGGTTACAGTCACCATCTACAGTGATTTTGGAGCCCCAAAAAATAAAGTCTGTCACTGTTTCCACTGTTTCCCCATCTATTTGCCACTAAGTGATGGGACCAGATGCCATGATCTTAGTTTTCTGAATGTTGAGTTTTAAGCCAACTTTTTCACTCTCCTCTTTCACTTTCATCAAGAGGCTCTTTAGTTCTTTGCTTTCTGTCATAAAGGTGGTGTCATCTGCATATCTGAGGTTATTGATATTTCTCCCAGCAATCTTGATTCCAGCTTGTGCTTCATCCAGCCCAACATTTCGCATGATGTACTCTGCATATAAGTTAAATAAGCAAGGTAACAATACATAGTCTTGATGTACTCCTTTACCGACTTGGAACCAGTCCGTTGTTCCAACTGTTGCTTCTTGACCTGCATACAGATTTCTCAAGAGGCAGGGCAGGTGGTCTGGTATTCCCATCTCTTTAACAATTTTCCACAGTTTGTTTTGATTCACATAGTCAAAGGCTTTTAGTCAATAAAGCAGAAGTAGATGTTTCTCTGGAACTCTCTTGCTTTTTCTGTGATCCAACAGATGTTGGCAATTTGATCTCTGGTTCCTCTACCTTTTCTAAATCCAGGTTGAACATCTGGAAGATTGCTATTTTATTTGTATGAAATTCACCATATTTGATTTTCAAGTATTCCAAATATTCCATAATTCTGTTTTGACCAACTTAACATCTGACTTTCTATGGCCTTAGCTTTCTCCCCTCCAGAGTTAATTGTAACCATAGGGTGCTCCCAGGAGGTCCTTGACATTTTAAGCAGCTTGATTTCAAGTTATCCCAGACAGCGCTTGTTGATTCTCACCCCAGCTCTCTGCACCTCACTCCACTACCTGTGTTCTCTGTTACCCCATGTAATACTTTTGCAAATTCTTATATAAAGCTGATCTTTTTCTTAACTTTTTATTTTATATTGGAGTATAGTTGATTAAAAAGCTGACCTCTTCTTGTTCTCTTTATGCTGAATGATCAAGGACTTTGGGTACATTATTTCCTCATAGTCTTTACTCTCTCGAAGATTTGCTTTAACTTCAGAAATGATTAGAAGTGTGAACACCCTTCAGCACTTTCCTGCCAAGTTGTACCCAACCAAGTAACTCACTGGTAAGGTCTTAATTTCTTCATAAAGTATCCTCGCATTTCCTAGTATCAAGGTCTTTGTATATGGAACCCATCCTGCATTACCTGCAAAAATCCAAGGTTTAGCTATTGGTAGCATTGAGCTGTGTCGTTTGTTCTATTGTTTCCTTCAAACTTTCCCAAACTTGTTTCTGGTATAGCTTGACCTCGCTTCCACCAGCTCTGCCATATTGCTCATAGATCTTTCTTTCTCCAGAAACAGCCCTATCTACTTTAAAGATCTGGTGTCAGAGGAAGCTAAGTATATGAGTCAACCAGAAGCCATCTTCCATTGACATCTCTCAAAGGGAATTTCTTGCCTCAATTGGCCTGTCTTACTTATACCGTGTAGTAGAGTTCAGTCTTTCTTGGGATCATCTAAGGGGCTGATCTAGAGGGTAATCCTTTAAGGGGCTATTGGGCTGAGATCAGAGCTCTCTCCACCTAGTTTCTCTGCCAGTACCCTTACTATAAATGCTGTATGCATTTACCTTTCCCAGCAGTACTCATCCAGCTGTATATTAAAGGGTACTTACTCCTTTCTCTATGGTATGCTTTCATCAGGCATATGATCAGATAGCAGTTTCAAATGGTAGCCTTTGGTAAGAGAGAAACATTAACAGAATCAGTTAACACAGTATTAATAAAACATGAAAATTATACTCTAAGTACCTCTTACAAATGGAATCTAAAAGATTGGATCTTCATACAGAAAAACCTTAGATTGAATGACAGTTGAGGAAAATGTTTTAAAGACATGCTTAAACCTGAAGTAAGGCTGCTAGAGCTTAAACGCTAGCTTCATTTCCAAATTAGCTGCCAATCTTACCTATTTCGAGTCCAGTAACTCTACTAGGATATGTCTTTGTATTGAACACTCTGAGTCAAGTTTCCCTGAAGTATAGGGAACACTTTCTTGAATAAATTTAAAGCTTTTTTAAAGAGGAAAATTGTCTTGAATTGTATCTTTAATTATTTTAATTATTTTTTTATTGAAACATCAATTATTTACATATTGGCTCTCTTTTGCCTATCTTTCATACATATTATCTTCTTTTGTATCCTTTTGAACTCTTTTCAGTTGACCCTTGAACAATGCAAGGGTTAATTTGTGCAAAACTTATAGTTGGTCTTCCATATGTGCTGTTCCTCCACATTCATAGATTCTTCTATTGATGGAATATGTAGTACTCTATATTTACCGTTGAAAAGTATCTGCATATAATTCAACCTGCACAGTTCAAACCTGTGTTGTCCAAGGGTCAACTGTATTTCTATTTTATTTTGTTCGGTTTCTTTCACTTAGCGTCTGAACTCTGCTAATTCACAATTCTTCTTTTCCCACTGTTTCCTTATCTCTTCACTAGGTTCTTAAGTTTATTTTCACTTACTCTAATGCTTCATAGGAGTTGATTTGCTTGTTTAAGGTCATGACTAACTATTTTTATTTGCTTACCATATTGTTTTTTCTGGTTCCTGATCATCATCTGACACTTGCTTTTCTTATTTCTTTTCTCATTATTCTTTATAATATCTTCTATAGATCCTATTCTCATACTATTTAAATTTCTCATCTTTAAATGATGAGTTTTCTCTTAGACTTGGTAATTAAAGGACATTCATGTGGAGAAATATCCAGGACCATGTTCTATCTATCTGAAAGTTTTCTTTTGACCTAGTAATTTTTTTTTGGCAGGTAAGGGAGATGTCATTTTTATTTCATTTTTCCTTAGCCAGGGAAATTGTTCCCCTTTCTTACCACTCCACCTAAGTTTCTATTCTTTAATATTTTCTCTTTCTTCTGCTACGATAGATTTCTTCCTTCCTAAATGAATACTTCAGTTAATTCTACCTCTGCTTTTTGAACCCAAATTAGGCCCAAAAAAGCATTGTAACCTACTAATTGTAGTTGCCTACTAATAGTTTTAACAATTGTAAATAAAGAATTTAGGTGAAAACATAAATTCTCCAAGTGCGCTCTCTCTCATTGAGAAGTAGATTTTGCTGGTTCTTTTGGGAACCTACAACCAAGGCAAACCCTCTTGCTTTCCTCATAAATGTACTCTTGTTGTGTTGTTCAGTCGCTAAATTATGTCTGATCTATGTGACCCCATGGACTGCAGCACGCCAGGTTCCCCTGTTTTCCACTGTCTCCCAGAGTTTGCTCAAACTAAATCCATTGTGTCGATGACGCCATCCAACCATCCCATCCTCTGTCACTCCCTTCTCCTGCCCTCAATCTTTCCCAGCATTAGGGTCTTTTCCAATGAATCGGCTCTTTGCATCCGGTGGCCAAAGTACTGGAGTTTCACCTTCAGCATCAATCCTTCCAATGAATATTCAAGGTTGATTTTCTTTATGATTGGTTTGATCTCCTTGCAGTCCAAGGGACTCTCAAGACTTTTCTCCAGCACCACAATTCAGTAGCATCAATTCTTCAGTGCTCAGCCTTCTTTATGGCTCAACTCTCACATCCATACATGACTACTGGAAAAATCATATCTTTGACCATATGGATCTTTGTCAGCAAAGTGATGTCTCTGCTTTTTTAATGTGCTTTCTAGGCTTGTCATAGCTTTTCTTCCAAGGAACAAGCTTTTAATTTTGTTACTGCAGTCACTGTCCACAGTGATTCCAGAGACCAAGAAAATGAAATCTGTCACTGTTTCCCGTTTTTCCCCATCTATTTGTCATGAAGTGAGGGATCTGGATGCCATGATCTTAGTTTTTTGAATGTTGACTTTTAAGCCTGCTTTTTTACTCTCTTCTTTCATCCTCATCAAGAGGTTCTGTAGTTCCTCTTCACTTTCTACCACTAGGGTGGTATCATCTACATATCTGAGGTTATTGTTATTTCTCCCTGCAGTCTTGATTCCAGCTTGTAACTCATCCACCCTGGCGTTTTGCATGATGTACTCTGTGTATAAGTTAAATAAACAGGGTGACAATATACAGCCTTGACGAACTGCTTTCTCAATTTTGAACCAGCCCGTTGTTCCATGTCCAGGTCTAACTGTTGCTTCTTGTCCTGCATACAGGTTTCTCAGGAGACAGATAAGGTGGTCTGATATTCCCATCTCTTTAAGAATTGTCCACAGTTTGTTGTGATTCACACAGTTAAAGGCATTGCCATAGAAAAAGCAAGGGAAATGCACTCATTTCATTTCTAATAATTTATGTCAGCCTTTCCTCCAGTTTCATCTAGGATTTAACTCTTCTTTGATTGGCTAAAAATGAGATTATATAATTTTTTCTTTCTACTCATTCTGTTTGGATGACTTACAGGAATAAAATGGGGGAAATGTCAACTTCTATTTCTGTCTTGCAACTGGAAGCCCAACACTGTAACTTGCACTTCATTTTATGTTTCAATCACTTCATGCTGTTTGGAGTTGACCCAGGATGCCATGGACTTCCTTATCTTCTTGTCTTTGCTCATGTATATGTTCCCAGCACCATTCCCATAAATGCCTGTATCTAGCTGGTACCAATTCATCCTCTAAAACTCACTTTAGGTGCATCTCCTGTGTGAAATTTCCCTGACAACCTTCCTATCTTTGCTTGACTGATTCCTAATATTCAATATGATGAGTGCCTTTACCCCATTGCATTGTTTGTCTGTGGTATTTTATTAACCTCCCAGACCATTCTAAGCTTCTTGAAGACAGTGACTATGTCTCAGAATTTTTGTATCATCAGGCTAGAAACCCTTTGATAGGCAATCAAATAAAGGTAATTGAATAAATAAGTAAATGCATTATTTACAAGACCTTTTAGAACTAACACCCAAAAAAGATGTCCTTTTCATTATAGGGGACTGGAATTTAAAAGTAGGAAGTCAAGAAACACCTGGAAAAATAGGCAAATTTGGCCTTGGAGTACAGAATGAAGCAGGGCAAAGGCTAATAGAGTTTTGCCAAGAGAATGCACTGGTCATAGCAAACACCCTCTTCCAACAACACAAGAGAAGTCTCTGCACATGGACATGACCAGATGGCCAACACCGAAATCAGACTGATTATATTCTTTGCAGCCAAAGATGGAGAAGCTCTATACAGTCAGCACAAAGAAGACCGGGAGCTGACTGTGGCTCAGATCATCAACTCCTTATTGCCAAATTCAGACATAAATAGAAGAAAGTGGTGAACACCACTAGACCATTCATGTATGACCTAAATCAAATCCCTTACAACTATACAATGTAAGTGAGAAATAGATTTAAGGAATAGATCTGATAAATAGAGTGCCTGATGAACTATGGACAGAGGTTTGTGACATTGTACAGGAGACAGGGATCAAGATCACCCCCAAGAAAAAGAAATGCAAAAAAGCAAAATGGCTGTCTGAGGAGGCCTTACAAATAGCTGTGAACAGAACAGAAGCGAAAAGCAAAGGAGAAAAGGAAAGATATAAACATCTGAATGCAGAGTTCCAAAGGATAGCAAGGAGAGATAAGAAAGTCTTCCTCAGTGATCAGTGCAAAGAAAAAGAGGAAAACAATAGAATGGGAAAGACTAGAGATCTCTTCAAGAAAATTAAAGATACCAAGGGAACATTTCATGCAAAGATGGGCTCAATAAAGGACAGAAATGGTATGGACCTAACAGAAGCAGAAGATATCAAGAAGAGGTGGCAAGAATACACAGAACTGTACAGAAAAGATCTTCACAACCTAGATAATCATGATGGTGTGATCACTGACCTAGAGCCAGACATCCTGGAATGTGAAGTCAAGTGGGACTTAGGAAGCATCACCACAAACAAAGCTAATGGAGGTGATGGAATTCCAGTTGAGCTATTTCAAATCCTAAAAGATGATGCTGTGAAAGTGCTGCACTCAATATGCCAGCAAATTTGGAAAACTCAGCAGTGGCCACAGGACTGGAAAAGGTCAATTTTCATTCCAATCCCAAAGAAAGGAAATGTCAAAGAATGTTCAAACTACCGCACAATTGCAGTCATCTCACATGCTAGCAAAGTAATGCTCAAAATTCTCCAAGCCAGGCTTCAGCAATATGTGAACCATGAACTTCCTTATGTTCAAGCTGGATTTTGAAAAGGCAGAGGAACCAGAGATCAAATTGCCAACATCCGCTGGATCATGGAAAAAGCAAGAGAGTTCCAGAAAAACATCTATTTCTGCTTTATTGACCATGCCAAAGCCTTTGACTGTGTGGATCACAATAAACTGTGGAAAATTCTGAAAAAGATGGGAATACCAGGCCACCTGACCTGCCTCTTGAGAAATCTGTATGCAGGTCAGGAATCAATAGTTAGAACTAGACATTGAACAACCGGCTGGTTCCAGATCGGGAAAGGAGGACGTCAAGGCTGTATACTGTCACCCTGCTTATTTAACTTCAATGCAGAGTACATCATGAGAAATGCTGGGCTGGATGAAGCACAAGCTGGAATCAAGATTGCTGGGAGAAATATCAGTAACTTCAGATATGCAGATGATACCACCCTTATGGCAGAAAGTGAAGAAAAACTAAAGAGCCTCTTGATAAAAGTGAAAGAGGAGAGTGAAAAAGTTGCCTTAAAGATCAACATTCAGAAGATGAAGATCATGGCATCTGGTCCCATCACTTGACGACAAATAGGTGGGGAAACAGTGGAAACAGTGGCAGACTATTTTTTGGGCTCCAAGATCACTGCAGATGGTGACTGCAGCCATGAAATTAAAAGACTCTTACTCCTTGGAAAGAAAGTTTTTACCAACCTAGACAGCATACTAAAAAGCAGAGACATGACTTTGCCAACAAAGGTCCATCTGTCAAGGCTATGGTTTGTCCAGTAGTCATGTATGGATATGAGGGTTGGACTATAAAGAAAGCTGAGCACTGAAGAATTGATGCTTTTGAACTGTTTTGTTGGAGAAGACTCCTGAGAGTCCCTTGGACTGCAAGGAGATCCAACCAGTCCATCCTAAAGGAAATCAGTCCTGGGTGTTCATTGTAAGGACTGATGTTGAAGTTGAAACTCCAATACTTTGGCCAGCTGATGTGAAGAGCTGACTCATTTGACAAGATCCTGATGCTAGGAAAGATTGAGGGCAGGAAGAGAAGGGGACAACAGAGGATGAGGTGGTTGGATGGCAACACCGACTCAACGGACATGAGTTTGGGTAGACTCCAGGAGTTAGTAATGGACAGAGAGGTCTGGCATCCTGCGGTCCATGGGGTTGCAGAGTTGGACACAACTGACCGACTGAACTGAACTGAGTGCTATTTCTGTGTTTTACATCCTCATCAGTGACAATTATTGCAATGAATCTTAGTTGACAAGTCTCATTCTGTAATATAAGAAAGACATTCTATTATTCTTTCTTTAATAAATACCTGGAAAAGTCAGCTTTTTAGTAAAACCATAAAGGCAAATATACTTTCATATAATACAGAATCATGTATCTTAATGGTAGTGTTTCACTTTTAACCCCTTGGGAAATGTATCTCTCACATTCAGCAATATAAATTTGATGTATATTTTCCTCAGTTGTGCATGAACAACAGTCTATTGAGTTTGGTTGTTCAACTGTTCCATAAACCTTTTGAAAACAAAAGCTGGCACATAAAAAAGAGTATCATATGATATTTCTTTAAAATAATTTTTTTGCTTTGTTTTGAGAAAAAGATAGTACTACATAGACTGAAGACTGCACTTCATTTACTGTAAAAAGTAAATATAAAAGAACACATTTTATTGTTCAAGGAAATAAAAGATATAATAAAACTAATTACATATATACTTACTGATAGAAATAATCAAAATTATGTTGCATAATAATTACTTATAAAATAAGAAGTTCTAATATGTTTAAAGTTGCCATTTTTTAATCTTCATCCATGTGTGAAAATAGAAGATAAACGTGTTTTATGTAATGTCTGAATAAGTATTGTTGTTGTTGCTGTTCAGTCACTAAGACATGTCTGACTATTTGTGTCCCCATGGATGCAGCATGCCAGGCTCCTCTGTCCTCCATATCTCCCAGAGTTTGTTCAAATTCATGTCCATTGAGTTGGTGATGCTATCTAGCCATCTCATTCTCTGCTCCCATCTTCTTTTGCCTTCAATCTTTACCAGCACCAGAGTGTTTTCCAATGAATTGGCTCCTTGCATCGGGTGGCCAAAGTATTGGAGCTTCAGCTTCAGCAACAGTCCTTCCATTGAATATTCAGGGTTGATTTCCTTTAGAATTGACTGATTTGATCTCCTTGCAGCCCAAGGAACTCTCAAGAGTCTTCTCCAGCCCCATAATTTGAAAGCATCATTTCCTCAGTGCTCAACCTTTTTTATGGACCAACTCTCACAGAAGTCTACCAATATATATGTATGGAATATTTTTCTATATTTTACTCATAGAGGAAGATTGAGTTTTTAATAAAGAAATAGTTAAGGCTTCTGTGACATAAAATTGATACCTTTATTATACTTCTCCAATAACTTCTATGTTATTTATAAATAATACATGCTCTACTGACCTCAAGTAGCCTTGTTTAAGTAAACCACTCTACCTTAAGCTGTTCAACTATCATTTCAGTACGGTGGTAGTTGGAGGTCTCAGTCCATTTCTGAGAGAGACAGAGACAGGGGCAGATATTTCATCAAATTCCTACAGTGAAATAAATGGAAAATGTTAGAAATGGAATATAGCCATCAAGAATACACAGAAGCCACTATGTTTATCATGAAATTCAAGCAATCACTCAAATCTGTAGTAGTGTACACTTCCAGAATTTTCATCAAGGTAAAAGTAAAATCCAAGGAAACTATGAGCATGTGGCAAAACACTTCAATAATAAAATTGCTAATAGGTTGGTATCCTGCTTCATGTATATACATTACTTTGCTTGATCATGAGGAAATCTAATTATGATTAAGAGGCTGTAGAGAAAAGGGAACCCTCTTGCACTGCTGGTGGGAATGTAAACTGATACAGCCACTATGAAGGAAAGTATAGAGATTCCTTAAACCAGGAATAAAACTACCACATGACCTAACAATTCCACTGGTGGGCATATATCCCGAGAAAACCATAATTGAAAAAGGTACATGTGCCCCAGTGTTCACTGCAGCACTACTTACAACAGCTATGACATGGGAATAACCTACATATCCATCAGCAGATGAATGGATAAAGAAGCTGTGGTACATATACAATGGAATACTACTCAGCCATAAAAAGGAATGCATTTGAGTCCGTTCTAATGAGGTGGATGAACCTAGAACCTACTATACGGAGTGTAGTAAGTTAGAAAGAGAAAAACAAATATCATATACTAACACACACATATGGAATTTAGAAAGATGGTATTGATGAGTCTATTTGCAGGGCAGCAATGGAGATGCAGACTCAGAGGACAGACTTGCAGACACAGATGGGGAAGAAGAGGGCAGGACACATGGAGAGAGCAGCATAGAGACATACACATTACCATATGCAGAATAGGTCGCTGGTGGGAATTTGCTGTGTGACTCAGGGAGTTTAAACCGGGCCTTTAAAAACCTAGAGGGGTGGGATACACTTCCCTGGTGACTCAGCTGGTAAAGAATCTCCCTGCAGTGCGGGAGACCTGGGTTCAATCCCTGGGTTGGGAAGATTCCCTGGAGAACGAAACAGCTACCCACTCCAGTATTCTGGCCTGGAGAATTCCATGGACTGTAGAGTCCATGGGATTGCAAAGAGTGGGACATGACTGAGCAATTTTCACATACACAGAGGGGCAGGATGGGGTGGGAGATTGGAGGGAGGTTCAAAAGGGAGGGGAAATATGTATACCTTTGGCCGATTCATGTTGACGTATGACAGAAACCAACACAATATTGTAAAGCAATTATCCTTCAATTAAAAAGAAATAAAATGTCAAAAAAAGAATTCAGCCTCTTGAGCAAACTGCTTAAATAATTTTTCCTCGGTTCCCTTATTTGTGAGAGACAGAAAATTATAGTATTAATATTTACTTTATAGGGCTCTTACGGAGATTAAATGATATAATACATCTAACGTGTGTAGTGGCACACCATAAATGCTCAAGAAGGTTCTGTATTATTTTGCTGTGACAAATTACCACAAACTTATTGGTGTAAAGGCAATAACACAAATTTGTTATCTTATATTTTTAAGGTCAGAAGTCCAAAATAGTTCTCACTGAGCTAAAATCAAGATGGTGGTAGGGCTGTATTCTTTCTGGAATGAATCTATTCCCTTGCCTTTTCTAACCTCTGAAGGTTGTCCATATCCCTTGACGTACAACCTCTCAGCACTTCTAATGCTGCTGTGTTGTCTTAATTATGTCTCTGACTCTTCTGCCACTTCCTTTATTTTATAAAAATTCTTGTGACTACATTGCGCCCAGCTGCATAATCTAGGCTAATTTCCTATTTCCAGATTATAAACTTAATCATACCTAGAAAATTCCCTTTGCCTTATTAGGTACCATACTCATAGTTTCTGGAAATTAGAATGTAACCTTCTTTGGAGGGTCCATTATTCAGCCTATTTAAGTAACGAGTAGTCGTCACCATGTCCCAAACATGATGTGCGTGCATACTAAGTCGCTTCAGCTGCGTCCAACTCTTTGCAACCCTATGGACTGTAGCCCACCAGGCTCCTCTGTTCATGGGATTCTCCAGGCAAGAATACTGGAGTGGGTTGCCATGCCCTCCTCCAGGGGATTTTCTCCACCCAGGGATGGAATGCATGTCTCTGGCACCTCCTGCATTGGCAGGCGGGTTCTTTAACACTAGTGCCACCTGGGAAGCCATGGCTCTAGTGGTAAAGAAACCCAAACGTTATACCCAGCATTTAATCACACAATACCTATGCAGTTTACTGTATTTGCAAAATGAAAACATGCCCTTTACATAGTAGGTATGCTTAAGTAAATGTTTGTTGAACTAATTATTGAATTACAAAGCTAATGAAATTAACTTGACTATTCCTTTTAGTTCTGTTTCCCCGCTTGAATGGTCTACTATAGTATAAATTACATAAAGTTATACATTATTTTTTATATGCTCTGATATTACTCATCATGCCTCTACATATAATATACATTCAATAAATACAAATGAGTGAATTTAAGAGTGAATTTGAAGACAGGGGGAAATAAGTGAAGGTGGATTTGATGACACTAAGAACTTAATTAGGGTCCCCTTTTGACTTTTCTTAATCCTGAGATGAAAATAGGAGTCTAAACGTTTCTGATGTTTTTCAAAATTATTTTCTTGGAAATAATCTAAGACATCAATATCTGGAAATCATGTTTATTTTTTCCCTGGATTGATTATTATTTTCTGTGAAAACAAATCAAGCAAGTATGTTGACAGTGCTAAATAAAGAGCTATTATTAAATATTATAATGTTAACAAATTTAAAGAAAAGTAATCATGACATTATCTATTTGAGAAAATGTAGTAAGAGTTTTCTTCCCACTTCCTATCCCATCCCCCCAAATTCCAGTAAAAATAGAAGGGCTTTAATGTTCTTGAGAAGGAAGAAATTTTTCTCTACCCTCCAAGGTTTTTGGGGCTGATCTAATAATTAAATTAACATGAGACAGATTAACTGGAGAAAAATCAAACAAAAATTTAATAACATGTACACGTAGGAGAAACCTAGAAAAACTAGGTGACTTGCCAAATGATTGAAACCCTCACCTTAAATACCATCTTCAGTGAAAGACAAAGGAGGATGTTAGGGGAGGTGGTTTGGGACTTCAAAGGGGAGGAAGGCAATTCACTTGGAGATGACAAAGCAAATATTTGGCAAACACATGTTTGCTGTTCCACCCAGAAACTGGGACCTAGAGTCGCCTCTGATCTCGATGTTTCCCCCCACCACTCCTAGTCCACATTCATTGCAGACATCTCAGGTGATAACTCTATTCGCCTAACTGGCCCTCTACCTAAATTCTTTAGACAGTCAGGGGGAAGGGCAAAGTTTCTTCCTGAGTCTTTGGGACCCTGATAATTTCTAGCTAGAAATACTCTGAAAGCGCAAGAGATATTTGAGGGTGGCAAGTTTTGCTCCCCTACAATGAAAAAACCAGTATTAAATTCAATTCCAGCTCACAAATCAAAATTTCATTTTCTATTTTGTTTATCCTCAGTGATATAAAGAGTAGTAAGTGTTGGCACATTATAATAAAATATCTCAACAAAACTTGTCTAATGAATGGGGCCTGAAAACATATGACCTCTCTGTACATAAATGAGTAGAACAAGTGACTGTCTTGGAAACAAAACTTGAAGCTATCATTTATTTTAAAATTTATTTGAGAAACCCAGAAATTTGAGTTGCTACAAATTGTAACATTTAGAAAGCCGGGGATGTGAGATCCCATGAATTTTAACTAAGAAAATCCTTGTAGCCGTGAAGAATTTAAAAATTTTTCCTCTCAGCTTTTAGAAATATTAAGCCAATTTAAAGGTTCACAGCATTCAAACCATCCTCTATTTCAGAAGGTATCAGTCTTGACTCAGAAAATTGGAACTAAAGAGATGTGGTGAAGGAAGCAAGTCTTGAAGAAAGTATGGTTGCTTAATCATACTTTCATGAGATGATTGAAATCATGAGATGCTTTCAAGTTGTCGAAGACAGAGGTAAAAAAAAAAAAAAAAACCCAAAACTGAACTGAATAGATAGAGGATAATTGTGAATGTAAGTAAATAAAAAGTAAAACACGTCACCTATAGTGTGATTGCAAATAACTCCATCATTATAGGCTCACCTTGTGTGTCAGTTGTTGCTCCCAAAACGCACAATTTTCAAATTGGTATTTACGTACAAATAAGTATAAAAATTTTCTAGTGCATTTACTCCCACTTGCAAAAATGCCTGCAGCCAATGTTAGTTGCATACAGATTGATTTTTGATTCTTTAAGAGCTTTTCATTACTTCCTCAGTAATACCCTTTTCTGTAGGCACTCATTAGGGAACAATGTCATAAATTCTCTTGACTTTCACAGCTTGACCTTTCTTTTGTATTTAAAGTCAGAATGTTGGCTTCATAAAAAGCAGGCATTATAATGCTTGAGAGAGTTGTGTGTGCATTATTTTGCCAACCAAAAAATATAATAGCTTTTATATAAAGCCAATTGTTTTGTCTAAGAAAGTAGAACAGCTATTTCTTTTAAAAATAAATTGTTGAGTCTGTAATATTTATCTTTGACTTAGAATCTCAGTTCCAAGTAGTAGTTTTATTCTATACAGAGTCAAATTTTATCTTGAAATAAAATGGAGTATGGAAGTTAAACATGTTTCCAAGTTCTCCAAAAATAGTGTGTGAACTTATAAAAGCTTCTTGTACGTTTTGAATAATTCCCACGAGAAGAGGGGAAATACGTTATGCAGTCATGTTCATACTTGTCACATGCTGGGTTCCCAAGAAGACTCTGACCTGAGGTTTAGCATGAGGATGTTATGTCTTGGGATCAACACCTGCAGGAAGGAGGAGAAGGAAACGAGAACGGGCAGAGGCCCAACTGCAGCCTCAGCTGACTCCTTAGGAGAGATTTGGATGGAGACTGACCCTTTAGACGTGACTGAGTGGGACTAACATGACCAGACATTTATATCCTGGCATCGATCAGTTGTTGGCATGGGGCTCTAGAAGGGGAATGGGGACAGGAAGGCCAAGGCTTCCTGCAGGGCTTGACAGCTGAAGGTCAGCTTAAGATAGCACCTCCCACAGCTGAGGCAACCAGTCTTTCCTTGAAATTGGTTCACGTTACAGAATCCTGGTGGATATATTCTGAGCATGTGTTCTTCTGGACTCTAGTCTTCATCTGATTTCAAAGCTGTTCATGACTCAGAAATTATTATTGGGAAAATGTACACTGTGTATACCTTAACTATTTTTAATCTAGAAAACTTTGAGCTGAAGTTAAGCTTTGAGCTGAGAACTACTTGGTAAAAGTAAGTATTTTGTTCTTACAGTTGTCAAATTTCCTTTTGCTGTATGTGAGGATTATGAGTCCTGAAAATCCTTTGTCATTTTATTACATCACTGGAAGCGAAGACCCACCAAGTGTGCTTTGTTTACACAGGTATTTCTGAAGCATTTGAAACTTTTATTCAGAGACTTTAAAGCCATTTTTCCCAGTTCCTGAGAAAATGTTGTGTAGAACCAAGAGGGGGCAGCAGAGGGCCACCAGAGCTGTGCACTAGAGGTAACGTCAGAGACTCCTAAATGAGATAAGCCACTCACGAAAGATCATGGGCTGGGACTCCCCTAGTGGTCCAGTGGTTAAGAATCCGCCTGCCAGGGGACACGGGTTCAATCCTTGGTCTGGGGAGATTCCACATGCTGTGGAGGAGCTAAGCCCGTGTGCCACAACTACTGAACCTGTGCTCTGCAGCATAAGTCACTGCAATGAGAAGCCTGCGTACTGCAACTAGAGAGTAGCCCCTGGTGGCCGCATGGAAGAGAATTCTCAACAGGCTTTGAATTCCTAGGTAGCAGAGGCTACGTCATGTCCGTTTTTATATTCAGTATCTAGCACATACTACGGAGAAGGCAGTGGCACCCCACTCCAGTACTCTTGCCTGGAAAATCCCATGGACAGAGGAGCCTGGTAGGCTGTAGTCCAGGGGGTCGCTAAGAGTCGGACCCGACTGAGCGACTTCACTTTCACTTTTCACTTTCCTGCATTGGAGAAGGAAATGGCAACCGACTCCAGTGTTCTTGCCTGGAGAATCCCAGGGACGGGGGAGTCTGGTGGGCTGCCATCGGTGGGTGCGCACAGAGTCGGACACGACTGAAGCGACTTAGCAGCAGCAGCAGGAGCAGGAGCACATACTAGGTGCTCAATGATTATTAATAAAAATGAATTGTAATACTGAGGAAGGGAACAGAAGATTGTTCCTCTGTTTCAACCTTTTTCTATAGATAAGTTTTTTTTTTTCATCTTCAAATGTTTCTTATAGAAACTTTTATTTATTTTTTTAAATTTTATTTAATTTTTAAACTTTACATAATTGTATTAGTTTTGCCAAATATCAAAATGAATCCACCACAGGTATACATGTGTTCCCCATCCTGAACCCTCCTCCCTCCTCCCTCCCCATACCATCCCTCTGGGTCGTCCCAGTGCTCTAGCCCCAAGCATCCAGTATCATGCATCGAACCTGGACTGGCATCTCATTTCATACATGATATTTTACATGTTTCAATGCCATTCTCTCAAATCTTCCCACCCTCTCCCTCTCCTACAGAGTCCATAAGACTGTTCTATACATCACTGTCTCTTTTGCTGTCTCGTACACAGGGTTATTGTTACCATCTTTTTAAATTCCATATATATGTGTTAGTATACTGTATTGGTGTTTTTCCTTCTGGCTAACTTCACTCTGTATAATAGGCTTCAGTTTCATCCACCTCATTAGAACTGATTCAAATGTATTCTTTTTAATGGCTGAGATCTAAACGTAAGACCAGAAACTATTAGGCAAAACACTCTCTGACATACATCACAGCAGGATCCTCTATGACCCACCTCCCAGAATATTGGAAATAAAAGCAAAAATAAACAAATGGGACCTAATTAACCTTAAAAGCTTCTGCACATCAAAGGAAACTATTAGCAAGCTGAAAAGACAGCCTTCAGAATGGGAGAAAATAATAGCAAATGAAGCAACTGACAAACAACTAATCTCAAAAATATACAAGCAACTCCTACAGCTCAACTCCAGAAAAATAAATGACCCAATCAAAAAATGGGCCAAAGAGCTAAATAGACATTTCTCTAAAGAAGACAGACAGATGTCTAACAAACACGTGAAAAGATGCTCAACATCACTCATTATCAGAGAAATGCAAATCAAAACCACTATAGATAAGTTTTTATTTGCAGTATCATTTATTTACGGTATAAGTACTTGTGCACAGTTAGCACAAGAAACAATTTTCTTTGATTCTTTTTGCACATTGCTAGTAATAAATTTCTACACTCTTCAGCTGGGAGTTCACCAAAAAAAAAAAAAAAAATTCTGTCTAGGTTTGTCTCTAGAATTGTTGATTGGTACAGAGTTAAGAATTTATCTCCTATCACATGCATGGAATCCTAGATATTGTTTATTGCTATAAATAAGTCAACATCTAATTTTCTTAGATACAGGGAAATTTTCTTTGTATGGTAAATACAGTAAGTTCCATATTTTTTGGAGATGAATTCAGCAGCTCATGAATTATGTATTCTGGGTTCTTTTCTCTCAAAAATCACTTTTCAGTAATTTTTCATAACTAACTACATACACTCCTTGAAAGAATCAGGCAAGGGTAGTTAGTCTCTGAAATTTTCATGTAGCAATTCCTATAAAGATTTAAAAGTCACAGAGGAAGTAAAAATTATGCCTTGCCAAAGGCTTACATATTACTTGTAAATTTATTCAAATGTTACCATTATTTTGGATAGTTGGTATTTGATGTTAATAATTTACATAAATGTTTCTGTTTCTTAAAACACAATTCAAATTGACTTAAGGAAATAAAAAATTTATTCTGTGTTTCAGGGAGACTGAATCCAGGAATCTAAATGAGGTCTTCAGGATTTTCTTTTTTGCATCACTTGTCTATGTTTGTAGTTTGCTTCTATTCCAGTACCACAAGGTTCCTTCACAAGGAGTACATATCATTCCACTAAGTACCTCCCCAAAAGACAGGACTTGCTGATTTGGGGCTATTAGAGGGCAGACTGAATACCTAGCTGTAGCTCTGCCCATCCTCTGCTACTTCCTGTGGCCGGGGCAGTGGACAACCATGCCTGTCAAGTCTTGGTCACATAACCATCTCTTACATCATGAAGGCGAGGCACTGTGATTTTTTAGCCACTCATTCTCCAAGCTAGGGTCAAGGTAGGACATTACCCAGAGAAAGTGGGGAGTCCAATACCAAACAAATTTAGGAGCTACAAGAAGAGCTTGGGAAGATGAAAATACGTAACAAAACAAAACTCAAAGACTTGTCTATTATATTTAACCAAACATATGCAATTACATTGTAGTTCCTGACAATGACAATGAGTTGATTCCAATGACTTTAATGGCAGTTCCTGGAATATCGTCTAGAGGTTAAAACAGATAACTATCCATATTCTTTGGAAAGATGCTAACAAGGAATATATTCATAAGCTTTTTTTTTTTTTTTTTCAATTCCTGGTTCAGTGGGTGGGGCATATATTTATTATCTTTTGTGGTAGACTCTAAAGTAATGAGTCTCCTTTCTGAGGTCAATGAGTGTCAAGTTTTTGATCTTAGTGATTACGGCTTTTAAGATTTTTTAATAATCTGGGTTTTTCCCTATTTTAGAATCCTTACCATCAATTAAATGCATTTTCCTTTTGATATAGTAGTTCATTTTACTATAAAGTTCACCTTAAGGAGTATGGGCTTTGATAACCTAGAATAAACACAAATTTAATGAAGCATTCCTCCCCACCTTTTTTTAAACTATATAGTTCAAGTAACATCCATGCCATTAAGGGATCAGTGTCCAGCAGTTGAGTGGAGTTGCTCAAAGGGTGCTGCCCTTCATTCAAGAATCCTCAAAATACAATGACAGTTTCTCTTAATGCATTTTTTGGTCTAATTTTATCATGTTTGTTAGAGACACCTGGATGCTCAGAGATACTTCCCATAGCTTTAAAAATAGTTTAGCACATTTTCACAAGCTGTGCTATATTTTCTGGCTGTTTTTTTTTTTTTTGCTGTTGTTCAGCAGCTAAGTCATGTCTGACTCTGTGACCCCATGGACTGCAGAATGCCACGCTTTCCTGTCCTTCACTATCTCCCGGAGTTTGCTCACATTCATGTCCATTGAGTTGGTGATGCTAACCATCTCATCCTCTGCTGCCTCCTTAGTTTGCCTTCAATCTTTCCCAGCATCAAGGTTTTTTTCAGTGAGTTGGCTCTTCCCATCAGGTGGTCAAAGTATTGGAGCTTTAGGTTTAATATCAGTCCTTCCAATGAATATTCAGTGTTGATTTCCTCTAGGATGGACTGGTTTGATCTCCTTGTTGTCCAAGGGACTCTCAAGAGTCTTCTCCAGCACTACAATTCAAAAGTATTAATTCTTTGGTGCTCAGCCTTCTTTATGGTCCAATTCTCACACCTGTAAATGACTACAGGAAAAGTCATAGCTTTGACTATACAGACCTTTGTTGGCAAAGTGATGTCTGTGCTTTTTAATACACTGTCTAAATTTCTGGCTTTAAATTATCACTCAAATTTTTCTTGCTGTGGTATATAATGTTCTTCATATTTCTCTCATGTTTTGTTATAGCCCTAATTGTATATTTTATTCACTGAACAACAAACCTTTTATAGCACATTAGTAAATAAAATGTATTGGTTTAAAAATACATAAAGATGGCTAGTGAGAAGCTGCTGTACAGCACAGGGAGCTCAGTTTGGTGCTCTGTGATGATCTAGGGGAGTGGGATGGGGGATTGGGTGGGAGGGAGGCTCAAAAGGGGATGTATGTATACGTAGGGCTGATTCGTGATGTTGTTCAGCGGAAACTAACACTATATTGTAAATCAATTATATTCCAATAAATAACATATAAAGATTTGCACTGCAGACACTTTTCAGGGTATATCTTAACCTCTTTAAAATTGTGGTGGTATCTGCACTCATCAGCACTTCAGGATTATAGGAGCTCTCAGATGAATCAAGTTGACTTTCAGTTCCCTCTCCCTCTTGCACATTCATGTTTCATAATTCTGATCGCTGATGCTCTATCACTTGCTCAAGTTCTCGCCTTCGACTTTCAACTTGCTTTGTGCCTTCTTCTAACATCGACTCTTGGATTATGAATAAGTTCTCTTTTTCCTTTTTAATATTTAATAGGTAACTGTTCCTATAAGCCTTGCCTGAATTCCCAATTCTGATTACTCTGCTTGCAGACCTCAGGCCTGGCATCCTTCCTGTTTGTACTCCTTATCCAGTTTTCCTGTGTCCCAGACCCCTCTATTAGTGGGGAGGCCACAGGCTAGCCCAGCTGCTGTGTGTTCTGTTTTGCAGCTCTATCACTGATCAGTCAGATCTAGCTTTTAGCAAGATCCAAGATGACTGATACTGAGGGAATATGAAAAATTTAGAACCAAATAACACAGGACAATATCAGAAAGCAGGAGAAGAGGTTCCATCAAATGAGTCAAAGAGAACGGCTCCATCAGATGAGAATGGGAGTAGCCAAGGAATGAAGTTAGGGAGAGGAGACAGGGAACAGCGGAAGGAAGCGATCCCTACTGAATATTGGAGTAGGGGAGGTTCTCTCCTGGTCTATCCTATAACCCAGGTTTCCCATATTGCAGGCAGATTCTTTACCATCTGAGCCACCAGGAAAGCCCCAGAATACTGGGGTGGGTAGCCTATCCCTTCTCCAGGGGAACTTCCTGACCCAAGAATTGAACCAGGGTCTCCTGCATTGCAGGCTGGATACACAAGTAAACCCATATATATGGTGTCTACAAGAGACCCATTTCAGATCTAGAGACACATACAGACTGAAAGTGAAGGGATGGAAAAAGGTATACCATGCAAATGGAAATCAGAAGAAAGCTGAGTAGCGATACATGTATCAGACAAATAGACTTTAAGATAAGGACTGCTACAAGAGACAAAGGACATTCCATGATGATCAAGAGATCAGTTCAAGAAGACATACAGTTGTAAATATATGCACCCAATATAGGAGCACCTCAGTGTATAAGGCAAATGTTAACAGACATAAAGGGAGAAGTTGACAGAAAAGAAAAGCAAGTCTACAACTCTTGGAATTTTACCTAGTGGGCTGGTCCTAATGACCACCTAAATTAAGCTATAGAATATTTCCAGTATCGTGAAGCTTCCCTCATGCTCACTCCCAGGAGTTATTCAACCCCCAAAGTGATTTGCATTACAGAATTTTAAAAATGTTTTTCTTTCCCAGTACTTCTAGGAAATGCCTAAATAGTAGACAAATATTCACTAAGGCCTAATATGCACTAAAGAATGTGACCGTTATCTCCCAAATAATCAGTGTCTGATCTTTTCCCCTGCACAAGAAGGTGTTCTAGGGCTCTAGCCTGGAAAGGAGTTTTGAGATCTGGGGCTGGATTTTGGAATGAAGCACACCAGAAAATGCAGTGTCCATTGCAGAACTTGGGTGGAGGTTTCCATCCTTTTCCAAATAAAAAAGTATCTGAATAGACTGTTACCTTCAAAAAGAACAAGCAGAGAGCTGAATATATAACACAGAGCAGAGGCTGGCATCCAGGACAGCAGAGAGTTACTGGGGTTAAGATGTGTGGGTAAGAAGTAGAGCCTGGAGAGAGTGCCTGCCCTGAGAACCCATGGATAGAGTCAAGGGGTTTCATCTACAGGTGGTGAAGTCCCAGTAATGGGGGTCTTTTCTTAAAGGTGAATTTCTTTTTAATGGAAGTATCCTGATCAACAGTATAAATATGATGTTACTTGGTGTCTACTAGAAAAGCAAGGAGGCAGTGTAGGTCTTCTGCTGCCAGAAGCTGTGACAGGCTTACGCTTTTGGAGAAGGCTGGTTTTCTGGTTGATAAAGATAGAAAAGCAGGATAATAGAACTGCCAACAATGCCTGATGAACCACGGGAACCTCACACTTCAGAGCTGTGGGTAACCCAGAGTTCCCTTAGTTGAATACTTGCTTGCTTGTCCAACTCTGAAGTAATTTAAAACGATTGCCTCTGGGAAAAATTGCAGAAGACATTGACAGAAAACTACCATATTTTGTCATATTACATTTCACATACAAATTATGTGTATATATTGCCTTTTAAAAATAAAATTAATGTGAAAAGTAATAAAAAGAATATATTAGCTAAAGTATTTTCATATTCATTGAACAAATGTGTGTTAAGAATTCACTGTGTGCCTGGCTCAGTGCTCTGAGCTGGGAATGGGAATAAAACAGGGTTCCTACCCTGAAGGACCTCACACTGTTGGAAGATGACCGAAGGATTATGAGAGAAACATGAAAAAAATACAGTAGAGAACAGTGCCGTTAAGTGCTGGATGTAGTGTATGAGTTGTAGCGTGTGTGTGTGTGCTGAATCGCTTCAGTCGTGTCCGACTCTTTGTGACCCCATGGACTGTAGCCCGCCATGGGATCCCCATGGGATTCTCCAGGCAAGAATACTGGAGTAACAGAGAACACAGGTAGTGGAATGAGGTGCACAGAGCTGGGTGAGAATCAACAAGCACTGTCTGGGATAACTTGAAATCAGTCTGCTTAAAATGCCAAGGACCTCCTGCTGCTGCTGCTGCTGCTAAGTCACTTCAGTCGTGTCCGACTCTGTGTGACCCCATAGACGGCAGCCCACCAGGCTCCCCCGTCCCTGGGATTCTCCAGGCAAGAACACTGGAGTGGGTTGCCATTTCCTTCTCCAATGCCTGAAAGTGAAAAGTGAAAGGGAAGTTGCTCAGTCGTGTCCCACTCCTCGAGACCCCATGGACTGCAGCCCACCAGGCTCCTCCGTCCATGGGATTTTCCAGGCAAGAGTACTGGAGTGGGGTGCCATTGCCTTCTCCCAAGGACCTCCTGGGAGCACCCTATTGTTACAATTAACTCTGGAGGGGAGAAAGCTAAGGCCATAGAAACTCAAATGTTAAATTGGTTAAAAGAGAATTATGGAATATTTGGAATACTTGAAAATCATATCTGGTGAATTTCATACAAATAGCAATATGGGGCTTCCCTGGTGGCTCAGTGGTAAAGAATCCCCCTGCCAATGCAGGAGATCCGGGAAGATCCCATACGCCTTGGAGCAACCAAGCCCATGTGCCACAACTATTGAGCTGGACTAGGTTGCCATGCCCTTCTCCAGGGGATCTTCCCGACCCAGGGATTGAACTTGCATTTCTTACAGCTTCTGCGTAGAGGTGGATTCTTTACCACTGAGCCACGGGGGAAGCCCAACTCAGAGTTCCCTTAGTTGTATACAGTACATCCTAAAACCTACCCCTCGAGATGTAGTCTCACCAGATCACTGGCCACATTTCTATCATCAAAATGATGCACAGCTTTTCAAAAATGCCGGGGCTCAGTTTGCAACAACATTTCTACCTCATAACAAAAGAATTATGAATCATTTTATGTTTTAAAATTCTCTAATGAAATATTACGTAGCTATTTCACTGTTTACTATGATTTAAAAATAGAATGGAAACTGTTCATGTTATAATGTCTAACTTTTGCATACTAATTACACAGACTTCAGGCTTATATACAAAACATCCATATATAGGAAAAAAGAAAAGGAGGGGTAGTATTTTAAAAATATTGTCACTGGCGTTTTTGATGAAGAAGCTGTGATTCATTTGATTTGTTTTTAAACTTTACTTTGTTCATGTATTGTTTAATGGACAGATTTTCTTTTTTAAAAGCATCAATGCAATAATGTGCACCCTATTGTTACAATTAACTCTGGAGGGGAGAAAGCTAAGGCCATAGAAACTCAAATGTTAAATTGGTTAAAAGAGAATTATGGAATATTTGGAATACTTGAAAATCATATCTGGTGAATTTCATACAAATAGCAATATGGGGCTTCCCTGGTGGCTCAGTGGTAAAGAATCCCCTGCCAATGCAGGAGATCCGAAGATCCCATACGCCTTGGAGCAACCAAGCCCATGTGCCACAACTATTGAGCTGGACTAGGTTGCCATGCCCTTCTCCAGGGATCTTCCCACCCAGGGATTGAACTTGCATTTCTTACAGCTTCTGCGTAGAGGTGGATTCTTTACCACTGAGCCACGGGGGAAGCCCAACTCAGAGTTCCCTTAGTTGTATACAGTACATCCTAAAACCTACCCCTCGAGATGTAGTCTCACCAGATCACTGGCCACATTTCTATCATCAAAATGATGCACAGCTTTTCAAAAATGCCGGGGCTCAGTTTGCAACAACATTTCTACCTCATAACAAAAGAATTATGAATCATTTTATGTTTTAAAATTCTCTAATGAAATATTACGTAGCTATTTCACTGTTTACTATGATTTAAAAATAGAATGGAAACTGTTCATGTTATAATGTCTAACTTTTGCATACTAATTACACAGACTTCAGGCTTATACAAAACATCCATATATAGGAAAAAAGAAAAGGAGGGGGTAGTATTTTAAAAATATTGTCACTGGCGTTTTTTGATGAAGAAGCTGTGATTCATTTGATTTGTTTTTAAACTTTACTTTGTTCATGTATTGTTTAATGGACAGATTTTCTTTTTTTAAAAGCATCAATGCAATAATGTGTTGAGTGCTAAATGTGTGGAAGATCAGAGCTTAGGTACTGCTGCTGCTGCTGCTAAGCCACGTCAGTTGTGTCTGACTCTGTGCGACCCCATAGACGGCAGCCCACCAGGCTCCCCCGTCCCTGGGATTCTCCAGGCAAGAACACTGGAGTGGGTTGCCATTTCCTTCTCCAATGCATGAAAGTGAAAAGTGAAAGTGAAGTCACTCAGTCGTGTCTGACTCTTAGCGACCCCATGGACTGTAGCCCACCAGGCTCCTCTGTCCATGGGATTTTCCAGGCAAGAGTACTGGAGTGGGGTGCCATTGCCTTCTTCAGAGCTTAGGTACAGTGGGAACAAAAAGATAAACAAGAGAAGGAGCTTTTCTTAAAAAAGTTGTAGCAGCCGAAATGAGACACACAAACACAGGCATAGGAAGCAGCAAATGTATTAGGAGGGCTCAGAATAAGTGCTGACCACGTGCAGTGAAAGAAGAGATGGTGACTACCACCCTGTCTTATTTTTCATTTCCTGTTATGCATACAGGTCAGCTTTAGACCAGTGAACATCAAAGTTAAATCCATAAAATCCATCTGTGTGCACCTTTAATGTTTTATTTACCATGTATATTTCAGAACCTTGTTGCTGGTAGTTTATTGAATCTCTTTCTCCCAGATTTGGAAAAGTGTTTTAAAGGAAGAACAAAGGTAATTTAAATTCAACAGACCTGTTTTGACATGACTCTAATTAATTGGAAACACACCTGGGAATTATAGCAGCTTAAAGACAACTCTCAACTCAATTTCTGGTCTAAAAATAAATTCACAGTGAGTACTGAATGTGAAAATAACTTTTTATGAGGCTTTTATGGTGAGGACTTTAAAAGCTGCCATAATTTATGCAATGGTTTATAGATGTTCAACGGCTGCAGTCTTGACTTTGAGCATTTCTGAAGCATGAGAAAAGAAATTTAGCAAATATGAAATCTCATCCTACTCTTTTCAGAATGGTCATCTGACATCAAGATGGAAAGCCACACACAGAGCATAATAGGATGAAAGGACATCAAACATTGATAGTATCTGTCATTTAATTTCAATTTAGAATACAGTATTCTGATAGTTATACAGGTCACATGTAGATGCTATTAAGTATTTCAATAATAGGGTGACAGAATGAATACAAGATAGAGTTAAGCATTTTATTTTATTAATCAGTTTTATTCTTTATTTTAGGCTATAGAGAGACAAATATGGCAGGTGCACAATGATTAAATTGGCAGGCAAATAGAGTTAAGTAACCAGAGTTTAAATTAAATTATTCTGAATATATTAAAAGTACAATGAACAATAAAAGCATTTGGGGAATTACAAAAGAAAAGAACAATTAACCATATTTTGATTTTGCTTTGAATTTATTCACATGGAAATTTTAAGATGTTTACTCAAAGAGAAAGAAGAGCTACTTTCTTTGATAGCTATATATATATATCTGTATAGATAAAGAGTTAATATCAAACTTTTACAGGAATGTTTTGCAGGACAAAGACCTCTTCTGTTGCAAAGACCTCTCCAGGTTCTAGAATGCAGGTCCATTTCAATATTGTGGAGTTCTGGTAATATACAGCCACGACTTTTCAACTCTACTGACTGCAGCCTACAGAAAGAAATACACTGTGGATTCACAGTATCTGAAGTAAGCCAAGAAGATAATCTAGTTCATTCCCTCCCTTTGAGTCTGAATCATGTCAGCTATTGGCACAGCCATGAAGCTTTTCTATTCTTAACGCCACTATGATTCAGCTCATCTGTAAAATGAGGCTAATAAGATCTGCCTCATTAGAGCTAGGATGAAATCAAAGGATGTAGGCAAAAGACCCAGTATGAACATCGTACACTTAAGAGGCAGTTTAAAAAAAATAGCAGCTATTAAGTGCTATTATTACTAATGAACTAATATGGCAACCTCTTTTAAACTGTAAAAACATTTGCTTTTCAAGAAACATTTTATCTTACATGTCTTTTAGATAGTTGAATTTCATGGCACTAGTGGTAAAGACCCAGAGAAGGAAATGGCAACCCACCCCAGTATTCTTGCCTAGAGAATTCCAGGGACAGAGGAGACTGGTGGGCTGCTGTCCATAGGGTCACACAGAGTCGGACATGACTGATGCGACTTAGTAGCAGCAGTAGCAGCAGTGGTAAAGAACATGCCTGCCAATGCAGGGGACATAAGAGACGTCGGCTGGATCCCTAGGTCAGGAAGATCCCCTGGAGGAGGGCATGGCAATCCACTCCAGTACTCTTGCCTGGAGAATCCCATGGATGGAGGAGCCTGGGAGACTGCAGTCCATGGGGTTGCAAAGAGTCGGACATGACTTAAGCAACTTAGCACGGACACATGCTACAACTCATACTTCAGATCAGATCAGTCGCTCAGTCGTGTTCGACTCTTTGCAACCCCATGAATCGCAGCATGCCAGGCCTCCCTGTCCATCACCAACTCCCAGAGTTCACTCAGACTCACGTCCATCAAGTCAGTGACGCCATCCAGCCATCTTATCCTCTGTCATCCCCTTCTCCTCCTGTCCCCAATCCCTCCCAGCATCAGAGTCTTTTCCAATGAGTCAACTCTTCGCATGAGGTGGCCAAAGTACTGGAGTTTCAGCTTTAGCATCATTTCATCCAAAGAAATCCCAGGGCTGATCTCCTTCAGAATGGACTGGTTGGATCTCCTTGCAGTCCAAGGGACTCTCAAGAGTCTTCTCCAACACCACAGTTCAAAAGCATCAATTCTTCAGCGCTCAGCCTTCTTCACAGTCCAACTCTCACACCCATACATGACCACAGGAAAAACCATAGCCTTGACTAGACGAACCTTTGTTGGCAAAGTAATGTCTCTGCTTTTGAATATGCTATTTAGGTTGGTCATAACTTTTCTTCCAAGGAGTAAGCGTCTTTTAATTTCATGGCTGCATTCACCATCTGTAGTGATTTTGGAGCCCAGAAAAATAAAGTCGGACACTGTTTCCACTGTTTCCCCATCTATTTCCCATGAAGTGATGGGACTGGATGCCATGATCTTCGTTTTCTGAATGTTGAGCTTTAAGCCAACTTTTTCACTCTCCACTTTGACTTTCATCAAGAGGCTTTTTAGTTCCTCTTCACTTTCTGCCATAAGGGTGGTGTCATCTGCATATCTGAGGTTATTGATATTTCTCCCAGCAATCTTGATTCCAGCTTGTGTTTCTTCCAGTCCAGCGTTTCTCGTGATGTACTCTGCATAGAAGTTAAATAAACAGGGTGACAGTATACAGCCTTGACGAACTCCTTGTCCTATTTGGAACCAGTCTGTTGTTCCATGTCCAGTTCTAACTGTTGCTTCCTGACCTGCATACAAATTTCTCAAGAGGCAGATCAGGTGGTCTCGTATTCCCATCTCTTTCAGAATTTTTCACAGTTTATTGTGATCTACACAGTCAAAGGCTTTGGCATAGTCAATAAAGCAGAAATAGATGTTTTTCTGGAACTCTCTTGCTTTTTCCATGATCCAGCGGATGTTGGCAATTTGATCTCTGGTTCCTCTGCCTTTTCTAAAACCAGCTTGAACATCAGGAAGTTCACGGTTCACATATTGCTGAAGCCTGGCTTGGAGAAATAGAGGAAAACAACAGAATGGGAAAGACTAGGGATCTCTTCAAGAAAATCAGAGATACCAAAGGAACATTTAATGCAAAGATGAGCTCGATAAAGGACAGAAATGGTATGGACCTAACAGAAGCAGAAGATATTAAGAAGAGATGGCAAGAATACACAGAAGAACTGTACAAAAAAGATCTTCACGACCCAGATAATCACGATGGTGTGATCACTGACCTAGAGCCAGACATCCTGGAATGTGAAGTCAAGTGGGCCTTAGAAAGCATCACTATGAACAAAGCTAGTGGAGGTGATGGAATTCCAGTTGAGCTATTCCAAATCCTGAAAGATGATGCTGTTAAAGTGCTGCACTCAATATGCCAGCAAATTTGGAAAACTCAGCAGTGGCCACAGGACTGGAAAAGGTCAGTTTTCATTCCAATCCCAAAGAAAGGCAATGCCAAAGAATGCTCCAACAACTCATACTTAACTAGCACTTAACGGCAATGTTCTCTGCTTTATTTGTTTTATGTTTCTCTCATAATCCTTCATTTTCCAACAGTGTGAGGTCCTTCAGGGTAGGAACCCTGTTTTATTTCAATTTCTAGCTTAGAACACTGAGCCAGGAACATAGGGAATCCTTAACACACATTTGTTCAGTGCATGTGAATATGAAAATACTTTAGCTAATATATTCTTTTATTACTTTTCACATTAAGTTTATTTTTAAAAGGTAATATATATACATAACTTATATGTGAAACATATATAACAAAATACAATAGTTTTCTGTCAATCTCTTCTGCAATTTTTCCCAGAGGCAATCCCTTTTAATTACTTCAGAGCTTCCTTCTTCATATTTCTCAATAATATGCATATCATCCTACTTTTTGATTATTCACTTTTACACATTATCAGTTGACTTTCCAGTATGATGGCTGAGCATTTACCTTCTGAAATCTTCATCTCCTCCAGCTCGTCTAGGTTCAACTAATTGCTTACATTCTATGACTATATAAATCATATTTATAGCTGAGCACTTTAGGAATTTACTAAAATTACACTTTCTTTTAAACTTCTATTTTTTTGACCCTGGTCATAACCATGCTCTATTCATTAGGTTGGTTTTATTCAATTTTGCTAATTTTTCACAGTAGGCTTTCAGAACCATTTCCCCCAAGATCATTCTTCTCAGGTAATCTCTCAGTTCCAATTATCTTGTTATGGAATGATTCATCTGGAGATCTCCAATCATTTTCTGTTTGAACTGACTGCTCTCTAGGGATACTGCTAAGCACTTGTCCAGAAACTTCCTTTGCCTGTCATCATGATAAGAATGCCCCTGTTTTTCTTCTAATTGGGGATCCTGTTTTCTTGATACCCCTCTTTTCTTCTTTCTAGCTTACTCCCTTGTTTCATTGGAGTACAACCTCTAATTATCTCCTGAGAATGGGTGCAAGGAAAATACAATATTTGAGAATTCATACATCTAAAAATATATTTCACTGTAACACAGTAAGCAGGCATTGATTTCTACACTGAAAGATTTTCTTCTTTATAATACTGAAAGTGCTGCTCCACACTCTTTAAGAAAATGGTGTTGCTGCTGACATATCACATTTGGTTCCTTATTTTTCATGGCATACTTATTGTCTTTTTCTTTTTCTATCTAAAAGCTTTCTCTGTTTACCTGAAATTTCACTTAGTTGGGCTTAATTTTTCATTTTTTTATCTGTCACTTAGCCCTTTTAATTTGAAAACTTATTCTAGGAAGTTTTCTTATTTATTTTATGAAAAATATCCTTAAAATATTTTCTTGTTATTTATTTTATTCTTAAATTATTTTATTTTATCATTTTTATTACCTTATTACAGGATTTTAGATGATTCCCTGTTTCATTTGATTTCTCTTTTGGAAATGTCTATGATTCAAATATTATACCTCCTGAACCATCTTCTTCATTTCTTATCTTTTATTTGCCATCTCTCTGTACTCTGGTTTCTGAATAGTTTCCTTGACATTATCTTTCATCATTACTATTGAATTTTTCATCTTTGTCATCATGTTTTTTTATCATATTCTCTTTTTTCCCACCAAATGTTCCTTTGTACTGCAAGAAAGTCTTGCAATTTTTTCCTATTTGAGAATAACTGAACTTTCTTCTCCTTTCTAAGGTCTTCATTTCAAGTATTATTTTTGTCTCTATTTTTCATGTTAGAGGCTTCTTCTGATGTTTCATTAATCTTGTCTTCTCATTTTAAAGGTGAGAACTAAAAAGCTGCCAACATTGAGCCAGCCTCTGGGAACTAGGAAGGAGAAACACAAGGGGTTCAACATTCCCTAGGTCTGTATTCGTTTCATTTGCTTGGTTTTCACATGGTTCCAGGCATAGCACATCCCAGTTCAAAGATCTTCTCTCTTGTCTTCAAGAATAAAACTCAAGTCTTTCTTTGGAGTGGAGAGAGGGCAGTCACCCCACTGCAGAGACTGATGGAAGGAACCTATGGATCAAAGAACTTAACTTAATGACTGGTGGACACCAATCATTTATTTTCAGCCTCTGCCTTCTTTGTAGGTTCTAAGCCTTTTGTGAATTCTTGATGTAAATTGTGTTGATGCTGTATGCTCTCTCTTCTGCTGCCTCTCTGCTCTGAATTCACCCTTTTAAAAATAATTAAATTTACTTATTTATTTTAAAAAATTTAATTGAAGGATAACTGCTTTACAGAATTGTGTTGGTTTCTGCCAAACATCACCATGAATCAGCCATAGGTCCTTTTTACGTGCTCTGTGAATACAGAGCAAGCCCAAGGAGTACTTCGCTTAGCGGGCAGCAGCAGCTAAGCTTTGCCACCAGAGGGTGCTAGAGAGATATCGCAGGTCGCAGGCTTTTCTTCCTGGTTCCAGTGTGTTCCTCTTGTCTGGCTCCTGCAGCCTGGAAATGGGTACCCCTGCAGCACTAGGCTCCTTCAGTGCTGGCAGCTTCTGCCGTGCCCAGCTCGGCGGATCTCGTCGGGCGGCCGAATCCAGGAGCCAGCAGCTTCCTCAGTGCCTACAGCCCTTGGCAGTTTTACAAGTGCCTCCAGCGAGTCATCTGCCCTTGAATAGTTTTGGCTGCCACCCTGGAGGGAAATTTCTAGTAAGTTTCACGAGCGCAACATCACAGCATCCTCTTTGCATCCAGTGAGCCACTTCTGTGCCCTCTCCAGCAAGGTCAGGATCTCAGCCTTGGGGTGGAAGTAGGTTAATCCTCATCTCATCCTGAGAGGGCGTGGCTGCTCCTTCTATCCGGGATTCCCATATTCTTCAGTTGTATTTACTTCTTCCTAGCTAACCCTGGGTGCTCCAATGCCATTAGTTAGTGGTTCTTTATGTTAAACCATCCCTGTGCAAATGACAGTGACTCGGCCCGACTGCTATAATCACTTTGAGCCTGCAAGCTGGCAAGAGGCTGAGTGTCCCCACTGGTTAAGAAAGTGGCGGGCAGTGCTCTTCTCCCCTGGCTATCCTGAATGTCCTGTGCTCTGCTCTCCACCTCCAAATACATTTTTAAAGAATGCTGAGTTATTTTTATTATTTTTGGAATTCACAAGGAAAATTGATACTCCTGGGCAATAAATGGGTGCAGTTCCCTCCCTCTAGAAATACCTCAACTCAGAGTGTCCTCATCTTTCAAAATTATTCAATGCAACTATCTCAAAGAGCCTTTCTTGACTCTTTCTCTCTCTTGAAATTAGTTGTTTTTTTCACCTCTTGCTCCCCTAGGGTGCAAGCTCTTCACAGGTCTGTCTTCCTGAGTTTACAGTGAACCCTTTCTCTTTCTATCCCTAGACCCAGCACGTTGCCCTTTTGCACATATTAAGAACTCACTAACCTTTGTGAAATAAATGAACGTGTTTAATTTTTAAGCAACCTAATTTACAGTTTCTTCCATAGAGAAATGAACGATGACTATAAAGCAAAATGAAGGTGAGATTTCAGGAGGGGGAACAATATTAAATGGTAGGTTGCTTCTCCCTTGATGTGTAGCCCTATTTCCTCTGCTGTCTCTACAATTCCAGCTGCACCACCCCCCTACCCCCCATCCCTGCCAGCACCCCCCATACTGAAGCAGCTGTCGGACCAGCTTGAACTTGGAGCTCTTCACAACCCACGCGTTCTGATCAAAATGACACAGGTGCTTCTAATTTAGTTCAAGCAAAGTGACACTTCTAATTTAGGTAAAAAAATTGTCAGTGTATTCCTGTATTCTGGTCAACATTTACATTTATAGGTCAACGGATATAATTCAGAATCTCTAGTTCTCAAAAAATTTTAGAAATTACCATTTCATGTGTGTGTGCACATACTAAGTCGCTTCAGTCGTGTCCCACTCTTTGCAACCTTGTGGACTGTAGCCCACCAGGCTCCTCTGTCCATGGGCTTCTCCAGGCAAGAATACTGGAGTGAGTTGCCATGCTCACCTCCAGGGGATATTCCTGACCTAGGGACTGAACCAACATCTCTAATGTCTCCTGCATTGGTAGGAAGGTTCTTTACCACTGGTGCTATTTGGGAAGCCCTAGCATTTCATAGGAGAAGGCAATGGCACCCCACTCCAGTACTCTTGCCTGGAAAATCCCATGGACGGAGGAGCCTGGTGGGCTGCGGTCCATGGGGTCACAAAGAGTGGGACACGTCTCAACGACTTCACTTTCACTTTTCACTTTCATGCATTGGAGAAGGAAATGGCAACCCACTCCAGTGTTCTTGCCTGGAGAATCCCAGGGACAGGGGAGCCTGTTGGGCTGCCGTCTATGGGGTCGCACAGAGTCGGACACGACTGAAGTGACTTAGCAGAAATGCAGGTTGGTAAAGATATATTAAATAAAAGCTTAGAGTACCCAGGTTGTTCCTGGAATGCCTCACTGAATATACTGATATGTTTATTAGGCACACAAAATCCCCATAATGTTTGTATTTGATGAGCATTTGTACGCACTTAAAAAACTGACATTTTCAAGAAATCTGTACATGGGCAATAATTACTATCTCCATTCTACAGTGAAAGGGTACCTGAGCAGTATAGGGCTTGTCTATCATCGGTTACACAGTCAGGATGTTGAAAAATAAGGATTTTAATGATGAGCTCTGTCCACTATTCTAGCTGGGACGAGTGCATAACTTTGACAGAGTAAACTATGAAAAGAAGATCAGTACTTTAATTCATTGTTCAATTCTTTCTCTTTCTTATATTGAGATTCATGCATGGATATGCCACCCCCCACACACCCCTGCCAAAGAAAATCAACTAATTAAGCACTAAATCCAGTACTTCTCTAAGTGACCTTTAAACAAATCAATTCAAGGGAATGTTCTGTCAGTGACTTTAGGTAATTACTTACACAGCTGTTTTGGAAAAATAAATTCTTCCTTAAAGATTTTAAATAACATCATCAGCAAACTGCAAGTAAATAGATCCGGGGCTGCAATGGAAGATCCGGGCAAAGCAAAAGGTAATAAATCCATCCATTCATTTACTGAGCAAATGTTTATTGCACTCCTCCCTCGTTCTATTCACTGAGATGGGCATATATAGAGAGAAAACAGCAATCTCTTGTGGTCAGCGTTCTAACAGTTACAAGCCGAATGCTGTGGGGAACCTGGAGGTGAGACTGATCTGCTTGTTTGGGGAAATCAGGGAAACTGGAGAAGAAATGTAGTTGAGTCTTGAGGATGGACTGAGCAATCCAGGAGAAGAGGAGGAGGAAGGTCTTTCCCAGGAGAGGGACCATTTTATGCAAAGGCTGGAAGTTGTAAAAACATACAGTATATTTTAGGCAAGAGGAGGAATCCAATACAAGAGTAGATTGCATCGAAGGCCGGAAGGACAGTTGAGTGTCGTATCTGAAGGAACCTTCGGCTATGATTTGTTTGCTCTCTGGCTTCCCAGGTGACTCAGTGGTAAAGAACCCACCTGCTAATGCAGGGAGATGCAGGAGACTCGGGTTTGAGCCCTGGGTTGGGAAGATGCCCTGGAGAAGGGAATGGCAACCCACTCCAGTATCCTTGCCTGGAAAATTCCATGGACAGAGGAGCCTGGCAGGCTGCAGTCCATGGGGTTGCAAAGAGCTGGACACAACTGACCAACTGAGCACACACACATTTGCTTTTTATCTCACAGGCAGCAGAGAGGCAGAAAAGTGATAGATTTTGGAGATATGATTGATAAAACCCAGAAGTTAGGTTGAAAGTAGAAGAGACACCCAGTGCCAAAAGCAAGGGAAAAATATAAAGAAGTAAAAGGATCTGGAACTTGTCCTGAATGTGGCATCTCTCTTCGATGGGAGAGGAGGAACAATTTCATGCCCTAATTTTGTGCTTTTCTGTCCTGCAGGCCCTGTTTCTTTCATATTGCCATTAGGACGAGCCTTTGGTTTCATTTCTTATCTTAGTGTTCTGCTTTCTTTCAGAAAATAATTTATGACTGGCTCAAAGATCCTGTTCCCTATCATTTAACTCTTCCTTATTAGCGATGATACTTTAGAGGAGGCTTGCTGCTGTTGTTCAGTTGCTAAGTCACGTCCAACTCTTTGCGACCCTCTGGACTGCCGCACTTCAGGCTTCCCTGTCATTCACGACTCTGAGCAGGCTGGTCTCATCATAACATGCAAGAGAATGTATAGTTCCACCTTGGAAGTATACAGATATATATAGTACAGAAATCCCACCCAAAGGTTCAGGGGAAACGTCTAGAGGTCTAGTGGTCTGGAGCATGTTGACACATCCCTTAGAAGATGAAGGAAAAATGACTGCTGCACCTGCCTCATCCAACACGAAGAAAGAAGCAAACACCTTGTGGGTCTCTTTGGATTTTTAGATAAACATGTATCTCGTTTGGACTATCTATTCTAATCAATTACCAAAAGCTGCCTTGAGTAAGAGGAAGAGAAGGCTCTCTATCACGTCCAGGCAGCCATACAAGTTGCTCCCCAATTTGGGCTTTATGTAAGAGCAGATCTGATGGCTCTTGAAGAATCAGAGGTAGATAGGGATGCTATATGAAAGCTTTGGCAGGTCCCTGTGAGTCATAGCACACAGCTTTAATAATTTTGTGACAGAGCTTTGTCTTCTCTGCAGAAAACTCTCCTCCTTTTGAAAAGCCACAAGTACCTAAATGCTTGATCATGGACTATTAAGTCACTAGAGTTACCTACCATGAACCAAGTGTTGACAAGAAGCCAAGTCATTGGGTAGCATTTCATCACCACATGACTGTAGTCATACAAGATCAGGCTCAGCACAGAGCAACCATCACAGATGCTCATGCCCATGTTTCTGCCTAAGCTGCTTCCTCCATCTCAGTTTGTACCTAAGGTCCCTTGGGGAGCTCCCCACAACCAACTGACTCCAGAGGAGAAAAATTTATGGTCTGGTTTACATGTGATCTTGCACAAGATGCTGGCATCGCTCTACAGTGGAGAAAGCTGCAGGACTACAACTCCACTCCAGGGTATCCCTAAAGGACAGTGAGGAGAAATCCTTCCAACGGGTGGAACTCGCAACAGCGCACAATGCTGTTCACTTCTGCCTGGAAGAAGAGATGGGCAGGGGCATGGATCTACTCTGATCTCCTGATCCGTATGCAATGCTTAATGTTTGGATAAATAGTCAGAGACTCGCGAGGTACCCAATCAGAAAATTGGTAGCAAGACAGTGTAAGGAAGAGATATGTGAACAGATCTCTCTGATGGTATAGAGAATATTAAGATATTTGTGACCTGTGTTAATGCTCACCAAAAAGTGAGCAAAGGAGGATTGTAATAATCATGTGAAAAGTTGCTATTCTGTGGATGTCAGCTAGAATCTATCCCCAGCTACTGCTGTCATTGCTAAATGAACACAGAATGCAGCCATGCAAGCAAGGATGGAGGCTTTGCGTGGGCTCAGTAACGTGGGCTGATCTGCCGTGGCCACTGCTGTATCTCCGCCCTGCCAACAGACAAAATCTGAGACACTCCTATGGCACTATTCCCCTGGTAGTTTTGCCAGCCACCTACTGGCAGGATGATTACATCAAACCACTTCCATCATGGTGCTTTAGGTTCACTAGAATAGACACTTTCCTGGAGATGGATTTGCTGTCCCTCTCTGCAATGCTTCTGCCAAAACCATTATCCGTGGATATACAGAATGCCTTATTCAGCATCGTGGAGTTCCACACAGCATCACCTCCAACCAATGAGCTTATTTTTGCAACAAAGGAAATGCAGCAGTGGACTGAGAATTCACCGGTCTCAGGCTGCTGTCTTATCACCCCGAAGCAGCTGGCCTGACAGAACGGTGGAACGATCTTGAGAAAACTCAGCTGTGGAAACAGCTGGACAGCAACGCCCTTGAGGGCTGAAGTAATTTCTCCTAGATTAGGTATACTATCTGCATCTGAGACCAAAATAGGGTGCTGTTTCTCCCACAGCTAGAACTCAAAGGGTATTAACAGAAATAGAAGCATCCATCCATCAGCATTTTTGCTTCTTAATCCCTATGAACTCATGGAAGCAGAAAAGGGAATGTAATGGCTTAAATAACTGAAAAGCACATGTAATATATATAGACTTTGGGCATGGCTGAGTTAGCTGCCCACACCTTATCAAGAGTCTCTCTCTGCCCCTCTCAGCTCTGCTTTCTTGGCTCGTTTCATTCTCAGAAGCTTTCTAAGTGGTAGCAAAAATGAGCATTGGAAATCCCAGGCTTATATTCTATTAACAACATCAGTGCCAACGGAAGAAGAGTGCTCTTTTCCCGATACTTTTTTTTAGCAAAAACCTTCAGGCTAATTTGGTTGACCTACTATGGGTCATGTGCCCATTTCTTAATAGTAATTGTGGACTCTGGTGTTGAATGATCAAATGAGAGCATACTCCTAGACCTGGGGCAGCCCATTTAAACCCTGTCCATTTAAACCCTGTCCATTTAAACCCCATGTCCACTGTGTGGAGGGGTCCATAAGGAAAGCAAGGGTTCTGTGGCCAGGGACGCTTGATAACTAAAATCAACACATCTCCATTATGTCACACGTGGTTGCCCAGTAAACACCTACACCTTCAAACATTTCAACATTTCCCTTTATATACACATTGCTCCTATGTCACGTAAGGCAACTATTTCATAGACAACAAATACCACACGCAGCTTCTGTCTAAAAAGTACAAATATGTGTTGTGCAGTTACCGTATTACTTCCAGGTCTGGATCTTTGCTTTGTGCCAACCTTTCTGTCAGTCTTAGATCTAGCTTCTCATGATACAGCAGTTTATGACTAATGTGTAGTACATTTGTTTAACCACCTAAGGCGATGGCACCCCACTCCAGTACTCTTGCCTGGAAAATCCCAAGGACGGAGGAGCCTGGTAGGCTGCGGTCCATGGGGTCGCTAAGAGTCAGACATGACTGAGCAACTTCACTTTCACTTTTCACTTTCATGCACTGAAGGAAATGGCAACCCACTCCAGTGTTCTTGCCTGGAGAATCCCAGGGACGGGGGAGCCTGGTGGGCTGCCGTCTATGGGGTCACAGAGTTGGACACGACTGAAGTGACTTAGCAACAAACATAGTAGACAACGGTAGAGTAAATAAAGGACAAATGTAATAAAATACTCATTTGGGAATGAGAAGAGGGGGAAAAATAAACAAACAATGATTCTACTGATCAGGGATTGCAAGTAGATAATTGTGTAAAATACAGAAAAACCTGAACTAACTTTTTGACCAGTGCAGTATTTATTGCCTTGGAAGGTCAGTGAGTCCCTAGGTCAGGAATCTGCAGAGAATTTCACTTGACAATTACTCCTTTGTGGCTACATTTGACTCCCCCCCACCGCCCCGCCCTTTATTTTGGTGCTCCTTTACCAATGTACTTCGTATAGGTAAAGTTTTGGAGGGAATGTTTAGGGATTAAGTACTTTCACGACTTTGCTTGCCAGGTTTGAGGTTTCTCTGGAAGCAAAACTTCCTTAACACCTTGATAAGCATCCAGTTAATTTGCATTTGGTCAATGCTCCAGGCTAATAATTGGAATCTGAGATCATGCTGAGTCAAAGTTTCAAGAGAAATCTGGTCTACAGTTTCTTATGTGAGGTCTCAATGCTCTATCCATTTTCCATATCTCAGTTTAAAGGTTTATTATGGTGCAGAACAACTGGTTTGGATCAGTTATATCTAATCCTCTATGTATCTCTAGGTGGTATGAAAAGGAAAGTGCTTTCTACTGCCTTTTAACTAAAAGAATCAGATTGGAGTTTCTACTATTTTCACCTATAAACATCCTGTTGTTGTGTTAGTCACAGTCATGTGTGACTCTTAGTGGCCCCGTGGCCTGTAGCCCACCAGGCTTCTCTGTCCATGAAATTCTCTAGGCAAGAATACTGGAGTGGGTAGCCATTCTCTTCTCCAGGGGATCTTCCCAACCTGAGAATTGAACCTGGGTCTCCTGTATTGTAGGCAGATTCTTTACCTTCAGAGCCACCAGGAAAGCCCCACCTAACACTTTTCTCTTAGACAAGGAGGAGCTGTTGAAAGGTTCTTGGGAATGACCCAGAGAATCCTATTGCAGTGTCTTCTAGATACTATTTTTATTTGCAACGTTGTTGTTAGCCTCCCTGGATTTCCATTCACTAACTTTTTCTTGGGGTGGAGAATATGCCTTTTATAATTTTCAAAGCACATGGTTATTTGAATGTCATCTGTCTTGGATTGTCTGAAGTGCCCATAAAGCAAAGTGGTGTTTTTTTCTTCTTCTTTTTTTTTTTTTTTTTGGCTTTTTAATAGTCAAGCTTGACATATTGAGAACTTGCTACTATATTCCAGCATCCTGACACTTTTCTACCAAGTTCCTTAAGGTTCTAGCCTCAGTAGGCACATGACCTGAGTCCAGGGATATGACAGGTAGCACTTTAACCATCTGCTCTGCTACTGCACAGCACAGATGGAGCACGTTCTAGCTAGTACAAGGGGAACAGTTACCACCCTGTAGCTCACCTTGACTTGGCCAACCTAACATTTTAAAATTTGTTCTTAACAACTGACTTCCATATTAGCCAGCATAGTTTTAGTTGAAATAACAACCACCTCACTTAGTTATCATAATTCAAAGGAAAAGGTATTAATCAATTCACAAACATAAAAAGGCCAAGGATACACGTGGCTTGAGGCAGCCTAATCTGAATATCCAAGCGCTTCAACAATGTTATGGGAAATCTCTCTCTGAATTTCTAGCTCTGTTTTTTTTTTCTGTCTCTCCTTCACTCTCAGGTAGCCTCTTTCATGAGCTGACAAGTATGGCCGTGGCCAACTCCAGGCTTTCCGTCTTCTAGCAGTTTAATACCCTCAATGGAAGGAGATGTCTGTTTTCCAAGATATCCAGCAAAACTCCTGGACTGACTTTGATTGGCCTAACTTGGGTCATATGCCCAGTCCTGTACCAGTTACTGCAGACTAGTCAGGCTGGGATCTACCACCCACCCTTGAAGATGAGGTGATGAAAAAGGTCTTGAAAACAAAAGGAGAAATTCAGTTATTATAAAAGGGATGCTGGGCAAGCAAGCACAGCAGACATGCACTGCTGTCAGAAAGAGCACTGGGCTAGGAGTCAGAATAAACAGTCTAATTGCAAGTAATGTCACTTTCCAGCCATTTGATTCTTTCTGAAATTTTGTTTCCTCATCTGTAAAATAAGGACAGTAATCTCAATTACTTCACAAGATTTCTATGATGACAAGGTGAGATCTTATACAGGCTCAGAAGTTATACAAAAAAAGCTGATATTATTATTAAAATATTTTGGAGGCTCCTTAGAGGAAGGCTTATGTTGCTTTAAAAACCTGTTATTTGTCATATAAAACTAACATAACTGCATAAGCCCACTCCCCCAGCACAATCACACATTATCATCTTGAAATATTTTATCTCATCTTCCACCTTGCTTTTTCCTGTTTCCTTCTTCCCTCAAAAAACCATTTTCTCATATAGCTATGTAGTCTTTGTAATGTCTCACTGTCATGGCAAAACTTCATTGATCAGACATACAGAATTTTCCTATTTTTATATTGTTGGATGTTTAGAATATTTATTTTTTAACATTCTAAGTGATACTATAATGAATATACACTTAATTATTATTATGGAGTTCCCCTAAGTACCAACATTTCTAAGGCTCTTGGCATATAGGTAGTCAAACATCTTTCTAAAATACTTGTGGCAAATTACATTGCACCTGGAAATGTATAGAAGTACAAATTTCACTGGCTGTAGTAGATGCTAAAATGGTCTTCCTCGGCTTCCTCTAACTGGATCATTTTGATGAACTCAATAACACCAGTTGCTGGCATCTGTATCTACACACTTAAGACTATTTTGGGGATGCAAAGAGCCTTTCTGTCCAATTGTGTGTTACATATCTGAAATGCTAGAGAATTAACATACTTGAGGACCATCCATCAAATAATGACTGATGGGAGCTGATGAAAAAATACTCTTTGAAGCATGAGTGTTACACCATTATCTGCAAAATTAAGCTTCAGTCACCTCCTCACCAATAGCAGCTGGCTTCATAACACATTCATTTTTTTCCTTCATTTTAATTCAGACATAATTGACATACTATGTAAGTTTAAGGTATATAACATGATGATTTGATACAGGTATATATTGCAAAATGATTACCACAATCAGATTGGTTAACAAAGCCATCACCCCATAGAGCTACCATTTGTGTGTGTGCGCATGTGTGTGTGTGTGTGTGTGTGTGTGGTGAGAATGTTTAAATCAATTCTTTCAGCAATTTTTAAGTATATAGTACAGTATTGTTAACTACAATCACCATGCTTGTACATTAGATCCCCAGGCCATATTCATCTTATAAGTGGAATTTTGTGCTCTTTAAGCATCTGCACCTATTTCTCTCACCCTCCTGACCCTGGCAACCACCAGTCTACTCTAAGAGTTCAGTTTTTTTTAGATTCCATGTATAAATGAGATCATATAGTGTTTGTCTATCTGATTTCATTTAGCATAATGCCCTCAAGGTTGGTCCATATTGTAAATGGCAGGGTTTTCTTCTTCTTTTTTTTAATGGCTGAATAACATCCCACTGTGTGTATGTATGCGTCTATCATCTATATCTATATCATACTTTCTTCATCCATTCATCCATCAATGGACATGAATTACTTTTTTCCTTCTTTATGCTTTATGCTATTTTCCAGATCTTCTACCACAAAAAAATAATAGTTTCATAATCATAAAATGTCACAAAGGTAATATGATGGTAAAGTGTATAGTTTACATTATCAGATCAGATCAGTCACTCAGTCATGTCTGACTCTTTGCGACCCCAAGAATTGCAGCACACCAGGCCTCCCTGTCCATCACCAACTCCCGGAGTTCACTCAGACTCACGTCCATAGAGTCAGTGATGCCATCCAGCCATCTTATCCTCTGTCGTCCCCTTCTCCTCCTGCCCCCAATCCCTCCCAGCATCAGAGTCTTTTCCAAGTAAATTATAAGTAAAGAAACATTACTGACAACATTTATTTAAAAGGCTATATTTAACATATCATATGTGATTTTCTTAAGCTTTGACATAGTAGCCAAAACACTTTAAAATTAATTCTCTCTTGCCTTTATGTGTAACTAAACACACTGAAAACTACCAGGAGAACAGAGAATCAGGGAAACAGAAATGACATTTTAAACATCATTCTAAAGCATTAAGGCCTGGATGCCCATGAGGTCTCCCTCTAGATTTGCACATTCATTTATTCATGTATTCATACAATAAACATTAGCCTGACCACTTATGTGTGAGGTATTGTGCCAGGCATGAGGTGTATAAGAATTAAGATGGGGTGGTTCCTCTTCAAAGACCTCACAATTCGAGGGACCAACACACAGTGATTACATTTTAACATTTTCTATGAAGAGTTGACTCACTGGAAAAGACTCTGATGCTGGGAGGGATTGGGGGCAGGAGGAGAAGGGGACGACAGAGGATGAGATCGCTGGATGGCATCACTGACTCGATGGATGTGAGTCTGAGTGAACTCCGGGAGTTGGTGATGGACAGGGAGGCCTGGCGTGCTGCGATTCATGGGGTTGCAAAGAGTCGGACGTGACTGAGCGACTGAACTGAACTGATGGGGTTATGTAAGAAACAGGGCAAAGGCTAATAGAGTTTTTCCAAGAGAACACACTGGTCATAGCAAACACTCTCTTCCAACAACACAAGAGAAGACTTTACACATGGACAGCACCAGATGGTCAACACTGAAATCAGATTGTTTATATTCTTTGCAGCCAAAGATGGAGAAGCTCTATACAGTCAGCAAAAACAAGACCAGGAACTGACTGTGGTTCAGATCATGAACTCTTTATTGCCAAAGTCAGACTTAAATTGAAGAAAATAGGGAAAACCACTAGACCATTCAGGTGTGACCTAAATCAAATCTCTTACGACTATACAGTGGAAGTGACAAATAGATTCAAGGGATTAGATCTGACAGAGTGCCTGAAGAACTATGGACGGAGGTTCATGACACTGTACAGGAGGCAGTGATCAAGACCATCCCCAAGAAAAAAAAAATGCAAAAAGGCAAAATGGTTGTCTGAGGAGGCCTTACAAATAGCTATGAAAAGAAGAGAGCTAAAAGCAAAGGAGAAAAGGAAAGATATACCCATTTGAATGCAGAGTTCCAAAGAATAGCAAGGAGATAAAGCCTTCCTCAGTGATCAATGCAAAGAAATAGAGGAAAACAACAGAATGGGAAGACTAGAGATCTCTTCAAGAAAATTAGAGACACCAAGGACACATTTCATGCAAAAATGGGCGCAAAAATGGACAGAAATGCTATGGACCTAACAGAAACAGAAGATATTAAGAAGAGGTGGCAAGAATACACTGAAGAACTGTACAAAAAATCTTCATGACCTAGATAATCATGATGGTGTGTTCACTCACCTAGAGCCAGACATCCTGGAATGTGAAGTCAAGTGGAACTTAGGAAGCATCACTACGAACAAAGCTAATGGAGGTGATGGAATTCCAATGGAGCTATTTCACATCCTGAAAGATGATGCTGTGAAAGTACTGCACTCAATATGCCAGCAAATTTGGAAAACTCAGCAGTGGCCACAGGACTGGAAAATGTCAGTTTTCATTCCAGTCCCAAAGAAAGGCAATGCCAAAGAATGCTCAAACTACTGCACAATTGCACTCATCTCACACACTAGCATAGTAATGCTCAAAATTCTCCAAGCCAGGTTTCAACAGTACGTGAACCGTGAACTTCCAGATGTTCAAGCTGGATTTAGAAAAGGCAGAGGAATCAGAGATCAAATTGCCAACATCCATTGTATCATTGAAAAAGCAAGAGAGTTCCAGAAAAAACATGTATTTTTGTTTTATTGACTATGCCAAAGCCTTGGACTGTGTGGATCACAACAAACTGTGAAAAATTCCTCAATAAATGGGAATATCAGACCACCTGACCTGTCTCCTGAGAAATCAGTATGCAGGTCAAGAAGCAACAGTTAGAACTGGACATGGAACAACAGACTGGTTCCAAATAGGAAAAGGAGTCAGTCAAGGCTGTATATTGTCACCCTATTTATTTAACTTAGATGCAGAGCACATCATGTGAAATGCTGGGCTGGATGAAGCACAAGCTGGAATCAGAGATATCAGTAACCTCAGATATGCAGATGATACCACCCTTATGGCAGAAAGTGAAGAATTAAAGATCCTCTTGATGAAAGTGGAAGAGGAGAGTGAAAATGTTGGCTTTAAACTCAACATTCAGGAAACTAAGATCATGGCATCTGGTTCCATCACTTTGTGGCATACAGATGGGAAAACAGTGGAAACAGTGGCTGACTTTATTTTTGGGGGCTCCAAAATCACTGCAGATGGTGACTGCAGCCATGAAATTAAAAGACACTTGCTCCTTGGAAGAAAATTATGACCAACCTAGACAGCATATTAAAAAGCAGAGATATTATTTTGCCAAGAAAGGTCCGTCTAGTCAAAGCTATGGTTTTTCTAGTGGTCATGTATGGACGTGAGAGTTGGACTGTGAAGAAAGCTGAGTGCGGAAGGATTGATGCTTTTGAACTGTGGTGTTGGAGAAGACTCTTCAGAGTCTCTTGGACTGCCAGGAGATCCAACCAGTCCATCTTAAAGGAAATCAGTCCTGAATATTCATTAGAAGGACTGATGCTGAAGCTGAAACTCCAGTACTCTGGCCACCTGATGTGAAGAACTGACTCACTGGAAAGGACCCTGACACTGGGAGGGATTGGGGGCAGGAGGAGAAGGGGACGACAGAGGATGAGATGGCTGGATGGCATCACCGACTCAATGGACATGAGTTTGAGTAAACTCCAGGAGTTGATGATGGACAGGGAGGCCTGGTGTACTGCAGTCCATGGGGTTGCAAAGAGTGGGACACGACTGAGTGACTGAACTGAAGTGACCTGAACTGAAAGAAGTGTTGCAAGTGCATACAGGCAGAAACCATTCCTGGCTTAAGGCATTCAGCCCAAGTATATTTCAAATTAGGAAATCTAGAAAAATGAGATTAAACCCTGACTTATGTGAACTATAAAAATATATGGTAAGATCACTTTTTTTCTGGAATGAGGAAGGTAGCGAGAAAGGTCAAAGAAAAAGCAAAAAAGCAACAAGATCCTAACTGTGGACCCTGAATTTGGACTTATTTTATGTTTGTGTTGCTCTAGGAGTTTATAGTTATATGGTTTTTCAAACAGATTTTCAGAACAAAGGTGATAAAACTTATCAGTTTCTGAATTTGAGGGATACATTGGAAGACTGGGATTGACGTATACACACTACTGTATATAAAACAGGTAACTAATAAGGACCTCCTGTATAGCACAGGGAACGTTAATCGATACTCTGTAATGGCCTATATGGGAAAAGAATATAAAAAAGAGTGGATGTATGTATAACGGAATCACTTTGCTGCACACCTGAAACTAACACAACATTGTAAATCAACTATATTGCAATAAAAATTTAAAAAAAACTCTCTCCAGAAAACAGCATCCATTTGCTGTCAGATGTCAACGAAAAAATAAAAATACAGAAACCAGTACTGAGGAAAAATGGAGTGGTTTCTTCTCATTTTAAATGGGGAAGACAATCATTTACTCAAGATGCATTGACTGGAAAGCAACAGAAAAGAGCATAGTTAGGGGGAAAATAATTTCTGTGCAAAATTCAGGATGAAGGGTTAAAACTCAGTGGGCAGGTGCACCATTTTAGGATGGAGAGGAGAAATGTGACGGGTGACAAATTGAGTGAGAAGGAAACATGGAGAGAGACAATGAGAGCCAGGAAGATTGATTTCTACTTCAAAAGTGAGTGAAATGAACTGAGGAGCTATGGAATAGAATAAAATCAAGGGTCAACTAAGACATCTTCAGACGATTTCGAAGATGAGTTAGTATCACGTACGATGCTTCAAGCTTCTACTTACATTAAAAGGAAAAAAAAAAAAGCTGATATATTTTTTTGACTTCACTCCCTTGATATCTTTCTAGGATCCTGAATTCTACTTGTTCAAAATGGAACTCATCAATTTCCTACCAAAAACCCATTTTGCTCTGGACTTACCTATAACCATTAATTATTACACTATTTTTCTAGTTACCTAGGTGCCAAACGGTTACTTTGTCTTTTCCATTTCCTATCCAACCAGTCCATTCTAAAGGAGATCAGTCCTGGGTGTTCTTTGGAAGGAATGATGCTAAAGCTGAAACTCCAGTACTTTGGCCACCTCATGCGGAGTTGACTCATTGGAAAAGACTCTGATGCTGGTAGGGGTTGGGGGCAGGAGGAGAAGGGGACGACAGAGGATGAGATGGCTGGATGGCATCACTGACTCGATGGACGTGAGTCTCAGTGAACTCCAGGAGTTGGTGATGGACAGGGAGGCCTGGCGTGCTGCAATTCATGGGGTTGCAAAGAGTCGGACATGACTGAGCAACTGAACTGATACTCAAATATTTCCTGAGTTTCCCAGTTTCCCTTTGTCCAATCTATCTTTCCTTCTTTCCCATTTCCAAGGTCACTAGTCTAATTTTGGTCTCTGTTACTTTTCGTCTGGGCTCTCAGAGCCTGCCAGCTGTTCCCACAATGTACATGATTGATGATGTAATCTTCTGGTGGCCAGACCTGATCACATCATTCTACCTGCTCAAATCTTTTCCATGACTCCTCACGACTTTATAGTCAGGAGTTCAAGGATCCCACAGTTTTCCTACAACCTACTTTCTAAGGTTTATTTCCAATTACTTCCTTACAACCTGGTTTTTCACTGATGCACTAACACAACCTATGCTCTTCCATTTCCACACCTTTACATTTGTATTCTCTCTGCATGGAATATCCTTCCTTTCCTCCTCTAAACCACACACCCGAATCTATTCTTTAAGACCCATCTTCAAATCCCTCTCTGAAGGGCTTTCTGGTACATCAAATTCCTTGGGGTTGTTTTCTCATTTGAATTCTCTTTATAATAGTTTTATGCCATTTCTTTTATCTTTTCTTAGAATAATATGTGAAGTGTTTGTATTTACTATACTAGATTATAGCCTTTTCCAGAGTAAGGATTTGTGTACAACTCATCTTTAAGACTCTTCACATCAGATTAAGCCCTCAGTAAATATTTTAATTGAATAAGTATTAATCAATAATTAGTAACAAAGCAAAATATGACGTATTTTATGATTCTTTCATTCAAATTTTAAAATTTAAGGTATTCTATTATCTGATGAAAAGTATTATCCAACAAACTAAAGAGTTATTTTCTGATATTTTCTCTGGGCCCCATGTATTAAGATCAGATTGGAAATGATAAGTATTATTCCTGAAAATAAAGTGGCAGTCTCTCCATAGTTCAACGTGATGAAATCTAAATTATTCTCACAGAAGTAACCACATCAAACATATGATGTGAATTAAACACTAGCAGATGTTCCTCATTTAGAGAGTTCAGGTGCAAAGAAAAGACACGGTATACAGACAGAAGATGCAGTTAGCCTTGTTATGAAATTATCAAAAATTGGTGTTTGAAGTGTTTCTGGTCAGTGAAATTAACACATTTATTATATTAATTTTTAATGTACAAAAATTTTTAAGTGAATTTATACTGAAATTATTTAACAACTATTTTATACTTGACCAGTCTTACCAGCGCAGTATGTTAAAGATTTAAAATCTGTTGTTCCCTATTTGAAATTAGAGGGTTCTGTATAAATGCAGCTCAAAGCACTAAAATTATTTTCTTTGAAAATTCTTCTATAGGTGCTGAAACGGTTCAAGCAGAGTCTAAATACAGAAACACACACTTCTTCTATATTAAATTGTGGATTACAGAAAACAAATCTTTAGAAATTGAAACTTGTTTGATTTTGATGGGAAACTGGGAGTTCTGGAAAGTGACTTTGGCATGAAATGATGTTATTTGTTTTCACCTCTTCTATTAAATGGAGGTAATTATTAAGCCCACAGCCATAGGTATATTACTCAGTAAGTGAATTAGAAATATATTTCTCCTACACAACACTTTCCCTCATTCTCTTCTTCTTGAAAAATTAATTATCTTCCTCATTAGCCTGTTAACGAAGTGAATCGCTTGCCCAGGCAAGGTGAGCCCAGCTTCACACCGTTAGATAAGCCTCCCTGAGCATTCGGCTTTCCATGTTGCTGCAAAATTTGAGACTGGAATTTTCCTGTAACGTGTCTGCATGCATCATACACTATATGCAGCAGAGACTACCATTTGGTCCAGTATCTTCTCAGTGCCTGGCACACCAACATTTTCTTTCTTTTTTCTGATCGAATCTGTTTTGGTAAGCCTCCAAAATGAAAAATTAATGGACACCTAGAATAGTAAGGTTTATTTACTTTTACAGAATTGTGCTCGATATCTTGTCTGACACCACCTGTAGTAAATCTGCTTTTTTAGTCCCTCTAGAAAACATGTGAATCAAAACTGATGGAGAAGCAAACATTATCATCAATTCTTGTTGTCTTGGTTACCACAAGTGGATGGCACTGATTTTGTATTACAGCTGCCAAATGCCCAGGATCCTCCATCAGTCACAGGCTCTAGGTATACCCTGAGTACCTGAAAGGGAAGGACCTTTAGAGATCACACAACCAGGATAGCAAGTCACTCCTTAAATAGCCCTAGTAATTTTATGGAAATAAAAATTTAACTACCATATCACACTGTGATTTGGAAGAATCGAACCATTATAATCATACCACAATTTTTCTATATAGAAGATAGAACAGAGTTTTTAGGACTGAAGCAGTTTCTTGGTATCAAAATTTAAGATCTCCTGGGAAATGCAGATCTCTGTTTAGAGAATTTCCTCCCCCTCTGTCATCTCAGAGTTGTTTTTATTATAACATTTCTTTTACAATGTAAGATTTTCCTTTCCTCTTATGATTGGTTGTTATCAAAACCAGGCAATGTTGAGCACGAAAACCTGAATGGAGAAGTAATGCAAATTATGTGGTCAGACAGCCTCTCTATTTAAAAGTTTTAAATAGATTTGGAATGCAGGACGCCAAGACCAGGTTAAATTTAATCTTCCCAACCCAGGGATCCAACCTAGGTCTCCCACATTGCAGGCAGATTCTTTACCAGCTGAGCCACAAGGGAAGCCCAAGAATACTGAGTGGGTAGCCTATCCCTTCTCTGGTGGATCTTTCTGACCCAGGAATCGAACTGGGGTTTCCTTCATTCCTTCATTGCAGGCAGATTCTTTACCAACTGAACTATCAGGGAAGCCTAAATTTAAGTAACTTGCCACATAAATGTTGAAAAACAATTACCAGATCTTTACAATGTCAAGAGCCAAGATTAAAGATTTTTAAAAATTCATCTTCTCTCTTACACAAACTTAATCCTCTTTTAATGTGTTTGTTCTTGTTCTTATAATTCCATGATTTATCCTTGTGTACTTATGTTTATGGCCTTTTTTTTTTCTATTTTCTTCCTTATTAAATCTTAATCTCTTTTGTTGGCAAGGGGCATTGCAAATCTTTAATTTTGCCAGATGTCTCTGACTACTGAGTAAATATTTGTTGACTGAGCCATGAGGATATGTTTTCATGATTGCCATCTTTCTATATATAGAAATCTAGAACAAAAACTTGACTGCTATCACAGTGGACAAGAGTTGTCTGAATGCAGAGTTGGCAGTGGGTGTGGATGTGGAGTATGATATAATTTTTGATTTCATAATCATCTACTGAGTATTGATTAATACTATGTAATATGAAGATACATGAGATATATAATAGTCTTAGCAATCAAAATAGAAAAGCACTTACATCATGAATGTATTCTTTTCCTCTTTGCCATTTCTCTCAAACAGACTGATTACCACGGCTGCTTGATTTCATTGCATAATACACTAGAAATCAAACAAAATGATTAATACTATGTAATATGAAGATACATGAGATATATAATAGTCTTAGCAATCAAAATAGAAAAGCACTTACATCACGAATGTATTCTTTTCCTCTTTGCCATTTCTCTCAAACAGACTGATTACAAGGGCTGCTTGATTTCATTGCATAATACACTAGAAATCAAACAAAATAAACTTTGGTGAGGATTATTTTGAACAAATTAGAAGAGTCTCTCATAATTTTGGCTTCCCTGGCAGCTCAGGTGGTAAAGAATCTGGCTGCAATGCAGGAGACCCCAGTTAGATTCCTGGGTTGGGAAGATCCCCTAGAGAAGGGAATGGCAACCCACTTCAGTATTCTTGCCTGGGAAATCCCATGGACAGAGGGTGGGCTACAGTCCCTTGGGTCACAGAGTCAGACACGACAGAGTGACTTTCATTCACTCATAATTTTATTTAAAAATATACTTCAGAAATCAGAAATATCAGTAGCATCTACATTATTCAGACAGCAAATGGTAAAACAGGCATGCCAAAGCAATTCTATGGAAAGACTTACTTCCTTAATAGTAATATTCAATTATTCCTAGAATTGAGGGTTTGTATTCCAATAATGACATGCTGCTGCTGCTGCTGCTAAGTCGCTTCAGTCGTGTCTGACTCTGTGCGACCCCATAGACAGCAGCCCACCAGGCTCCCTGTCCCTGGGATTCTCCAGGCAAGAACACTGGAGTGGGTTGCCATTTCCTTCTCTAATGCATGAAAAGGAAAAGTGAAAGTGAAGTCGCTCAGACTCTTAGTGACCCCATGGACTGCATGCAGCCCACCAGGCTCCTCTGTCCCTGGGATTTTCCAGGCAAGAGTACTGGAGTGGGGTGCCATTGCCTTCTCCGAATAATGAATAAGTAGTAAACTAATAGGAAACATTAAAAATGACACTCAGAATTTACCTTGCAGAATACAATTTTTCACAAATGATTCTCTGAAAATACCTCTTCAACATTTTTATTTGTTTACCAAGTTATTCCACTGAATCTTTGCTGCTTTTCCTTGGGTGCTACTGTAGCACCACACCCCTGCCTACCATTTACTTAAAAAAATATACACACACTCACACACATATATGCATTCTGGTTATAATCCTGGGGTGTTTTTTTAGTTTTCTTCTAGCAACTGTAATGAGCATCATTAATCAAGATGATAATAATAACAATTATAATAATCCATCTGAATTAGTTTATTTTCATAGATTAAATTCATTTTTTCATTATCTTGGGGGGAGGAATGAGAGAAATAGGTGAGGGAGATTAAGAGGTAAAGAATCCCAGTTATAAAATAAATGAGTCATAGGTATGAGATGAAGAGGGTGGGGAATACAGTCAATAATAATAATGCACTATCTTTGTATGTGGCAGATGGTAACTAGACTTACCATGATGATGACTTTGAAATGTGTAGAAATATCAAATCACTATGTTGTGTACCAGTAACTAACAGAGTGCTGTAGGTCATTTATACTTCAAAAACAAGCATACCAACCAACCAACAAACTCAAAGAATGTTAGGTGGCGAGAGAGGAACTAGATGAAAGTAACCAACAGATACAGATTTCTGTTTATAAAATTAGGGATATAATGTAGAACACAATAACTGTATTTTACACATGAAACTTGTTAAGAAGCAAACCCTGAGAATTCTCATCTGAAGAGAAAATATCGTTTCCTTTTTTTTTTTGTATCTGCATGTGATGACGGAGGTACCCTAAACGTATCGTGGTAATCATTCCATGATATATGTACATCAGACCGTCACCCTGGACACCTTAAAGTTAGAGCTGTATGTCAATTATATTGTGATAAAACTGGAAGGAAGAAAATCATGGACTGAAATTTAAATTATGTCTCTTGACTTCAGAGGTAAACAGTTCCTTATGCTCCTCTGAAACCAGGGAGAACAGAGCGAAAAGATAACTGTAAGGCTTTTCATTATCTTATGAATGGAAGCTTTTTGTGATCATATGTTTTAGGATAATTTTAATTAGTTTTGCCTAAGAATCAAATTCTTGGCACCAAACAACTCCATATTTACAATAGTGCTTTACTAGTTTTGAAACTTTTTTCCTTGTAGCACTACTACTAAGTCCCTGGGCTCCCCTGATGGCTCAGGGAAGTGGTAAAGAATCTGCCTGCAATGCAGAAGACCTGGGTTCGATCCCTGGGTCAGGGAAGATCCCCTGGAGAAGGGAATGACTACCCACTCCAGTATTCTTGCCTGGAGAATTGCATGAACAGAGGAACCTGGTGGGTTACATTCCTTGGGGTCACAGAGTCAGACACACCTGAGCGACTAACACTTAAGGCTTATCAGACTTTGACTAGGACAAGACTTGAATGTTTCATTTGGATGGAGAGCTAGAGGGTTAATATCTAGTGTCTTTGCAGTATGCTGCTGCTGCTGCTGCTGCTAAGTCACTTCAGTCGTGTCCGACTCTGTGTGACCCCATAGACGGCAGCCCACCAGGCTCCCCCGTCCCTGGGATTCTCCAGGCAAGAACACTGGAGTGGGTTGCCATTTCCTTCTCCAATGCATGAAAGGGTAAAGTGAAAGTGAAGTCGCTCAGTCGTGTCCGACCCTCAGCGACCCCATGGATTGCAGCCTACCAGGCTCCTCCATCCGTGGGATTTTCCAGGCAGGAGTACTGGAGTGGGGTGCCATTGCCTTCTCCAGTCTTTGCAGTATGGGAGAGTCTAATTTGGGAAGTCACAGAGGAATGAGGGAAGGCCTTACCTATTTTCTAGTGGTACTATTACCCTGCCCCTTGGCCCTCTCCTTAGAAATTATGAGTGTACTGAGTCTGACACTAGGGGGAATGTCAGGTAAGTTAAAACCTTTCTTGAGTGCTTAGTCACTCTTTGCGACCCCATGGGCTGTAGCCCACCAGGCTCCTCTGTCCATGGGGATTCTCCAGGCAAGAATACTGGAGTGGGTTGCCATGCCCTTCTCCAGGGGATCTTCCCTGATCCAGGAATCGAACCTGGGTCTCCCACACTACAGGCAGATACTTTTATCACTGAGACACCAGGGAAGCATAAAGAACTTGCTGGCAAATGCAGGAGATTTAAGAGACTCAGGTTCAATCTCTGGGTTGGGAAGATCCCCTAGAGAAGGGCATGGAAACCTACTCCAGTATTCTTGCCTGGAGGATCCCATGGACAGAGGAGCCTGGTGGGCTACATGTACAAAGAGTTGGACATGACTGAAGTGACTGAACACACATGAATTTCTTTTGTTAGAATATCCTTCTAAAGATTGAGAGATGACAGACCAGATGGCAGTCCCGTTGGAAGTGATCTAAGAAGCTCTGGTATCACCACTCCTGCCCTGGTAAGACATTAAATTTATGCTTTGAATTATCTGTGCTGCCTTTACATGTCTACAGAGTTAAGCTTTTGGATGATGAGTGTATGTTGCCGGGCACAGCACTAGACTTGGAAGAGATGGAGACAGATGATTTGAGAGGAATCCTTTGTAAGTCTGGTGTATGAAGAACCACTTAACATACAAAGTATATATAGAACTAAGGCTGAATGGATCTAATCTTAGCCTTAAGAGATTATACATCATTAATGACTGTGAGTGAGGCGAGTGGCTATTTGAAGTATAGGCTGACAGTAAGTATAAAAGAAAACCTAATTAAAATGTTTAGAACCCAATCAGAAAGGAAATATACCGAGAATGGGAAGAATGTAAGAATGGTTACATGTACAAGATTTTAAGGCAGTATCTTCACTTTATTGCTACATTTTTCCTCAAATAAGTATCATTTTTTCCCTCATCTCATGGGATATCAAATGCATTAGTTAAAATTTACATCTACAAACCAGAGGTTAAATATGTTAGTACAAAGTTGTATCATTTGGAAATTATAATTAATCTTAGACTAACTGACCATGAATAGAATTCTAACCAGGTGTTTTGGTTTTGCATAAATGAATTCAATAAATAAATAGCCCAGTAGCAAGTTAGAGGCCTGTGATACACTGGTGAAAGATCTACTGGATTTTTTCTACATTCTACATTTAGAAAAAAGATGTAAAATTATTAAGTAGAAATATCTCCTATCTTAGATATGATTAATCTTTATACCATGGAGGTTTATGTAAAATTTTAAAAATTAACAGAACCAAAAAATGTTAATTACAGTTACCATATTATTTGTTCATGGTCAGAAAAGTGGCTTCAGTCTAATAAGAAAAGATTTAAAAAATGGAAGGTTGAAATTAAGTATGAGTTATCTGGTGAATTTACCATAGGTCTAGAACATTAAAATCCATTAAATACATTACCTGTAAAGTTTTATGATCAGTGGGAACATACTTACCCAATACAGTGAGGTAAGATATACAAAGAGCAGCAGATGGTCTACTGAATAATTGAACTCCTTTTTTAACTTGACATGGCTTTCACTGAACTGGCTACTTTATCTGCTACTCTTCTACACAACAACTGGAAGCCTAAAGGCTGACTCAGTTGTCAGGTTAAAGCTGAAAAGGGCCACAGATTATTAATTCTCTCCCTATCTCCCAGCTAAAGAAAGTTATCGATAGAAGTAAAATTAAATTATGTAAGCACAATTGCTTTCCTCATCCTTAGGTTCCACATCTGTACATTAACTCAATGTGGTTGCTTGAATCTGTGGAAGTGGGACCTTGGCTACTGTGGGAACACTGTTTTCTAAAAGGGAATTGAGCATCTCTGGATTCTGGTATTCAAGCAGGTTGGTGCTGGTGGTAGAGTGTCCTGGAACCAATCACTGTAAGTTCTCACAAAATATGTAAGTAACGTTTTTCTCTCTCCCTCTTTGTTTTTCTTTGATTAAAGGTGGCACACTCAAATTACTCTGGCTTTGAGATTTCAGAACTTTGAAATATTTCCAATGGAAGGCAAACTCTTTTTGGCAGGGATCAAGTTTGCCATGTTTATGTCCCTAGCATTTACTAGAATGCCTCATGACTCAGTTGGTAAAGAATCTGCCTCCAATGTAGGAGGTCTGGGTTAGATTCCTGGGTTAGGAAGACCCCTGAAGAAGGAAATGGCAACCCACTCCAGTATTCTTGCCTGGAGAATCCCACGGACAGAGGAGCCTGGTGGGCTACAATTCATGGGGTTGCAAGAGTCGGACATGACTTAGCGACTAAACCGCCAACCTAGCGCATGATAAACGTCCTCTAAAATGAATTACACTTAATCAAATTGATGTTATTGACAAAGGGAGAGTGAAATCATGCTTTGAAATCACCTACTTGGAGAGGGTTTCAATTTTCCAAACTTTGGGTGGGTAAGTTTCATACTGTCTGAACTAAAAGTAAATTGATCTATGGAGCACTGATAGGAACTTATGATTCTGTCCTTGTTAGGTTTCTCATTATTTGTGAAAAATTATTAAATGCTGTCTTGTTACCGTCATATTTTTTCCTCATTTTTTAATTTTATTAATTGTTATTGGAATGTAACTGCTTTACAATGTTGTGTCAGTTTCTGCTGAACGAAGGGAACCAGCCATCAGGCTACATGTATGTATACCCTCCCTCTTAAACTTTCCTCTCACTGTCCCCATCCCACACCTCTAGGTCATTTTAATATAACTATTCTTTATGTAATTGATTTCTAGCTGACCTCCCAGTGGGCTGATAATTCAATGTTATAAATTACACTGTCTGTGTTTTGACTCATCTTTTTTGTGTCCTTTTGCCTTTGAAGCTACCACAACTTCAAAGAAAGTTAAAATAAAGAGATGTACAGGTTCAGTGCTGAAAGACAGGAATCTTTAAAAACTGCATTAAAACAGCTATATTTTTCTTTTTAGTCTTTAACAAGTATTAAATTCATTAATTCTCTTCTCAAGGAAGGCCTTCTCCCACACTTTTTCCTTCTTGATCCCTTCTTTATTCACTTTTCACTTTCATGCATTGGAGAAGGAAATGGCAACCCATTCCAGTGTTCTTGCCTGGAGAATCCCAGGGACGGGGGAGCCCGGTGGGAGGCCGTCTATGGGTTCGCACAGAGTTGGACACGACTGAGCGACTTCACTTTCACTTTCACTTTATGAACTACACACGGGCTTCCCTGGTGGCTCAGACGGTAAATAATCTGCCTGCAATGCAGAAGACTTGGGTTCGATCCCTGGGTTGGGAAGATCCCTTGGTGCACGGCATGGCAACCCACTCCAGTATTCTTGCCTGGAGAATCTCCTTGACAGGGAAGCCTGGCAGGCTACAGTCCATGGGGTTGCAAAGAGTCGGACAGGACTGAGCGGCTAATCACAGCGCAGCACATGAACTACACACTGTTGGAAGTTGTAGGAGATGAGAGGACTTGTACTTAGGGGAAAATCTGGACCAAAAAAAGCAAATAAATGATACATATTTATCTTTCGTACTCTTTCTCCTATCATTTTTTTTGAAAACACACATTTTGTGGGCTAGATACATTTATTTGAATGATACCTGTTTACACATTGTCTTGTTTCCTGATATTGTTTCTTGCCAAGTCCTTACAGAAACGTTGTAGATTCTTATATATGCCTTGTTTATGCTTACTGAATGAATGAATAAATGAAGACCAGAAAAATGCCATGTAGGTCTAGAACATTCCTAAGAAATAAATCATCTAGCCCTATCCCATTGTAACACTGTAGTTGAGGAAATTCAAGTCTGGAAAGGCTGTATAATTATAATTAGATGCAGAGGGGAGTCAGTATCCATTTCCTTTGATTCTCAATATGTTTTCCATTGTAATAATACAACTGCTGTTAAATTGATAGACTCTTTACAACTTTTGACCCCAGGATTGAGGAGGTTCTTACTTCTATACCTGAACCTAGACTGACCATAATATAACTTCCTACTATGGAAATATCTCTTACAGTAAGACATATGCCATAACCCAGAAATTCTACTTCTCAGTATGTATATAAGATACATATATATATGCATATATATACTCAGTACTTATATAAGATACATGTATATAAGATATGCAAAAGCAAATGTTTATTTCATTTATCTTAATAATAATAAAATCCTGAAAAGAAGTCAAATGTTTTCTATATGGTGAGTGGTTAAATGACTCTTGATATTTTTATTTTATGAAATATTATGCGACAGTTAAAAAGAACAAGCCATACCTATGTCTGGGGCCTTCCAGGTGTTTCAGGGGTAAAGAATCTACCTGCCAATGCAGGAGATGTGGGTTCGATCCCTGATCTGAGAAGATCCCCTAGAGAAGGAAATGGTAATATACTCTAGTATTCTTGCCTGAAAACCCTATGGACAGAGGAGCTTGGCAGGCTACAGTCAGTGGGGTCTTAAAGAGTCAGATAAGACTTAGAGACTGAACGACAACATATTGATATCTATGTTTGGTTATAGCAACAGAATTCTAAGACGTTGTACAAGAAAAAAATGAAAGCTGAAGAATATCTATAGTATATAAAACACATAGACACATGAAAAATAATATGTATAGCTATACTGGATCCATTTGACATACAGCATTAACAAAGGGTGGGAAATAAATGTTAAATTTTTGATAGACACAGTTATCTATGGAGAAGATGAGACTAAAAGTAGAAGGCAGCTTAATAGTTATCTTGATTTCATCTCCAAGTTTAAAATTTGTGTGCTAGGTTGCTTCAGTCATGTCTGACTCTTTGCAACCCTATGGAATATAGCCCACTAGGCTCCTCTGTCCATAAGATTCTCTAGGCAATAATACTGCAGTAGGTTGCCATACCCTCCTCCAGGGATTGAACCCTCGTCTCTTACTTTCGCTGCATTGGCAAACAGGTTCTATACCACTAGTGCCACCTTGGAAGTCCTTAAAATCTGTAAAACACAGGATATATTCATGAGTTTTTTTCATGTAATGTGAAAAAAGATGTTTAATAGCAGTATTATCCAATAAAACCTTAATGTGCCTCTGTTCTGACATTCCTTTACACTAGGGGCTAGGAAAGAATACAGAATATGCAGAAGCAGTTGTCATTCCAGGCCAGCTCGAGTTCTATGAAAGAGAAAACATAAATAAGATACTGATATTTAATGATTATAGGAAAGAAAATTATAAAGAGTAAAGGAGCCGTAATGAAAGAAGATGGCTACACCGAGCCACTGAGCATGCTTTTGTCAACAAATAGTTAATAATAAGAAACCAATTTTTTCAACTCTAGGTAAGTGATCCTCAAATATTCACTATTCTCTGAAACAAAGATCAGAATTTCCAAGCTTTGACTATTCTGAAAAATCTTTTGTTGTTTCTACTCTTAATTATTATGTATGTTTTGACATCAGTGAAAATCAGAAGAAATGTGTAAAAATCAATAGCAGGAGAAAAGAGGGGGTATTTAGACATATATTAATAATTAAGAAGAAACAGTGAAGTATATAAAAATGTTAAGTTATTGGTAAAGACAAGTGGTGTCTAATTAAAATATTTAGCTTTCTGAGCTCTGAGCCTACTACTAGCAAACATGTCTTAAAATGAAGCCTTATTCAGAAAGAGCTTCATGAATAGATATCTTACATCAAAGTGATTCACAGTGATGCTTTGTGAGCTTTGTTTGTGGGAAGTTTATGTAGTGTAGAGGTTAAGATCACAGGCTTAGTGCTTAGTCACACCTACGTTTTGAAACCTGATTCTGCTGCTTCCACTCCCAAGATCACTGTAAGATCTTGGGTAAGTTTTATTTAACCTATCTATACCTCAGTTTACTCTTTTGTTAAAGCCAGTAACACTGCATAACTCACAGATTGTTTTAGCGGCGTGACTAATACAGAAGCACTTAGCTTAGCAGGGCTCAGTAAGCTAGAGCAAGAGTTACATTTTCCTTTTCCAGTGGAAGTTTAGAAATGTAGGCAGACAGTAAAATGATAGCCTTTTATCAGTGTCCTACAAAACAAAGTGTAGATCATCTAGCTCTTTAGTTAGCTGGATGAAGACAGGCACAAAAGATATGATAGTTTAATCCTCAAGGTTAGCCTTTTGGGCTTTGGGTAAGAGTAGAACAATCACACCTTTTTCTTGGTTTAGCTGGACCAAGGAGAAATGAAGGGAGAGACAGAAAGTGTCATTGAGGTGACAGTGGGACATGATGATCACTCACTGTTCTGCCATAAGGGCTGTCCTCTGCTCACAGATGATAAGTGTGGACGAGGGCTGGGGGAGAAAACAGACTGAAGTGGGTAAAATCATGAAGAGGATCTGCTGGTGGTAAACCATTCCATAGCTATGTGCCTCCTTTAGTACTGCCCTTTCCCCTCATGGCTATATCTATCAGGAGCTTTACTTTAATAAAAAAAATGGATTGGATAAATGGATAAAGAAAATGTGGTACCTATGTACAATGGAATATTACTCAGCCATAAAAGGAACAAAACTGTGCCATTTGTAGAGATGAGGATGAACCTAAAATCTGTTATGCAGAGTGAAATAAGTCAGAAAGAGTAAAACAAGTCTCATATACTAATGCATGTATGTGGAATCTAGAAAAAAGGTACAGATGAACCTAGTTCCAGGGCAGGAATAGAGATGCAGATGTAGAGAATGAGCATGTGGACACAGCCAGGGATGGGGATGGGACAAATTGGGAGATTAGGATTGACGTATATACTCTACTTTTTTGCATTGATAGACTGATTTCCCCTGCTTCTTTTACTAGAAACAAAAACTGTCTCTTCAGCATTCTTTGTAAAGTAACTGTCTGTAAATTAAAAAGTATTGAAAATAATTGTCAAGACAGTAGTTGAAATCCAAGTCGAGAATTCTGTATTCTTTTTCTAGTCTTCATACCAACACTGTCATAAAGTAAGTCAACACAAGTAAGTGTACAAGAAAACTATTGGTTCTCAAAATGGCTTCATCTAGGGAAGAACTAAATATTTTTATCGAGCAAAAGCACTTTACTCTCATAATACCAGTTATTTCATGATAACCAGAAGGTTTTGACCAGGTAGATCTAACTTTATCAAACATTAGGAAGTCAAAGTTTTAAAATTTTATGTTGTAAAAATTAAACCCTACCTTTGTTCCTACCAGTTTCATTTATTCAGGATTTAGCCAATGAGGTGTGGATCAGTCAGGTCAGTTCAGTTCAGTTCAGTCGCTCAGTCGTGTCCGACTCTTTGCGACCCCATGAATTGCAGCACGCCAGGCCTCCCTGTCCATCACCAACTCCCAGAGTTCACTCAGACTCACGTCCATCGAGTCAGTGATGCCATTCAGCCATCTCATCCTCTGTCGTCCCCTTCTCCTCCTGCCCCCAATCCCTCCCAGCATCAGTCTTTTCCAAGTCAACTCTTCGCATGAGGTGGCCAAAGGACTGGAGTTTCAGCTTTAGCATCATTCCTTCCAAAGAAATCCCAGGGCTGATCTCCTTCAGAATGGACTGGTTGGATCTCCTTGCAGTCCAAGGGACTCTCAAGAGTCTTCTCCAACACCACAGTTCAAAAGCATCAGTTCTTCAGCGCATACTATTAGACTTTATCCAATAGAACGACATTGAACTAAATTTAAGCATCTTTCATTTAACTGAAGAAATGTAACCTTTTAGATAAAAGTTTGGTTCAAAATTGATCATCTATATAAAGGTTTTAAAAAGCAAAATGAACTATATTGTTATTAATATCCCCAACGAGGATTCTATACCCCTGGAGAAGGAAATGGCAACCCACTCCAGTGTTCTTGCCTGGAGAATTCCATGGACAGAGGAACCTGGCGGGCTAGAGTCCATGGGGTCGCAAGAGTTGGACACAACTGTAATATCCCCAACCAGGATTCTATACATGGGGTTGCAAAAGCTAACCTGCTTTATAGTTTGTTTCAAATATATTTTTTAACTTCCAAGAGGTGACAAACCAAATTTAATGTTTAATCTCAGTAAACACGGTAAAGTGGTTGATATGTTTATTTCAGTCCCTTTACACATTTTTTGGGCTTCCCTGGTGGCTCAGATGGTAAAGAATCCACCTGCAATGCAGGGGACCTGGGTTTGATCTCTGGGTTGGGGACATCTCCTGGAGAAGGGAATGGCTACCCACTCCAGTATTCTTGCCTGGAGAATCCCACAGACAGGGAGCCTAGTGGGCTACAATCTATGGGACTGCAAAGAGTCCAACATGACTGAGCGACTAAGCACACACATTTTTACACAAATCTAGCTTTATTTTGGAGAAGGAAATGGCAACCCACTCCAGTGTTCTTGCCTGGAGAATCCCAGGGACGGGGGAGCCTGTTGGGCTGCTGTCTATGGGGTCGCACAGAGTTGGACACGACTGAAGCGACTTAGCAGCAGCAGCAGCAGCAGCTTTATTTTACAGAGAAGTCTTCTCAAATAATAAATTCTTTTTGGAAGCTTACAGGATATCAGTTAAACCAAGGATAAATAACATAAATTTTTATCACAAATTATTTCCCTTAAAAGCAAGAAGGGGTGGTCTAAAACAGGAAAACTAACTAATTTCTGGCATCCTTTCTTCATCTAAATTTCTACTATAATGACTGGGGTTTTGAACAACTATATCCAACCTTTCCATCAGAACAATAAAAACCTATTTTAAGTTAGGGGCTTAAGTAAATTTTGGAAAATTCTAATCATTGAAAGAATCACGAAGGAGTCACAATTTTAATATTGTATAGTCATATACAGTGTCTACATACATATACAGATCAAGAGATCTGAAACACATTCTCAGGAAAGAATGGCTTTCCACAGAACCTCACTCACTCACCAGAAACTTTACAGATAAGTTCCATTTGTTATCACAGAAGTCAGATTCACTTCAGCACTAGGATTCAGATTGTTGTACAATGACAAAAGATACGATGTCTCAGAGCAAGAGAAGTGCAGTTTATCTACAGTAAAACCTCGGGTTGAACGACTGAGCTTAAAGATGCAAGGTGATAAACAGAAGTGCTTATTAAAATCTAATGTGTTTAGGAATGGCTTGGGACTCTTTGTTAAATGCACATTGTAACTTAGTAGGTCAAGGTGGGGTCTGAGATCTTACATGTCTAACAAGTTCACTGATGGTATGAATTCTGGGAATCTACCACAACAGTGAGGTACATAATTCTGATATTTAAGGTCATGCAAGGTCAATATTTTTTATCTGAAACCTAAGAAAGTTTGGATTTGAAATATAAGAATGTTTGGAGGTCACTTTCTCTCATGAACTTTCACAGGCACAAAGTATTGATGGCAAAGGTATGGAGTGCCAGGATAATATTTTTGGCTATAAATCATCCCTTTACTGAATTTGTTTGCTGGAATGAATCTAAATCTTCTAATATATCAAGCCAACCATGTTTACAGATTTGTGCACATTGATTTTGGGGTATATACAGAATTCTTTCCTGTATCTGTGCTATTTAATTTTATCTGGATGCCCTAGATGGCATGACATGAACCAGGGGAAGGGCTGGAAAAGAGTTGAATGTAAGCTTATATGTTTTTAATTTTCTTTTGAAATGAAGCAGATATTTGTATAAGCAATTTATAAATAACTGCCAAAATGCTTGTGGAAAAATGGGAACATTTATTAGTAAGGACCCATTAAATCATTAAGTTAATGTAAAAGCTGAGAATAATATTACCGTTTACCTGAGAAATAATTTTTTATTTGTCCCCCTTGAGACATAGCCTCAGTGTTGCTATTAATGGTGACTATCAGGTGATATCTGGAGTATGACTTGGAATCAGTTCCTCTATTAATAATAAATAATTTACAGACAGACAACATTCACAATTTGTTAAAAGTACTTCAAAGGCTTTATAGAAAGAATTTCAATATAATCCTAGTTAAGACTATCCTTGTTTGACTTTAACATAAAAAAAAAACAAACACTTTTCTTAATTTTAGACAGGAAGGCCAACATTCATTACTCTTTTATATGAAAATTTTGGCATAAAAAGTTAAGGCCACAGAAGTCATCAGGAACAGAGTAGAGAATAGAACTGGTTATCTCAGAATTGTGTCCTCCTCCACTAAATTCTCCAGAAAAGCCTCCTCTGAGCAAAATGTAGGTGGACAGAATTTCCCCTTTTTCTTTTTTTAAATATTTAAAAGTCCAGAATATTTATTGCACATTTATTCATTGAAATTCTTAAGACGAACTGGATGCTGCAACAGCTGCCCTCTTGGGTTTAGGTGTTGTTCCTTCATGGAATCCATGCCTAAATCTGCGGTATACAATTTTTAGGTGCCGCGTTCAATCAGTCCCAGTGGTATTCTGTCTTTTAGCTTTAGCACTCTGGTTACACTTTCTCTTACACTTAGCAGGGTAGCCACATTTGCCACAAGTTGACTTCCGAAGGTGGTAGGTCTTAGAGCCACAGCAGCAGCACAGTGGTTTCACTCCGACATGTCCCAAACGAGGATGTTCCCTTAGTCATCTTGCTTCTGCCCCTCTTTAAGATTTATTTCATTCAATCCAGAACATTTATTAAAAGTGCGTGGTGTGCAGTGAACTATTACTACATGCTTTTTGGAAAAGGATTTATGTGAAAAACAAAACAACTGAAGCTAAAAAGCAAAAACAAATTACTAAATGGACTTCCGCGTCTAGTTTGGATGGAGTTAACAGGGACCGCATTTACTCTCCTTCCTGAAACAACTATAAGAGCAGATGAAGTGCACGGGACAAGGTTTTTCAGATAATGAATAACAGGCACCAAAGGATGGTGATCCCTGAGAAAGAGGAAACAGATAAGGTAAGCACTATGATTCCCTCAGCTCAGTCTGCAGAGAGACTCCAGGCGGTGGTGCAGGGAGGGGCACTCATGCCGAGTCTGGTCATCTCTTGGAGCTGAGGAAATGGAACTGACCATCTAGGGAGCCAGGACACCTAGAAGTTGTAGGGCAAAGTCTGTGCAGACAGAACTTCACAGAGAAAGCTCCTGAAATCTCCAGAATGTCCCCTCAAGTCTTCAGCTGGGTACAAATCAGTTTACTCATGTAGGGAAACAAGAACCAACTGCAAAGTACAAAGACCAATTGCCAACGCTCACACAGAGCTGAGAGTAGTTTGTGTTCCTAAGCATGGGGTTTTCGTCATAATTCAACAGACATTAGGTAGACCCCAAAAGTTATTACTTCAGTAGTGGAGCATAATACAGTCCTAGTCTAATGGTTTCTTTTTAATCCTACCTCATAAAACTTAATGGGAAGCCTCAAAAGGATAAACTCTCCAAGTAACCTAACTAAAGTTCAAGAATATGAATAGGAACACAAAAATATCCATCACCCATTCAATAAGGCAAAATCATAATATCTGGCATCCAGTTAAAAATTACCAGGTATGCACAGATGCATGGACATATGACTGACGGTGAAAAGAAAAAGCAATCAATAGAAACAATCAAAAACTGACAGACGGGAATTAATTACTCTGATGCTGGGAGGGATTGGGGGCAGGAGGAAAAGGGGGCGACAGAGGATGAGATGGCTGGATGGCACCACCAACTCGATGGATGTGAGTTTGAGTGAACTCAGGGAGATGGTGATGGACAGGGAGGCCTGGCGTGCTGCAATTCATGGGGTTGCAAAGAGTCGGACATGACTGAGAGACTGAACTGAACTGAACTGATGTTACACAATGCATTGTAGCTATATCCCACGTGCTTATGAAAGTGCAGGAAGGATTGAGCATATTATGTAGAGACATGGAAGACATGAAAAAACTGAGATCACACAGAGATGAAAAATCTAATATCTGAGATGAAACAAACATTGTATAGAATTAACAAATTAAACACTACAGAACAAAACAAATCAGTGAGCTTGAAGACACAATAACAGAATTATTCAAACAAACACAGAGAGGAAAAAGCCCAAAACCAAATGAACACCAATGATCTGTGGGACAACTTTAAGCAGACGGAGCATGTGAGTTAATCTGCTTATGAGCCGGAATCCTCAAGAAGGGGTATTTGAAGAAATGGATGTAATGTTTCCAACCCAAGAAATGCAATGGGGCTTTTTTATCTTTTTTTTTAATTTTTATTTTATTTTTTAACTTTACAATATTGTATTGGTTTTGCCATATATCAACATGAATCCGCCACAGGTATACACGTGTTCCCCATCCTGGACCCTCCTCCCTCCTCCCTCCCTATACCATCCCTCTGGGTCGTCCCAGTGCACCAGCCCTAAGCATCCAGTATCGTGCATTGAACCTGGACTGGCAACTCGTTTCACATATGATATTATACATGTTTCAATGCCATTCTCCCAAATCATCCCACGCAATGGGGCTCAAGTGCACAAAACAGGAAAGAAACTATACCACAGACATCATAATAAAATTACTTAAAATCACTGGTAAAGAGAAAATCTTAAAAACATAGCGCAAGAGACTTATTTTGTACATAGGACAAAGCACAGTAACTCCTTTAAACTATTGGGGGAAAAAATTTGTCAACCCAGAATTATATATCAAAGTCTTCCTTTTTACTTAAGGAAAGGAATCTTTATTAAGTAGACTGGAAGCAGAAAAGCAGGGGTTTTATCTGATAAATCTTTAAGGTGATTGATTGCAGTCACTCCTTTCTTTCCAAATCTCTCCCTTCCTTTTTTATTAATAAAAACTGCAAAAAAGGATTCATCTTATGCCTATCCATTAGTTGATAATGGTAAAGCCTGATTTTTAGAGGAAGATGTCCCCTCCTAGACATCAGAATGGTGCTTAAAATCGAACCTAGAGACATTATTATCTTCCTAAAAATCTCTTCCACAATGTCAGTTACTCTGCCCTACTCCCCAAATGCTGACCTCCAAGAGTGCTGCACGAGAAGTTATGGAGAGGGTCAGGGTGTTAGAAAATCTACTCACGGCTCATAAGATGCAATTTTATAGTTAGAGGGTCAGGGCGTTAGAAAATCTGCTCACGGCTCGTAAGATGCACGAGAAGTTATGGAGAGGGTCAGGGCGTTAGAAAATCTGCTCACGGCTCGTAAGATGCACGAGAAGTTATGGAGAGGGTCAGGGCGTTAGAAAATCTGCTCACGTTAGATGCACGAGAGTCAGGGGTCAGGGCGTTAGAAAATCTGCTCACGGCTCACAAGAAGTTAAGAGAGAGGGCCAAAAAATCTACTCACGGCTCATAAGAGAACCAAATGGCTGGAAAGGAAGGGAAGTTGCAGAAAGGGGATAGGCTTTACTTATTTTAACATTTTATCTGGCACTGTATCTAATAAACAGAATCAGGGCTAAAGCATCTAGTTCAAGAAACCCAGTGAACTGATAATGCCAAAGATTATATTTCAACTCTTAAGATATTTTAAATTAAGGAATATATATTTTTCTTGGGATTGGCCTTAGATTTATGGGCTAATGTTAATTTTTACAGCTTTTCTAACTCCTGAACAGTATAAGGAAAATCACCCCCCAAAAGTGTCCCAATTGGGTTAAGTTTAAATTCTCAGTTCTCACGGAAACTTCTAAGAGGTTAGTTTTCAAGTTCAAATACCCCAGGAATACCTCAGAAGCTTCTTTTTATATAAGATTCCACCCACCCTAAATTCTCAGTGATGTTAGAGTTTGCCCTAAATCAAAGAATAACCAACTTATTTTATAAGACAACTTAGCATGAATTATATTTATTCATAGTTACTGAGTAATCCAGGATCACAATAAATATCTATTATGAATAATACAATTCAGTTCAGTTCAGTTTAGTCGCTCAGTCTTGTCAGACTCTTTGCGACCCCATGAATTGCAGCACGCCAGGCCTCCTTGTCCATCACCAACTCCCGGAGTTTACCCAAACTCATGTCCATCGAGGGTGATGCCATCCAGCCATCTCATCCTCTGTCATCCCCTTTTCCTCCTGCCCCCAATCCCTCCCAGCATCAGAGTCTTTTCCAATGAGTCAACTCTTCACATGAGGTGGCCAAAGTACTGGAGTTTCAGCTTTAGCATCATTCCTTCCAAAGAAATCCCAGGGCTGATCTCCTTCAGAATGGACTGGTTGGATCTCCTTGCAGTCCAAGGGACTCTCAAAAGTCTTCTCCAACACCACAGTTCAAAAGCATCAATTCTTCCACACTCAGCTTTCTTCACAGTCCAACTATCACATCTATACATGACTACTGGAAAAACCACAGCCTTGACTAGACAGACCTTTGTTGGCAAAGTAATGTCTCTGCTTTTGAATATGCTATCTAGGTTGGTCATAACTTTCCTTCCAAGGAGTAAGTGTCTTTTAATTTCATGGCTGCAGTCACCATCTGCAGTGATTTTGGAGCCCCCAAAAATAAAGTCTGACACTGTTTCCACTGTTGTTATGAAAATGTTACTGGAGTTCTGATAAAATGTATATTTTCTAATATACTAAGAGAAAATTTTAGAGACACTGAGATTCCTTATGTTAGAAGTTATGAGTTAATTTTTAAATTATGATGATCATCTAATCTTACAGCACACATCTCTGATCTTATGAATCTGTAAGTGCATGTGTCCAACTCCTTGCAACCCTATGAATTGTAGCCCACCAGACTCCTCTGTCCATGGGATTCTCCAGGCAAGAATACTGGAGTGGATTGCCATGCCCTTCTCCAGGGGAATCTTCCTGCCCCATGGATCAAACCCATGTCTCTTATATCTCATGCATTAGCAAACAGGTTCTTTATCACAGGAACTTCCTTGATGGCTTAGAGGGTAAAGCATCCGTCTGCCTGCAACACGGGAGACCTGGGTTCCATCACCAGGTCGGGAAGATCCCCTGGAGAAGGAAATGGCAACCCACTCCAGTACTCTCTTGCCTGCAAAATGCCACATATGGAGAAGCCTGCTAGGCTACAGTCCATGGGATCGCAAAGAGTTGCACACGACTGAGCAACTTCACTTCTTTATCTCTAGCACCATCTGGGAAGCCCTTATAAATCTGTACATGGAAGCAATGTATATAAACGTATATTAAAATGTATTTACTATATACTTCTTATATATATTTCATATTTCTTACATATGTTGTTATAAATTAAGTTTATTTGGGCAAATAAATTACCACATACTGTTGAATCATAAAGATATCTTTGTTAATTTCATATTTCTTTAGCTTCTTTTTATTCTTTTGCCAAGTGTCATATTGAACAAAGGAGGGAGACTGGCTGGTGTTTTGTGTACAATTATGTAACTGTGGTTGAGAAGAAAGATGAGAACTTACCTATATATTCTTGCAAAAATAGTTACTGAATGTGAACCCTGGGCCAAGCACCTTGTTAACACTGCGCCATTGCCAAATAGCCAGCAATTTTTAAAACTGATCCTAAAGCAATCAGAATTATATTATTTATTGGAAGAAATTAGAAAGTACTCTTAGAGAATACAAAAGCTTCATGCTAAGAAACTTATGGTATAACTAGGATGATTGGTACATATGAAAAGGTTTTAAGGACCTGACAAAAATGAAAGAGAATATTTTATTTCAATTTAAAATTGCTATACTCCTCAAATGGAGAAGGCAATGGCACCCCACTCCAGTACTCTTGCCTGGAAAATCCCATGGACAGAGGAGCCTGGTGGGCTGCCGTCTATGGGGTCGCACAGAGTCAGACACAACTGAAGCGACTTAGCAGCAGCAGCAGCAGCATACTCCTCAAACACATGAAAGAAAGGCTATGAAATTCAGACAGCAATTCAGCATGTCTGAATGAGTTGATCAGGGGTAAAAAAAATTTATCAATAGGTCTCCATAAATAGATTATTTGTGAACAGGAGTTTGAAGAAATTAAGTGATATTGCTTAAGAGTGGAAGATAGTAAAAAGAGAGAGAGAGAGAGAGACAATAAGAAACCACATCCTCTTGAACCAATTATGAATGTTGTGATGTGGAAATCACACAGAGTGGCAAGTCGATTAGCTTTTCTGGAAAACAGGATTTGTATTGACTTGAAAATAAGAACTGAAGTGAGATAGAGGTGGGTGGGTAAAGTATTTTAAACTTGGGGCTGAGAACTTTGAATTTAATAAAGAAGCAAATTCAGAGACTTAGAGAATTTAAGAGCAAGGCCATCCTTTAGACCTATACCTCCCTTTCAGAGAAAACTGCCTTTACTGGTATTTCACACCATCAGTGGCATTTCCACCTGGGATTAGAACCCAAGACTTCTGTTCTCAGCATTCTCTTCATATTCACTGCTACTCTATGAAACGCTAGCCCACTGACCAGGAACAGAAGAGATGCCTGAGTACACTGACAATTTGGAATACTTGTAAATATTCCTCTGCCGCTCAGACTCAGCCTCTGATCTCCTAAAAGTCGACTGTGCCCCATTCTTTACATTGCCCAGCCTCTCCCTTGGTGGATGTGGGGCTGTGGGATCATTTCTGTCACACGACAGGATCAGGACACCAGCGAGCAGCTCAGGCTCAACCCCCTTCTGCCACCGGTCGGTGCACCACTCATGCTTGATCTCAGGGTGACTTCCTTAGAGGCCGCCCAAAGTGGGACGCTCCTCTGGGCTTCCCAGGTGGCGGGATATTCCTCCAACAGGATCCGAACCTTACTGCATTCATGCTGCTGCCCCACGGCCACAACCTGGGACCCTCTCATGGTCAACACTTAGAGAACACTGGATGGAATTTATGGTTTCTCTTCTGTCATGAGCAGAAGGGAGAAAAGCCCAGTGAGTGTGATGCTTTTCAAAGCACGTTCCATTTGGCTCTGGCTGCTCAACTGCTCCTGCCAGCGAGAGGAGGAGAATAAATAACAGCATAGTTAGCACAGTAACACAGTCTCAACCTTTCTTTCTCTCCTCTGAGGGTCAAGATTGTCCTCTACAAGGCATGGCTTGACAGGCCTGCTAGGTCTCCACCACAGAGGCACCAGGTCACTCCTCCAGCCCTTCTGAAGCTCATATTTATGGGGAGGCATGAAACGTGGTCAACCGGTAAGCTATCCTTTTGTATCAGGGAAGCACGTATGTCCTCTGGAATGGAGACTGTGAAGAAGAGTGGGGAATCTCATTTCATCAGTTCCCTGTAAGCAGGCTTGGCACACTCCCAGGTACACAACTCCTCATTCTGTCTCTATTTGTCCCCAAGGACAGACAGCTCTGGCTAGGGATGTAAAGTCTCTCTGGGCAGGGCTAATCTCTGGATTTTGTATGTATTCAATTTCACGGCTGGAAAGCTTTAGAAACACTGGTAAGCTTCACTGTATTATAAATTTCCTGGTTTGCCAAACAGACCTGAAAAGCTATCAGCTGCCTGCGTCATCCATCCTGGCTATTCCCATGGCCCCGGCCAAGCTCACTATAGTGGACTGAATGCTGGTCTCCGGAAAGGTATGCCAAAGTCCTAACCTCGGTTATCTGTGAATGTAACCTTACTTGGAAAATAGCTCTTTGAAGATGTTATTAAGGTAAGGAGCTCCAGATGAGCTCATCCTGGATTAACCCAGTGGAGCTTGATCCAAAAAGTTGTCCTTGTAAGGAGCGGAGAATACAGACAGTAGGGAAGAAACACAGAGGATCTGTGAAGTCAGAGGCAAAGATTGGAGTTATGCAGTCACAAAGCAGGGAACGCCAAAGATTCCCTATAGCCACCAAAAGCCACTGGATTCTGAACTTCTGGTTTCCAGAATGGTGAGAGAGTAAAATTATGCTGGCTCAAGTCACAAAATGTGGTAATTCGTTAGCAAAAACTCTAGCAAACTAATACACGACATAGACCTGGAGGAGGCTGATGAGACTGCCATCTGCCGCTCCCGCCCAGGTCTCAGCTAGCCTGCCCTAAAGAGAGGGAACCTAGATGTGATTGAAACCTTGTAGCCACACGCCCCTTCTCCCACCATCCTGGGTCTCCCCTCAAAACACAACCTCCTGCTTTTAATCTCTCCTATACTTTACCCCCTGGAAGGCTGGCACTACTTGCTTCACCCACACTCCCATTTCTCCACTTCTTCCAAATAGGACTGGCTACGTAATTTGCAGGGACCAATGTAAAATGCAAATGTGGGGTCACTTGTTTAAAAATCATTACGAATCTCAAGGCAGGACATCAGAACATTCACACTAGTGCAGGGCTTTCTTAGAAGTAGATCCCTGTCCCACTGCACAGATTATAGTGCCAGGAAGCTGGTCCTGTCTCCTAAGCCCAGCCTCCCTTAGTGTGTGGAATTCTTGTTCACTACTGAAAATTCTCTCCACCTTCATAACCTATTAACACAACGCTTTCTCCATTTTCTTGCTTTAGGTAAAAATCAGCTTTCTTCTGAGAAGAGTTTCCCCTGATCGTCCTTGCATGTACACCGCTCATTATCTCACACCCTGGGACCATGAGAAGCAGCGCTGGCATCCCCACAGATACCCAGTACTGCTGTGGAAGCCTGTCCCACCTCTTACACCAGCCCTTGGTCCATTTAGACTCTTGTTCCCTGGATATGTACCTTCTGTCTCAATTCTGCAGTCATTCACTCAGTTCCTGACCATTCCACCACAGTCACGGAAGCCTTTGGTATCTGACTCATTCCTTCTCTACTCCATGGCTTCACTGTTGGTGGCTTCAACGTCCATATGGACAGCCTCTTCAGTAACTTAATCTCCAACTGCTTGATCTTCATTCTGTGGAGAAGAGCTAATCCGAGTCATAGCTCTTCCACAACTCTGCCATTATTCTGCTACTAAAACATTCAAGACATCTATCCCACCTCCTGATTACAACTTCTTCTTTTTCTCTCTCTGATTCAGATTTGTTCTTCTTTGGCCTCTTTTTCTCTCCCCTTCAATGTCCTTTTTATCTTCCTATGTACTACTAAGTGAACCTCATAGCTCTGTGCTTTAACCATTCTTTTAAAAATGGCATCTACGTTTTCTTCTTGCCTTTCCATCAAATCATCTGGTAAAACCCCAAAGGGGGATTAATTAAACTCTCTGCATTTACAGTCACCTATTTTACACAAATTCACACAATTGCATGGAACTACTGCTATCATGAATTCCTGAATTCAAAAGTCTTTTTTTTTTTTCACTTACAGTCAGGTTCCATTATTCCCAACTGCAGCTACTAGAAACCTTCAGGCTCTTTATCTGTCTCCATTATCTCCCTTACTTTTCTAATAGAAACGAGAAGCTATCAAAAATCTTCAATCTACTATGAAAAGACAAAAGCAATCTACAAGTAGTGTTTTCTTACATCATTATTCTGTTTTAATCGAAGAAAATGAGGTTCTATTTATTTATATAAAAACTGCTTATTAAGCAGCTGTTTTGTACAGGTACTATTCCAGCTACTGAAGATACAGCTTTCATGGAGGAAACATTCAAGTGTTCTGATGATTTCAAATATGTAACTTTAAGGCATGTCAGCGAGGACTAATGATTTGATCAAACTTGCCCCCCAAAACAGGTTTTACAAGACAAATTTTGTGAGTATAAGGAGTACAGTTGCAAAATCATAAAAAATCTAACCATTGCAGTGTAACTCATAAATTCAAACATTTTAGCATCTCTATCATAGGCTCTCTAAAATAAAAATTTGCCTTAAATAACAATATTATATTTTATTATACAATTGAAATTACACTAAAGATCTGAATAACTCTCAATCTCTTTAATTACTATTTGTATGACCATACAAATAACCATGTTTTTAGAAAACAAAATGTACCAATGTCGGCATTTAGAAAAATTGTAAGTTTTAGTAACAGGGTATAATTGAAAGAATGTCAATCAACCTTAAAGGAAGAAAGGCTTAGGCTCAAAATTGGAGTCTTCCTAGCTATTCATTTTATTCAAATTATTTAACCTTGCTGAGCCTCAGTTTATTTGAAAACAGAGACGATTATTATCTCAATGTTGGGGTAGGAATATTAAATACTTAAAAGAGTCTGAGGGTAGCACTATCGGCAGGTACATTAACGAAAACACCTTTCTATCTCATAGCCTTTGCCTATGAAAATATTGGAAGTAGTCAGTAGTGAAGTGGTAGGTATCACGGGCTTGCGTTGGAAGATCGGGTTCACAATATCAGTGAATGTGTTGGTGTTAAGACGACTTTGGACACTAATAATGCCTTTCAGGGAACCAGAGATCTCAGGACTTCTGTGAGGAGAAATCACCTTTTAAAGAAGCAGGGAAAAGCACCTTAATTTTAATAGCAGTATCATCATTCATCTATTACGCTTTCTAAAGTTCATAATGAGACCTTATTAGAAGGACTTCATTTTTCTTGAGAACCTTAAAAGTGGAACGTGATAGACACTGATCTCTGCTTTTCTTTCCCCCAGAGTTGTCTACATTGCACATGACTTCTCAATTTGCTAAAATGATGCGGTAATAAACACGAAGACCCACATTTCGGGTGCAGGTAAGAAAACCATGAACATTGCCACTTTATCCAAACAGCCACGATTCAAGTGCAACCTTAGGACAGTCACTTCGGGCCACAAATGCTTCGGAGGGTCTACAGGGAGAAGGGAGGAAAGCGAATTCCCTCAGTCACATCAAGTAAAATCTAAATAGAACCTTAACACTCACCCAGGGGAACTGAGAGTGGTAGGCGAGGAGGGTTCTGTGATGACCATCGATGATTAATTGTCTGTTAAGGCGCACGCAGGGAAAAAAACCAACAACACTGCCCGGGACGCCGGAAGGTAAGACCCACCGTCTCGCCGGCCAGCAAGCCGGTTGGCGGCCGGGTTACGCCGGGAGCCGGACCCCGGGCCGGTGCGTCGCGGGCGGGGGTTTAAGGGGAGGGAGTCGCGCTCCACGCTCGGGGGCGGGTCCCGGCGGCCGCTCTCTCCGCCCCAGCAGTCGCCGCCACCTCCAGCCTGCGCCCCAGCGCAGCAGCTCAGACGCGGTCGCATCCTCGTGGACGGTAGAGGCGGCAGCGAGCTAGAGTCAGCGTTGCAGCTCGCGGCCACGGAGAGGCCAGGCGAGCCTGAGCGCTGGGACCCGGCCCAGGCTCTGCGGACACCTCTGTGCGCGGCTGGTATGTACGTGGTGAAGGGGAGGTGGAGTGGGGGTGGCTGGAGAGAAGACGGAGGGAAAAGGACTTGGGGAGGCAGGGGAGACTGAGCGAGCGAAGATGCGGTAAGAGCAACTTTCCTATTTTCTGGCCAGTCCGCGCGAGCATGGGGGGGAATTCAAGCAGATGCCTCTTTGGCCAGAGTGACCACATCATGTAACACGCAGAGGTCCTTGCAGAGTGGAAGGGGGCGCTCAGGTCAACAGGGGTAACCAGGGAGATCTGATCACCTCTTTTTGTCCATTCTGCCCTGAAGGTGGACATTGGTGATGTCTCGTAAGTTGCTAAGCCTTCGCCTCTCGCACGAGCAGTGCCACGTCGTTTGTCCTGGGCTGCGCGTTTCCAGCCCCAGGCAGCCCCTCGCGGCCATGGGGTCAGCAGTGAGTGTTCTAGCCGGCTCGGCTCGCGTCGAGCTGTCTTTAGCCCAGTCACCTCACCTCATCAGCCTCCATCCATTTTCTTTGGTAAAACCTGGGAATAATTAGATCGAGTGAAGTCGTGGGTTCCCAGCAACTGTTGGATTTTCACGTAGTCTGGGACACCGGCCGGCAGCCAGGGAGAGAGAGGAGTGCAGTGTGGTCGCAGGGGTTCGGGAGACGAGCGCGTGGGTCGTAATTGCTGACGTGCAGCAGCTCGTTGGGGAAAGTCCTGATAGTTCCCTCTGGGAGAGATGACCCTGATTTACCTGCTCTCCAGACTGGCAAGTCCCTGCCGAGCGAGGCTCAGATGAACCGGTCAGTTTCATCTTCGTAGAACTCATCCCAGGGAACGCATACGGACACGGTTCCTTTGGAAGAGCGCTTGGTACAAGTAGGGCACATAGGAAACACTGGGGAAAAAGAACAAACCCAAAACAAAACAAAAAATCCTGCAGGTGTAAGTTTTAGTCCGAGTCTGTGCAGGACTCTAAAATGGAGATTCAGTGCTAATGACCACTTAAATATTCAACTGGAAAAACTAAAAACTAAAACGCTCATACTAATGGTTTGAATACTGAAAAAGTATGGATTAGAACTGCGCCGAATATTGGATTTCTCTGTGTACACATAGATTCAAGATCCATCTGTCCACTTTATCTCTTCATAAGATGCCTTTCTTCTTATTGACATTGCTACACACACAAAAAATTCGTTCTGTGATTTAATATTCAAAAAGGTCAGAATTTGGACTACTAAAATGAGATCTGATGGTCATAAAGCTCACAGAAAGTTCTGTAAGTGATATGGGTTCTGGATCATGATTTGTTAGATTGGCATTTTGCAAACCTTTTTTTCCCCCTACTTATCAGGTGCTGATCAGTACCCCTCTATTGACACTATGATAAGGAAGTTCATTTTCTAAAACAGTGTTTTGGAAACTCAAATGTTTTAATTTTGAAGTAAAGTATGTATTGAAAAAAAGTTTTCAAAAAGTTTTTAGTAATCAGCTTCTTAGTTTTATCTTTACCACAACTTTCTTCAACAAAATATCAAAGACTAATGGAATACCTTATATAGGATATTTTAAACAATGTCAGATTTCAATTTTGTTAAAGAATTTTCTCTCTTCTTTAGCCGATTTTAAACTGGAAGTCTAGATTTTTTAGAAATTTACCCCTTCAATGATTTTTAAAGAAATTTTACCAAGTTGTAAAACCATCACCATAATTCAGTTTTAGAACATTTTCATCACCCCAGTAAGATTCCTCATGCCCACTTATGATTAACCTCTGTTCAGGTTCAGGCAACTTCTAATCTTTCTTCAGTCTCTATAGATTTGCCTTCTCTGAATATTTTATATCAATGGAATCATAAAATATGTGATCTTTTGTTTATGGCTTTTTTTCACTTAACATACTGTTTTTGAGATCTGTGTCGTAATGTGGATCAGCATTTCGCTCATTTTATTGCTGAAGTTTTCTGTTGTATGAACACACCACATTTTGTCTATCCATTCAGGAGGTTGGACAGGAAACATTTTGCTTCCTTTAAAAATTTTGAGCTCAAATACAGCAAGCAAATTTGAAAAAAGGTGTAACATTTCTGAGAAACAACATATTTCTGAAGATGAGGTTTATTGGAACTGTTTTATATTCACAGAAAAACTGAGTGGAAGGTACAGAGATTTCCTAAATAACCTCTGGGCCTACACATGTATGACCACCTCCGTTGTGGACATCACACACGGCAGTGGTACATTCGTTACAGTGGATGAACCTACACTGACACATCGTAATCACCGAAATTCCCTGGTTTACCTTAGAGTTCACTCTTGTTGTACATTCTGTGGCTTTGGACAAATATATAATGACATATATAGCCTTGTGGGCTATAGTCCATGGGGTTGCCAAGAGTCAAAGCCGACTGAGCATGCACGCAGATGCAGACATCCATCCATGTAATATCATAGGAGTATTTTCACTGCCCTAAAAGTCCTCTGTTCTCTGCCTATTCATTCCCCACCCCCAGTATCTTTTAATGCTAAATGAGGGTAAATCAGGCTTAATTAAGACTAAATTTCCTGCAGTCTCCAGTGAAGATGGGAAATTGAGCAATTTGAAAATTGTATTTTAAGATGTTGATGAAACTCAAACCTAAATTGCTTGATAGTAAAGTCAGTGGTTTTCCTTTCTTTCAACACAAGATTTTTAATTGAGTTACCAAAAAAATCATGCCTTTTTGAATAGAAAAAAGCACCCTATAAATCATATAGTAAAATAAGCTTCCATAACTATGATGCCACATAATTCTTTTACATACTAATTAAACATTTTATTAATATGTATAGAGATCTAAGGCCCAAGTTTAAGTGATTGACATGCAAAAATCATGTATTAGGGATAAATCCAGGGCTCCTGTTTTCCCGTTTTAAAATTCCTGTGGTTAGTACATGCTCTTTTTATTCTTTTCAGTTTTTAAATGTTCACAAGGGTTTTTTATTTTGTTGTTCAGTTGCTCAGTTGTGTCCAACTTTATGTGACCCCATGGACTGCAAGCATGCCAGCCTTCTCTGCCCTTCACCGTCTCCTGGAGTTTGCTCAGACTCGTCTCCATTGAGTCAGTGATGCCATTCAACCGTCTCGTCCTCTGTTGTCCCCTCCTCCTCTTGCCTTTTTTATTCGCATGACCGAATATACACTCCCTTAGCTTTTCTTTCTTTGATCAGACATCCCACAGTATTATTCATTGACTTACACTTTTTAAAGTTTTTATGGGTAAATACCCGTTTATCTTTCATTACTTTAATACACAATTGCTGCTGCTAAGTCGCTTCAGTTGTGTCCGACTCTGTGCGACCCCATAGACGGCAGCCCACCAGGCTCCCCCATCCCTGGGATTCTCCAGGCAAGAATACTGGAGTGGGTTGCCATTTCCTTCTCCAATGCATGAAAGTGAAAAGTGAAAGAAGTCGCTCAGTCATGTCCAGCTCTTAGCGACCCCATGGACTGCAGCCTACCAGGCTCCTCCATCCATGGGATTTTCCAGGCAAGAGTATTGGAGTGGGGTGCCATTGCCTTCTCCGTAATACACAATAATGTAAAGTAATTATCTTTCAATTAAAAATAAATAAATTTTTAAAAAAGAAGGAAAACTGCATGTTCTTTTGAATTTTGTTGGTTTCAGTAATTTTTATTCCCAGGTGGTGCAGTGATAAAGAATCTGCCTGCCAATGTAGGAGAAGCAAGAGATGCAGGTTTGATCCCTGGGTCAGGAAGATCCCTTGGAGTAGGAAATGGCAACCCATTCCAGTATTCTTGTCTGGAAAATTCTATGGACAGAGGAGCCTGGTTATACCCCCTGGCTATAGCCCATGGGGTCTCACAAAGTTGGACACGACTGAGTGACTGAGCAAAGAGCCTTGATATACTTTTTATAAGTCATTATCAGTGATATTACATAAAGAGAACACTTGAACATAGGCAGAAAACCAAAAGTGATTGTTATTATTGTTTATCTTTTTATTGGAAGTACAGTTGACTTTGAGAAATCAAATAGGTAATCTACTTCATACTCAAGTGGGATATATTTTTTTTATTCTTGTGCTCAATGGCAAATAACGGCTTTATGCATCTGTCCAAGTATAAAGCACAGTATGGACTTATACAGGCTTCCCAGGTGACACTGGTGGTAAAGAACCCGCCTGCCAATGCTGGAGACCTTAAGCGACATGGGTTGATCCCTGGGAAGATCCCCTGGAGGAGGGCATGGCAGTCCACTCCAGTGTTCTTGCCTAAAGAAGCCCATGGACAGAGGAGCCGTATGGGCTACAGTCCATAGGGTCACACAGAGTTGGACACAACTGAAGTGACTTTAAATCAGAGTGGATTTATGTTTTCTAATAACTCCAATTCTTAAAAAATGATGTGTCCAAGAGTTGGGTGCTTATTGGAAAAAAAGTTCAGAGCTGTCTATTTAAGAATAAAACAATTCAGATTTGTATATGTTTCTAAATAGAAGGAAATAATCTTACCTAGAATCTTGAATTAGTTAGAATAGGATTTCTCAGACTGAAAAGTGGGCCAGCAGAATAGAGACCCTTGAAGATTATGGAGTAGTAGTTATAGTAGTCTGGAGCAAACATGGCTTGAACACTTGTTTGGGTAGCAGCAGCAGAAGCTTTTATAGACAGTGTAAATGGAGCTAAATGCCTTCCTCTACATCTTGGATTCTCCCTCCTTAGAGTTACTATTTCCACCTAAGCCCTAAATTTTGCTGTGCTGATGAAAAGGAATGAATGGCCTTTGGGAATGTGGAAATCAGCATGTGTGTGTGTTAGTTGCTCAGTCGTGTCTGACTGTTTGAGACCCCATCAACTGTAGCTTGCCAGGCTCCTCTGTCAATGGAATTCTTCAGGCAAGAATACTGGAGTGGGTGGTCATTCTCTTCTCCAGGGAATCTTCCCCACTCAGGAACTGAACCCTGGTCTTCTGCATTGCAGGCAGGTTCTTTACCATCTGAGCTACCAGGGAACCCCAGAAATCAGCATGGGTAACTGTAAGTTTTCACTTGTCGGGTGAAAGAAAGGAAGAAACTGAGGTTCAGTATGTTAGTTTTGGGAATAAATTCATGAAAGATAAGAAAGAGTTAAGCAGTCTTCCCAAACATGCTTATATTAAATGACTCTTAAGTGATTTACTTCTAGACTAATTTTTATGGGCTGGGTTAATATGTCTCAGAAGAAAATACTGTTCTTGAAATCACTATGTATAGTGTGTGTGTGTGTGTAATTAAGGATAACCTTTAACTCATGTAGTTACATTCATATATTTTTTTGTTTATTAAAAAATGAGAATAAGTACTTCTATCATGGGGCTTCTGGAGCCAGATATAATATTAAATCTCAGAACACTGAAATAAGACCCTCTTGTCTATATTTCCCAAATCTAATAGAGTCTAATAAAAATCCAGACTACAGATATAATGGATTTTGTTGCATTCTGAAAGTTTGCAAAGAATCTATCAAGTCAGAAGATGTTACAAAGGCCAGGGTCTAGCACAGAAACCACTCTGCTCTCAGTCTCTGTGTCCCTGAAGAAGGATGTCTATTATAATTGTGTTCATTGCAATAAAGAAGCAGAACTGTTTACAGGAGTGAAAACTTAGAAAAACACAAAAAGCAACTCTGCATCTTTCTACCATGCCATGAATCTCTATGTATTTATCTATATATACTCTTGCAGCTCGGAGAAGATTGGATTTGAGGAATATTGGACAGACTGTTATAGCCCAAGCAAGAGATGCTAGAGAGTGAATCATGAATTAGCGATGAAGAATTTAGGGATACACAAGAGTATCATAGTCTAGAAATATTAGGAGTGGAAAGTGATTAGGCTTGATGATAACTGGGACATGAAGTTAAGGGGGGGTGGAAATGAAGGGTGCTTTTCAGCACCCTGGCTTGAGGTTGAGGGCCAGCACTATTTACAAAAATGGCAGGAGAAGAATGAGGACACAGTTGGTGGTTTTCCTGGGTTGGATAAGGTCTGATAATTCATGTACTTCCTGGAATGAGACCTTATTTAGAAATAGGGCCATTGCAGTTGTCATGGCCTAATATGATGTCATACAGGAGTAGGATGTGCCCTTAACCCAGTATGACTGGTATCCTGATAAGAATAGACACAGAGGCAGAGACTCAGAGGCAAACATGTGACACTGGAAGCAGAAATAAGAGCTATGCGACTTCAAGAGATTCCTAGACTTACCGGCCACCACCAAAAGCTGGGAAAGAGGCATGGAACAGATTCTCCTGAGTTCCCAAGAAGAAACCAGCCTTGCTGATAACTGCATTTTGGATTGCTGGCCACTTGATCTGTGCCCATCTTCAGTATCAGTTGTAAAGATGCTTACACAATAAGCAATATGATAACTTGGGCAGGGCATCTGCTGTGTCCTGACATAGTCAGAGTCCTCTGCTTTCAACCCAAGTAGAGATCTAAACAAGATCATTCAGGTTTTCCATTCATTCCGGCCACGTGGGTTTGACAGTGTGAAAATGGAACCAGTCTACAACATGGGGGGAGGTCATAGTTTTTATCTGTTTGCCTCAGGGAGGGTAGAAGAATGTTTTCAGGGAAAGTGAAGGATAATTTCCTCACATGGTAGATCTGGGTCAGCTCCCTGAGGTGTTTGTGGTTTTTGCCAAAGAATATTAAACTTCAAGTAAAACCCAGCATAGTTGTTTCAACTCTGAGGAGTCCATGTTTGGATTCTAGGTTTGAATGCTTTGAAAGGAAACAAACTTTTCAGGTGTGACTGTAAAATGGGAGGAAACAAAGCATTTTTTAAACTCATAGATGTTCATGTTTACCAACTCTTTTAAAAAGTATCTTAATTTGCCTAAACTTTGGAAAACTTTTCATATCACCTGTCAGTAATTATTATTGGTCTTAATACTGAATTGGTTAAGTTCTTCACTTTGTGGGTTTTGTCTCAATGTAATCCACTTAAAATATGGATTAATGAAATATGATTGTACCTAAGGACAGCAGTTTAAGTTATAAGGACATTTCAAATTATCTTGCAAAAGGATTGTTTAAGGTTCACTTTATTAACTCTTTTCTTTCAGATATTTTTGTCATAAAACCATCACACTATTAAGAACACTTAAAGACTTTACAATTTCAGTTCTAATATTCAAGCATAGTTGCGTTAGTATTAAGTGTCTTCTAGTCTTTGTATCTTTGTAAGGATTTTTTTTATTAATGTAATAATGGTATACAGTTTTTATCCTATTTTTTCTTCTTAAAATTACTATTATCAGAATAAAAATGAATAGAAAGAATAATTTAAAAAATAACATTTTTTTCTGATTATGCGGAGTGACCCATGACAGTTTTTGGCTAGATAAAATTTCAGCTCTTAAAGGTATGAAACAGAATATCCCAGTTCGGCCCCATTTTCATTTTGCTGTACCCTATGCAGCAAAACAAATAAGACAAAAAGAAAAACACAAATCTTTAAAATGTGTGGCGTTAAATATTAGCAATGTTAAAATGTAGAATTCTGTTTTCCCAAGGACAGTCTGTTCTTACTGCTGTAAATTCTTCACCAAGAATCACAGATGTGAAAGTATAATCAAGCGATTTTTTTTTCCTTTCATTCTCATCCTTTTTATCAGCTCTCCATTGTTATCTTATAATGGTTTATTCCACATGTTATTTTCTAGGCCGTTAATGTTTGCCACTTAAAATACCACTAAGTTTTAAACTTTAAAACTTTGCAGTTGTGTTTTTGAGATAATATACACTCCAGTGAAAATCAGAAACTTTCAAAATTAAGAGGAAAATAACATCCACCTGTATTTCCACCTTTAATTATAAAATTCTTTGCCTATATATATATCTTAAAAAACAAAAGTAATATATGCCCTTAATATATCATCTTACTATATCTTTTCAAGGTAATAAATCATCTTTTTTAATGGCTACATACTGATCTATTAAATTTTTAACTAATCCCTATTGGTAAATGTGCAGAATGTTTCCAAGTTTGTTTTTGTAAATAATACCATAGTAGATAACTGTATTTGTGATCTTTATACACTGTACACAGCTACCTTATTAATTTCTTGTAATAAATTTCTAGACATGGAGTTGATAAATCAATGGATAGTCACTTTTTAACCAGTTTTTAAAACATTTTGCAGAATATCTTTCCAGGAAGCCTGTTGCCATTTATACTGAAAATTTTTACCAAAGTACTAGTACTGTTTCAAAATTTTTAATTTAGAAATTTAGTAGGAAAAGATAGTTCATATTTGTATTTCTTTGCTAATGTGGCTAAATATTTTTAGGTAGTCAGTATGTTTATTGGGTATTTTGGATTTATTTGTATGAATTGCTTTTTGTGTTCTTCACTTATTTTAATTCTCTTTTGTTTGTTTCAATAACTTTTAATTCATAAGGATATTAACTCTTTGTATGTCCGTTACATTTTAAATAACAGTTTTTAAAATCAATTTCTTTTGTTTGCAATTAACTATATAGGGAGCTTTGCTTTGCAAAATACTTAAATTTTATAGATGTGAAAGCTATCAATTTCTTCTCTCATAGTTTATAAGGAGGACTTTCCCACTTTAAACATATTCATCTACATTTTTAATAGTACCTCTGATGTCTTTTTTAAAAAGTTTTAATCCTTTGGAAGTTGTTTTAGTAAGGAGTGAAGTAGGTAATGTAATTTTATTGTTGTTACGTTTAATCACTAATCTTGCCTCAAACTTATTTGTTCTGTAACTGATTTGAAATAACATCCTATGCCCCTGCACCTGCTTGGAGTCCACCTTTGTGGTAACTGTCCTTCACCCTGAAGTCCCACAGACTTTCTTCCCACATGCCTTCCTGGCCAGCATTCCTACACATGACTGCAGGCCCTTCCATTGCCTCCCTTACCTGCCTTGATCCACATCTGTCACTCAGCACCTCACCCCAGGAAGAAAAGGAATTTCACGTTTCCCATCATAGCTGCTAGCTCTTCCTAAATTCTCTGGTTCCTGTAGTCTGTGTTACCAGTTTTGAAACATGTAATTTTGTTAGCCTTGCGAAACATAATTTTCCAATGCTTCAAATCTCTGTTCTTATCATTTGTCTATTCATTTCTCCCTTCTACCTTGAAACTTTATTATGCTTTGTGCTGCCTTTCCCTGACCTAATCTCTGCTTTTTATTCTTCCTACAAAACCGTTCTGTCATGCCCTCTGGAACACCTGTTCAATCACAATAAACTCTCAACCTCTCTTTTTGCTCTAGCCCTGAATCTTGACTCTCCCACTTCCCCCTGAGTCCTTCCTATTGGAGATGGCTGATTGCTCCATAGTTCATGAATCCTAGGGTAGGGAAGTGGGTCACATGCCGTCCATACACCTTCCCGTGTCTAGACTGTTATTTCTCTACCCTCTTTTACTCATTCCTGTTCCTTTGAGCCAATTGGCTATACTGTCAACCACCATTGCTCATTCCTGTGAACTATTTACCACTTCAAACTGATTCTTCACTGAACACTCCAGCAACTAGTGAACAGTCATCTTGTCCCACCCATTTCCTGTCCCCAATCTGGGTGACTTTATGTCTGTACCCAACACCACAACTTTTCAGCTTTTGACCTTCACAACTCAAGCAATAAACTTGTGTTTACCCAACCCCTTCTATAGTTACACCCTGGACTTATCATATGAATTTTTTTCTTCCTAAAATCTCAAATTCAGAAATTTTCTTGTCATAGCATCCTATCTCTCTCTCTCTATATATATATATATATATTTTTTTTTTTTTTTTTTTGAACACAAATCTGAAGAGTCACACCTGGGGCTTCCTAGGTGGCACAGTGGTAAAGAATCCTTCTGCCAATGCAGGAGACATAAGAGATGTGGGTTCGATCCCTGGGTTGGGAAAATCCTCTGGAGAAGTAAATAGCAACCCGCCCCAGTATTCTTGTCTGGAAAATCCCATGGACAGAGAAGCCTGGAGGGCTTCAGTCCATAGGGTCACAGAGAGTTGGATATGACTGAGCAACCAGACAAAGTCACACCTACAGTTGTCTTTTGGCTTCATTGGGATGGCCGATTTTTATCCATCTGTTTACTCTCCGTGCTCTGCTGGCTTAGAGTAAGATATTTCTCAGTGAATTCCATGTTTGCAATTAACACAAATCAATGGAGAGCCTGAGAATTCTGTGTGCTTACCACACTTTCCTCTACAGCTCCAGCAATGTCAAAGCCTCAGCACCACCTGCCTTGAGTGCTTTGTGACTTAATGACCACTTACCTGTCTTCTGGTTTATGTAGATCATTGCAGGAATCTCTATACTCCCAAATAGCATGGCCACCACTCTGGTTTTCCTGGGACTGAGTGGTTTTCCAGGATGCTATGCAACCTAGATAGCATATTCAAAAGCAGAGACATTACTTTGCCAACAAAGATCCGTCTAGTCAAGGCTATGGTTTTTCCTGTAGTTATGTATGGATGTGAGAGTTGGACTGTGAAGAAAGCTGAGCACCAAAGAATTGATGCTTTTGAACTGTGGTGTTAGAGAAGACTCTTGAGAATCACTTGGACTGCAAGGAGATCCAACCAGTCCATTCTAAAGGAGATCAGCTCTGGGTGTTCATTGGAAGGACTGATGCTGAAGCTGAAACTCCAGTACTTTGGCCACCTGATGCGAAGAGTTGACTCATTGGAAAAGACTCTGATGCTGGAAGGGATTGGGGGCAGGAGGAGAAGGGAACGACAGAGGATGAGATGGCTGGATGGCATCACCGACTCAATGGACATGAGTTTGAGTGAACTCCGGAAGTTGGTGATGGACAGGAAGGCCTGGCGTGCTGCGATTCATGGGGTCGCAAAGAGTCAGACACGACTGAGCGACTGAACTGAACTGAACTGATGCTTAAGTCCTTGACTTAGGGACTCCACATTTTTGAAATTCCTTGTATTCTTTTTTACATATTAGCAGTCTTCATCTTCACTTTTAAACTATAAGCCGTTACTTCATCTGAAGTATGTAATAGCTCTTACTCTTACTCTTCACTATCATTCTGTATGACCTTTTCAGTCTAGGTTATTGGTTGAGAAAGTGGGTTGAGAAAGTCAAAACACCAGAGTGCATTAGCTAGGAATGTTATAGTTGTTCATAATAGCAAATCCATTTCAAGTTGGCTTAAGGAGAATGGGAGAATTTTATCAGATTTATGTCACCCAGCTTTCAGTCTCACCTTGATCTAGAGCTCAGATTATTTTGTAAGGACCCAATTTCCGTCTGCTTCTTGGCTCTAGTCTTCTTCAACTTGGCTTCATTCTCAGGCTCTGCTTGGTGGAAAAGTTGCTATCGACAGCTTCAGGCCTAATTTCTCAAGTTTAAATTCAAAGAGAAAAAAGTGTCTTTACCTAGTAGCATTGGCACCAGTCCTAAGATGGACTAACTTCCATCATGAACCCACTCTTTATGCCTTTGCTGAGTTGGAAAAATGTCATAAGCCTGTGAAGGCAGGCTTCTGTCTGCCTCCTGTGTGTCCCACACCACTTCTGAGCCAGTCCCTGTGGCTCAGGGCATTTGAACTCTGATTTGTCAGGTCTGGGTCTCAACTTCATTCTTGGAAACAACAAATTACATGCAGTGACTACAGGAGGAAAGGCTCAAAGGGGAAATGGATGTTTAGCAAAATGTTTACTATCCTCTAAACTGGTAACAAGATGGCTAAAACAAAACAGAGGCATAAACAGGCTCTGATTAAATCTGTAGGATGGGCTTGTGAGTAAAGATCATGAACATTATTAGTGTATAGGCTCTATGACATTTATTTTGACTGAACAGTGATATTTTTAAATATCCTAATTCTTGACTATAGTCTTCATAGTTAAGTTGCAAAGTAAGTAAGATTTGTGCAAAGAAATTTTGTGTAATATAATCCTCTTTAATCATCATTAGTGAGTTTTATTTTTAATTCTTCCCATACAAATAATAATTTGAAGATAAATCATATCCTATAAGAAAGAAGAGAATCTTTCTCCCTTAGATTAATTTTTTTGCAGCAGACATTTATGAAAATGTATTGATACATGATTTAGATAATAATAGTAGAGAAAAATAACTCAGCTAGAAATTAAAAAGCTTTGTTGGAAGGCCAACTCAGCTTTTAATTAGTCATGTGACCCTGAAGAAGGCTCTTGAGATTTCAGTTTTTATCAACATGATTACACCAGTATGAATAATATGATTTCAGTTCTCCATCATGAGATCAATACAGTGAAAAAAGTATCTGTATTATTCTATAGAGTCTATGGTTCCATAATTTAGTGCTATATGTCCCCAACAATATTCAGGTTCTTTTCTGTGGATGGTTATAGATATTCTTTATTTAAGTTATTCTTTAATAATCTCAGTATTCTTAAGATATTCTTTATTTAATGAATTTCGGAACTCAGTACATGCATCTCTGAGATGAGTAGTTAACTAAACTCTAATAAATGAATATCTATTTAAAAGCACCCTCCTGAGACATACAGATGGCTACCAAACACATGAAAAGATGCTCAACATCACTCATTATCAGAGAAATGCAAATCGAAACCACAGTGAGGTACCATTTCACGCCAGTCAGAATGGCTGCGATCTAAAAGTCTACAAGCAATAAATGCTGGAGAGGGTGTGGAGAAAAGGGAACCCTCTTACACTGTTGGTGGGAATGCAAACTAGTACAGCCACTATGCAGAACAGTGTGGAGGTTCCTTAAAAAACTGGAAATAGAACTGCCTTATGACCCAGCAATCCCACTGCTGGGCATACACACCGAGGAAACCAGAATTGAAAGAGACACGTGTACCCCAATGTTCATCGCAGCACTGTTTATAATAGCCAGGACATGGAAGAAACTTAGATGTCCATCAGCAAATGAATGGATAAGAAAGCTGTGGTACATATACACAATGGAGTATTACTCAGCCATTAAAAAGAATACATTTGAATCAGTTCTAATGAGGTGGATGAAACTGGAGCCTATTCTACAGAGTGAAGTAAGCCAGAAGGAAAAACACCAATACAGTATACTAATGCATATATATAGAATTTAGAAAGATGGTAACAATAACCCTGTATGCGAGACAGCAAAAGAGACGCAGATGTATAGAACAGTCTTTTGGACTCTGTGGGAGAGGGAGAGGGTGGGATGATTTGGGAGAATGGCAGTGAAACATGTATAATATCATATATGAAACGAATCGCCCGTCTAGGCTTGATGCATGATACAGGGTGCTTGGGGCTGGTGCACTGGGATGACCCAGAGGTATGGAACAGGGAGGGAGGTGGAAGGAGGGTTCAGGATTGGGAACACGTGTACACCCGTGGCAGATTCATGTCGATGTATGGCAAAACCAATACAATATTGTAAAGAAATTAGCTTCCAATTAAAATATATAAATTTATATATTAAAAAAAAGCACCCTCCTGGATTCAGCTACTATGTTTAATGATATATTGCAAAACAGAATGAGATGCCATCTTTTTTAAGAAGCTTACGTTTCTATCTGTTTGGTGGGGTGAAGTAAGAGAAAATAATATACAGACTTTTCCTGTGAAGCAGATTGTAATAGGTGCTATGAAAGAACCAAAAAGTGCTGTGGTGTTTCGAAAAAGAAACAGATAAACTTTGAAATTACTCAGGAAGACTTTACAGACAATGGAGTAATTGGGATGGTCCTTGAAGGCGTGATAGAACTTCAGTGATTGGGCAAAACATTCCTGATTGAGAGACCAGCATGAACAAAGGCACAAATACGGAAAAGAACAAGACAGAGCTATGTGGACTTTGGAGGGTGGAAGAAGATACGGGTGGAGAGGTACACTGGGGATATAGTGAAGAGTCTTTAAAATGCTGGGATGAAAACTTTGAACTTAACTTTTTAGTTAATTGTGGCTGCCCTTGTAGCTCAGTCGATAAAGAATCTGCCTGCAGTGCAGGAGACCCAGGTTCAAGCCCTGGGTTGGGAAGATCCCCTGGAGAAGGAAAGGGCAACCAACTCCAGTATCCTTGCCTGGAAAATCTCATGCACAGAGGAGCCTGGTGGGCTGCAGTCTATGGGGTTGCAAAGAGCCGGGCATGACTGAGCGGCTAACACTTTATTAGAGAGTCATATATATAATCAGTGCTGTTCTCTATGAGTAAAAAATTAGTTTGATGGGTTGTTTGTATCTAGGTAAATATATGAGTTGTATACATTTTTAAAAAGAATGATTGTCAAATACCTAGCACATTTCCTGGCATCCAGTATGTCTCTATTACTTGTGACCATTATGTTTGTTTGAAGGACTGTCTTACATATAGAGGAGTTTAGACTGACCCTGTGAGCTATCCCACAGGTAGATTTAGGGCTATTGGAGACAGAAATATTTTTGCTTCAAAATTAAAAAAAAAAAAAGATGTTATAAAGGTTAAGTTGCTGTAAAAAAGATAGGGGAGATAGAGAAGAAATGGTTAATAGAAGAATCTGTTAAAACAATATGAAAGAATTTTGGTTTATGGCCAGTTTGATATAATGTCAAGTGATTGTCCAACACAGGTAGCATGTTTTTAAGTTGTATTAATAGCAGCTTTAGCAGAGCAAGGAGTGGTGATCTAACTCTATTCTACTGTGGTCAAATTTTTCTGGGGAGATTACTCTTACAAATAAATACACGTGCACACACATTGATCAGGATGTTCTGTTATTGCAGAAGTGATAGAAGGAATAGTCATAAAATGGAGATATTTCTTTAGGAGAAATGAACACCTGGGAAGGTGGGCGTGAACGTATAGTATAACATAATGTGTCAAGAAAGAAAAACAAGCACAAGCTTTGGAGTCAGATCTCAGCTCAGCCCCTAACTAGCCATTTTATTCCAGCAAAGTCGCTAGCCGCTTTGTAGCCTGTTTCCTTTCCCACCCTCCTCTCTTCCCCCTCCACACCTCTCCTCCTTTTCTTCTACTTCATTTCTGTAACATAGAAATGGCACGATTTGCCTGTAGTTTTATTTTTTGATTAATGATTGTCAAATACCCAGCACATTTCCTGGCATCCAGTACATCTCCATTTCTTGTGACCATTATGTTTGTTGAAGGACTGTCTTACATATATAGGAGTTTAGATTGGTTCTGTGAACTATCCCACAGATAGATTCAGGACTATTGGAGAGAGAAATAGTTTTTCTTAAAAAAAAAAAAAAGTTATAAAGGTTAAGTTGCAATAAACAAAGTAATGGTATGTCTAAGTAGGGCAGCACTTTTTGAGTTTAGTGGTCGTGGTAGGCTAGAGCCAAGGCGATAATATATATTTTTACATGAAAGTAATCTTTTCCTCAGCATCTAGGAGGAAATCCCCAAGAGTAAGGCTTCCTACTCTTTTCCACCAAAGAATTCCCCAAAATCTATAGGCATAACTCAAAGTGCTCTGTAGAAAAGTACAGACTTTGACATTTCATATTCATCTTAAATATACATTGTGCACTCTACTTTATGATGTATTTTGTTGTAGTATCTGAATGTGCTTTAAATATATACTGTCAAGTAATACTTTCATAAACAGAATTTATCATATGGTTATGAGTACATTCTGGCATTTCCAAGGGTGCAGTTTCTGCAGTTTTGAGGATACACAGACTTAGAGGTCTTTAGAACCCACAGGCTTGTAACAGACTAAGAATTCCCTCTCAGCTTAACACAGATAAACTAAAAATCCAGATTTCCATTAATTAGAATTTGTGTTGCATGAGTTCATTTAGGCAATCACATTACTGCTAATATCCAAAATTTAGTAGTATCTTGTGTAAACATATGTGTGAACTTTAAAACGTAGGAAAAGCATTGTTATATTTGAAAATGGAGAATTACATCTTTAGCTTCTGGAGTGGTGAGGTAAGAGGTTGAGTGGCTTCATAATGCTGCATTTGGCTGCTGCACTTGTGGGCTCGTTTTTGTGTTTGCTCATGTTCCTTTTTTTTTTATTAGTGCTTTGCAGGAAACAGATGTTGACTAAATGCTGTTTTGTGAAGTATTATTTAGGAGGTTTTAAAATTAGGATAGCTTTTTCTTGCCTTTTTACTTAGCTCTAATTTTATTTCTTTTCTACTCTGTTTTGGAGAAGGAAGTGGCAACCCACTCCAGTATTCTTGCCTGGAGAATCCCCATGGACTGAGGAGCCTGGTGGTCTACAGTCCATGGGGTCGCAGGGAGTCGGATACAACTGAGCGACCGATACTACTCTACTCTCTTTCCTACTTTACTTGCACCGAGATTTCTGCAGAAACTGCTTTAAGAGTTGCTGATCTAAATAGGAAATTATCTCCCTGAGACCAGCTCTAGACCACCTTTTGGTGATTTTGGTTACCTGACCACATATCTCTCTTAAATTTCATGTTATTATGATTTTAATAAAAGGGGCACAGGAAATCTGATTATTTTAGCTATGTTACTGGATGGATTGGATCATTTCAGAAGTATCTGCTTATTTGCCCTTAACGACTCATCGTAATTTAGAGGACCAACTCAGAAGTCAGGAGACTAAGTTTTTGTTTTGTGGCAAAATTTTTTATTACTCATCCCTGGTTAATTAAGAGGTTAAAAATGCCCAATCCACATGTATTTTACAATTTTACCTAGGAGTTTTATCCTCTAATTACTAATAAAGCTGTAGTATAAACAGCTCCTTAATGCTAAAGAATATCCCAGGCACCAAGGAGACCAAGTTGAACAGAACAAGGTCTTTGCTATCGAAGAACACGGGATTGATGTTAAGTAAGTAAATTATTGTGAAACAGTGTGCCTAATGCCACTGCAACAGTGTGACTCAAGGAGAAGATGCTCAGAGACAACTATAAGAAATTCTAAAGCCAGGGACAGTTTCTCAGAGGAGGTGATGGTATTTCAAGATATTGGAAGAAAAACACTAGTTTGCCAGGCAAAGAGGAATGTGTCCTAGGAAGAAGGAGGCTTAAAATGTGTGATGTATTTAGGGAACTATAATTAAATCAATATACTGGAAGTTGCAGATATGGCTGGAAGTTCAAAAGGAAGTATATTCACAAGTGCATTCATGATAAATTGCCTGGACTTGACTGAAGGTTTTGAATAAGTGGAGCAGTATAATTGTATTTTCCCAAAGAAAAAGAAATGCACCAAGGCAAAGTGAGTGTCTGAGGAGGCTTTACAAATAGCTGAGAAAAGAGAAGTAAAAGGCAAGGAAGAAGGAAAGACATACCCAACTGAATGCAGAATTCCAGAGAATAATAAGGAGATATAGAAAGCCTTCTCAAGTGAACAATGCAAAGAAATAGAGGAAAACAAGAGAATGGGAAAGACTAGAGATCTCTTCAAGAAAATTGGAGCTATCAAGGGAACATTTCATGCAAGGATGCACATGATAAAGGACAGAAATGGTACTCACTTAACAGCAGCAGAAGAGATTAAGAAGAGGTGCCAAGAATACACAGAAGAACTATATAAAAATGATCTTAATGACCCAGATAACCACAATAGTGCAGTCTTTCACCTAAAACCAGACATCCTGGAGTGTGAGGTCAAGTGGGCCTTAGGAAGCATCACTACGAACAAAGCTAGTGGAGGTGATAGAATTCCAGCCGAGCTATTTAAAATCCTAAAAGATGATGCTGTGAAAGTGCTGCACTCAATATGCCAGCAAATTTGGAAAACTGAGCAGTGGCCACAGGACTGGAAAAGGTCAGTTTTCATTCCAATCCCAAAGAAGGTCAATGCCAAAGAATGTTCAAACTACCATATGGTCACACTCATTTCACATGCTAGCAAGGTTATGATAAAATCATTCAAGCTAGGGTAGCAGTATATGAAATGAGAGCTTCCAGATGTACAAGCTGGGTTTAGAAAAGGCAGAGGAACTAGAGATCAAATTGCCAACATTTGTTGGATCATATAGAAAGCAAGGGAATTCCAGAAAAACACCTATTTCTGCTTCACTGACTTAATGCTAAACCCTTTGGCTGTGTGGATCACAACAAACTGGACAATTCTTAAAGACATGGGAATACCAGACCACCTTACCTGCCTCCTGAGAAATCTGTGTGCAGGTCAAGAAACAATGGTTAGAACCGGACGTGGAACAACCAATGGTTTCAAATTGGGAAAGGAGAATGTCAAGGTTGTATAATGTCACCCTGCTTATTTAACTTATATGCAGAGTACATCTTGTGAAATGCTGGGCTGGATGAATCACAAGCTGGAATCAAGATTACTAGGAGAAATATCAACAACCTCTGATATACAGATGATACCACTTTAGTGGCAGAAAGTGAAGATGAGCTAAAGAACCTCTTGATGAGAGTGAAACAGGAGAGTGAAAAAACTGGCTTGAAGCTCAATATTCAAAAAACTAGGATCATGGGATCCGGACCCATCGCTTCATGGCAAATAGAAGGAGAAAAAGTGGAAGCAGTGACAGATTTTCTTTTCTGGGGATCCAGAATCACTGCAGACGGTAACTGCAGCCATGAAATTAAAAGACACTTGCTCCTTGAAAGGAAAGCTGTGACAAAGTTGAATGCATGCTAAGTCACTTCAGTAGTGTCTGACTCTTTGTGATGCTATGGACTCGTAGCCTCCCAGGCTCCTCTGTCCATGGGATTCTCCATGCAAGGATACTGGAGTGGTTTGCCATGCCCTTCTCCAGGGGATCTTCCCAACCCAGGGATTGAACCTGTGTCTCTTCCATCTCCTGCATTGGCAGGTGAGTTCTTTACTACTGGCACACTAGACAGGGTGTAAAAAGCAGAGACACCACTTTGCCAACAAAGGTCTGCTAGTCAGAGCTATGGTTTTTCCAGTAGTCATGTACAGATTTCAGAGTTGGATCATAAAGAAGGCTGAACACCAAAGAATTGATGCTTTCAAATTGTGGTGCTGGGGAAGACTCTTAAGAGTCCATTGGACTGCAAGAAGATCAAACTAATCAGTCTTAAAGGAAATCAACCTTGAATATTTATTGGAAAGACTTATGTTGAAGCTGAAGCTCCAATACTTTGGCCACCTGATGTAAAGAGCCAACTCATTGGAAAAGACCCTGATGCTGGGAAAGATTGAAGGCAAAAGGAGAAGGGGACGACAGAGGATGAGATGGTTAGATGGCATCACGGACTCAATGGACATGAATTTGAGCAAACTCCAGGAGATAGTGAAGGACAGGGAAGCCAAACGTGCTGCAGTTCACAGGATCACAAAGAGTCACTCGCACAGGACTTAATGACTGAGCAGTAACAAACACTGACTGTGAGTCCATGTCTCTTGGAGCACACACCTCTTTTTCCACAACAGAGCTCTAAATGACAGTAGAGGAGATAGGAGCGAGGCTAGACTCATGTTTCCATGTGTGGGCAGGATTTTCAGTTGGTTGAGTCATTGCCTTTGTCCTAAGAGGTAGGTCAGATACAGATGGAAAAATGTCTAGTTTAGATTTGTTAAAAGCTTAGAACTAAGAAGACATAAATGTGGGTTAAACTGTAGATACGAATGAAGATCTTTCCTAGAAATTGCTATCCTTGGAGCTATGTGTTAAGCTATTTTAGGAATAAACTTACTGTAAAAGTATATGTTTTCTCCATTTTGGGGGGGGCTGTTAACAGAAAACATGCAAATCGTAAAATCTTTTGAAATTTGTAAAAGGTTTGAAAGTCATATTTTTGAACGTGATTTTAAGAGAAATGGCCTCCTTTATGTGTGTGGTTTTTTTTCTTTTTTTCCACAGGCTTTTTTTGGCCACAGATTTGGGCTCTAATGCATTAGTTTTCTGTCAGCTTCTCTAAAGATTCAAGGATAGAGTTTAAATTAAGGATACATTCAAGGGTACCCTTCAGGGTAGGAGCTAACTCTGCTCTGATTTTTATTTAGTTGGGGAGCACCAAGAGAAATGCGTTTAGATTATATAACTAGTCACTTAGGGCCCCTAGCCTCCTGCTAACCCAGCCCTCTGGAGAGGCGGCGTGCTGCTGGGAGTAGCTGGGTCAGACTCAGCCCTGTTGCCTAGCAGTCCAAGAGGAGCAGTCATAAGGGGTTGTTGCTGAGCAACCAGGGGGCTGCTGCTGTTGTCTCATCCCCCACGGAGTAGTACAGTAGAGGCGGGCCTGTCCCCATGGAAAAAGCAGTACAGTCTGGCAGGGGGCCAAGCCTCCCTCAGAGGCGCAAGGGTTGTTAGCAGTAAGTATTTGACCTTAGAATCAAAGATGATAACTCATGTTGTATGAACATGCAAACAGTTTATGGAATTATTGATGTAAGTTTAATTAAACATGAACTTGGAGCAAGGCAGGTAGCTGTGACAGCCAGAGTTCTCTTTCAGATACATTCATTCCAGTTTCTTTCTCCTTCAGACTTTGTTGCAGTGTCTGTTTTCTGGGTCAATGGCAAGTAATTTTTTTTTTTTAATGCCTCATGTAATATGTAACTTGCCCTATTAACGTTATTTAGCCAAAGCAAATATTTACATTTGAGAAAAACCAGCAAGCTAACTCCTGTGTAGTCAAGTGGGCCTGCATGGCGAAGTATTTGTTTCAGTATCAACGCAAGGACTTGCTACTGTTATTTGAGATACTGCTTTGAATTTTCTCTTTGTATAGAAAAGTCAGAAGATACTTCACCAGGACCACATATGACTTTATTTTTTAGTATTTAACACTGTCTATAAATGACTCTTCAGGAGAGTTGATAGCTGAAACTAATTAATTCTTGTAAGAAGGAGAAGTTCTGATTTTAGGACTTAAAATTGCCTGTATTGAGTAAACCTTTTCCTGAAGATCCAGAAACATATATTAAAGGCCAAAAATTGAGCTCTTTCAGTGTATTGGAATAATACACAGTTACATGGAAGGCTAAAGTGTGACGTAGAGGCATGAGAAATAATTAACACTGACCAGCTAGAGAGAAGTGATGTAAACCTTTCTTATCTCCCTCTCTCTTCCTGTTTTTTCATTCAGTATTTCTGGCCTTGTGCTGTAACTGTTTGCCTGTAACGGTTTTAGGAAGCAGGGCTTTGGGTACAGAGGAGGAGATTTGTTTGTTGGCATTAGAGTCTGTACTCTTTAAGGGACCTATATTCTTTTTGAAAAATGTACTTAAAAACTTAAAAATTCCTCTCAAGAAGTGCACACAGATTTTTGTTTTGCACACATGTCCGTGCACTAATGTGTCTAAGCCATTCAATTAGGGTACAACTGAGGTGGTATATAAATAGTGATAGAAAGTTTAAAATGTTTTCTAAGATGCCTTCTTTTTAAAGCTACTTAACATGTAAAAGTGAACTTTTTACTTTTTATCATGTGTATCATTCACAGAAGCATTCTATTTATCTTTGTTATGTAAGAGTGTTAATGAATCTAAAGCATATTCAGCCCAGTATATGCCAGGTACTGATCCATATAGATCGTGTGCTATGAGTGTTAAGTCACTTCAGTCGTGTCCAACTCTTTGTGACCCCATGGACTGTAGCCTGCCAGGCTCCTCTGTCCGTGGGATTCTCCAGGCAAGAATACTGGAGTGGGTAGTCTTGGTAATCTTCTCCAGGGGATCCTCCTGACCCAGGGATTGAACCCATGTCCCTTAGGTTTCCTGCGTTGTCAGGCGGGTTCTTTGCCACTAGCACCACCTGGAAAGCCCCTATATATAAATTAAGCATGTCATTTAACTTTCCCAACAACTGTATGCGAGAGGTAGTATTATTATGGATGTTTTACACGCGGAGAAGTCTAGGCCTGCCCAGAAAGGTCAAATAACCAGGATAAATATGCACACAAAAGACTCATAATCAGAAAGTCTGTCTTCAGAGTCGTAATGCTTCTCGATCATAATGCTATATTTTGAGCTCTGTATTATTTCATGAGGGCAGCATGAAGCAATATTCACAACAAACTGTTTTTAGGTTATAATGATATAATGAGAGAATGCAAAATAGTGAAAACTATGGAATCTTTTACATAATTAAATTTGTTTAATTTACTGTTTGAGCCTATATAGTCCATAGTCAGAAGCCTTTTAAATCAAACTTTTTTATATCCATTCAAAATCAGTGGATATACAAAATAAATTCAGTAGGCATTTTGCACTGAGGTTGTTTCTCTTCAGGATGAAATATGAGATATATTTTAGTTGATATGTGAAATGTGAAGGAAGAGGAAATGGTTAAAAAATAGAGGAAATGAATAAGTGACGGTTTCTCCAAAAAAGTCATATTTCTTAGAGGTTTGCGATAAGAAGCATCAAGGAACTGCCTTTTAGTCATGAGAAAAATAATACAGGGGGAAAGTTGTATGTAAAAGCTAGGTCAACAGTCCAGGTATATTTTCAGCAATGATGCATAGCAGATCAGTTACAGGCTTTCTAGTCAGACAGAGCTGAATATGAACCCTGTCTCTGTGATTTATTAGCTGTGTGACGTTAGAGAGGTATCACCATCTTCAAAAAAAGTCTGTTTTTCTTTTTTGGAAAAAAAGGTTAATTGTGATGATAAAGTGGAATAAATGCAAAGTGTCTAGCAAGACTCATGACACAGAACAGGTATTTATGAAATGTTGAAATCTTTTTTTCTCCTCTCCTAGCAGCAACACAAACAAAACGAGGGTCATCCTAGAGACCTGAAGGGTCAAGGCGGTTTGATAGTGGGATTGTGGGGCCAAAGTTGCTCAGCATTTTAAAGATTCTTGTTCAACTTTGCCAAATTGTTATGTAAAAACAATATTACAGTATAGGTATTATATTTTTAATTAGAAAACCTGATTTTACTTTGCCTATGGTTGTGATATTGATTTGAACCTTAGGAAACAGGATGTTTAACTGTACTAATTGAATCTGAAACATGAATGTATTTCTGATTCTTAGTCATTTTCATCAGTTTCTCTTAATTCATTCTTTAGCTACTGAGGCTTCAGTCAAAAATTTTTGAATTAAATATTTTAGATAGATTAGAGATAGATTAGATAGATTTTAGATAGATTAGATAGATTTACAGAAATTAGGTAAATTTTTGATTTTGGTCATTTGTGTATATTTCTTATCAGCTGCTGTCGCTGTAACCCTGAGTCCCCTGAAACAGGGTCTTTGTTTTCTCTGTGGCATCTACCACATGGTTTAGTTGCTAAATAATGTCCAGGTCTTGAGACCTCATGGACTATAGCCCGCCAGGCTCCTCTGTCCATGGGATTCTCCAGACAAGAATACTGGCGTGGGTTGCCATTTCCTTCTCCAGCAGATCCTCCCGACCCAGGGATTGAACCCAGGTCTCCTGCATTGCAGGCAGATTCTTTATTGACTGAGCTACGAGGGAAGATTTACCACATGGTAGATAACAGTATTTGATGAATGACAGAATGGATAAAACAGGTTATTTGTGATTTTATGTACATACAATAGCTATTAAAAATTTTGAAAATGTAGCAGTTGCCAAGGATCTGGTTAGTAGGGTAGTTTAAAAACTATTGCAGTTGTAGAAATCAAGCATATACAGTAGAAAAAAATAGAAGATACTAGTCTAAGGGTTAAAAGAGGGAAACTTAAAAATATGTAAAGAAATTTGAAGAGAATACTGTAGTGCTAATTTAGTTGTGATCCCTTTTATAAATGGGCTTACCAGGTGGTGCTAGTGGTTCAGAACCCACCTGCCAATGTAAGAGACATAAGAGATGAGGTTTTGATCCCTGGGTGGGAAGCATCCCCTGGAGAAGGGCATGGCAACCCACTGCAGTTTTCTTGGCTGGAGAGTCCCATGGACAGAGGAGCCTGACAGGCTACAGTCCACAGGGTCGTAAAAAGTCAAACTCGACTGAAGTGACTTAGCAAATGTAAGTGTATTTCAGCTCTTAAAAAAGGTAAAAGGACCATGATATGGCATATCTGAAAATGCTAGAGATAAAATACTAAGTGCTGTAGATGGATGAATAAAACATTGCCATTCAAGATGTTCACAGGCTGCTAAGAGAGACAGACATGCACAGAGCCATCATGAGAAGTCGACCATGATAAGTGCATCAGAGAGTTATGAACAAAGTGATTTAGGGGCAGGGGTGATGACTCATAAGAAACTTGAGCAGTTCCAAAGAGCTTTACCAAAGCAGCAACCTTTGAGTTGGCTTTTAAGGAAGCTTAGAGCCTACTCGTGAGAACACAGGGGTATGACCTGCATTCTGGGCAGAAGGACCAGGAAGTTTTTAATATGGCCTATTTGTACAATTTTTTTTGCTATTTGTTGCTAGCTCTATGTAGCCACAGAGAAGGCAATGGCACCCCACTCCAGTACTCTTGCCTGGAAACTCCCATGGAGGAGGAGCCTGGTAGGCTGCAGTCCATGGGTTCGCTAAGAGTCGGACATGACTGAGCAACTTCACTTTCACTTTTTACTTTCATGCATTGGAGAAGGAAATGGCAACCCACTCCAGTATTCTTGCCTGGAGAATCCCAGGGAAGGCGGAGCCTGGTAGGCTTCAGTCCATGGGGTTGCACAAAGTCGGACACGACTGACTCGATTTAGCAGCAGCATTAGCAGCAGCAGCAGCTATGTGGCCAAGGCATTCAAACCAGCACATTTTATCACAACTTGTACAAAGTCTGGGCTTTCCAGGTAGGTCTAGTGGTAGAGAACCCACCTGCCCGTGCCGGAGACCCCAGAGACATGGGTTTGATCACTGGTTCAGGAAGAATCCCCTGGAGAAGGAAATGGCAACCCACTCGAGTATTCTTGCCTGAAGAATCCCATGGACAGAGGATGGTGGGCTACAGTCCATAGGGTTGCAAAAAGTTGGACATTACTGAAGTGACTTAGCATGCATGCACTTAGAAAGTCTAATCAGTAAATACTGGGTTTTGAATATCTGGGTGAATGAGTGAACAAACTTACCTTCTTAATATGGGACAATAGTTTTCAAATAAAATAATTATATAATAAAGTAGTTATTGAAGGTTGTGTTTCTTTACTTGATTATACATGTGCAGTTTAAAGAAAAATTTAAACTTTGTGAACTCTGATTCACATTCGTCTCATTGGTTTTTAAGAAAACACAGCCATGGACTTTATTCCTATCATTCTGTTCTGTTCTTTCTGCATTTAATATCTACACTTTTGTTGGTTTGTTTAGATGCATGAGTTCAAATATGTTCCTTTTTTTTTTTTAAGTCTAAAGTAAAACCTCCCTAAATGGAGGCCACAGTACTGCTTATACATGAAGTGATATTTAGGTTGATATTTTTATTTCCTCTTTAGAAGCAGAACAAACATCCTATTGTACACATTCTCCATTCTCCAAGTAAAAACCTACAATGCAGTGATGGGGAGTGGGATGGTATTTCTTGTTGCAAAGTGTCCAGTAATATCTGGAGGATTTAGCTGGATTTTAGAGATTGTATTAACATTTGTGGCACAAATGACAGTTGGGTTTATTAAATGGCAGTTTCAGCCAATTAAGATTTCTCATAGTTTTGAGTTCCTTTTCTTTCCCTTTTCAATTGCAGTATGTCTTCGGAAGGCAAATATATTAGAATATGATTCCTTTGGTGTTTTGTTTTTCCTTTGGAAGCCAAAACAAAACGCTTCAGAACATCATAGTCCCGAAAAGAAGCTGTAAGACTTGGGAGTGTGATCACAGCTACCTTTTTAGGATCCCAAACCAAATCGGGTGTTAAACATAAGAAACACATATTTTACTTACGCAGGACTTCAGGGAGGGTAATAAAATAACACTGTGTATTTGTGTTTCATCGTCTGTGATCTTTCTTGATTCCCAGAACAGCCTGGAGAGATAAGCAGGGTAAATATTTTCATCCCCATTCGGTAAACAAGGCTCTGTCATTTACCTGTGGAAAAAGATGAGTCTTCAAAGTCAGCATCTGATGCAGGGGTGAGCTGGAGCTAGAACTGACGAGCATTTCTGCCTCGATGTTACAAGCCTTGAGGATTTTCTTTTACTGACTTACTTGTAAGCTATGAGGAAATGTGGGAAGCAAAGGCAAGAGAAAAGTAATGAAATTATTTGCAAATGAACTTGAAAGATGGCTAGCATGATGCTGTTGGTATTTGGAAAAAAAGACTGTATTTGAGCATCATGGTAAAATATTACTACCATGTAGAATTCCTAGGTTTTACACAAATTACAAATTCAGTTACTGTCCCAGTGTGAGTGGTCTGTGGAATATGGACTGGGAGGAGCATTTCTCAAACTGGGAAGACTAGTGAGAGACGTAATGTCTGTAAGAATCGTTGAGGTGGAGGCAGGTGTGGGTGAGGAGAGTGGAATTAGATGGTGCCTGTGGGAATGGAATTGAAAGGAAGAGTGAGTTTGAGGACAATTATGAACCTGGAGTAGACAATTTGGTGGCTTATGAGGAAAGAAAACAGCAAGCAGTACTGGACGCTCCTACTCTGAATGATCTTAGTAAAGTTAGCACATACAAGCATAGGCATATTGATGTTTCTGGCTCCATGCTTTATAGAAGAAGGAACAGACGATCTCCATAACATGAAACTTGGCTCTGTCATCTGGGACAGCTAAGCACTTGGCATGTGTCTGCTCAAGTATGTAGACCGCCTGAGTGAAAGGGAGCCTGGTTTACTCAGCGATTGGCAGTGGCCACCTCTGTCAGAAATGTCCATGGAAATGAAAATAACTCAGTTGTTTTCTACATTATTAGTTTTTAAACAGGGGCTTTTGATATAGAAAGACCTAAAAGGATAGGAACAAGGAAGCTGTGCAAGTGTATCAGATGCCCATTCATAGCAAAATTTCAAGTTACCCTTTGATGCTGAGGCATTATGTGTGGGCCAGGTTTTATTGGGTGGATCTTCTCTTCCAGAATGCCAATCACTGTGTTATGTAATTGAGGAAAACAATGTCCTTGCTCCTTGGCATTGAAATTCGAAGATGACTGCAGGGAGGTATGGCTTTTAAAGTCACACATCTGAGAAAGGCTGGCACTCAGCTGGTGAAACTCATTTCAGTGGAAAGTTGAAAAGCTGAAGAAAGCAATGTATTTTGCTCTATTGTTGATTTTACTATTTAGTAGGTATGTCTCTGACTGCTCACATTACATGGTCTTGGGGTAAAACACAAAAAAAAGTTGATCCAAATACAACTGGGGGGTTTGAATAGGTGACAAAATAATAATGACAAAAAAAATTTTTAAATAGGGAACAAAATAATAAGAGAGTGCTGAGCTGCTTACTCAAGGGAATTTATCCTGCTCTTATTATAAGTCAGAAACGAATAAAAGAAGTCAGGATGAGGAATGAAAAAACAGCAATGAACGTTATTTTTTAAATTGTGTGTCATTTTGTCAGTAAATTAGATGTTATTGCCCAAGGAACTATTTGTTCTTTTCCAAAACAGACAAGAAACAAAGGATGTTTATCTTAATACATCTTTTTTTCCCCTTTGTTTCCTTCAAGGGTCATGGTATACTGAAAAGGCACTCAATCAAGAGAAATCTGGGGGGAGCTGGAAACCATCAAGTTATTGAGACTACACAGGGGGCAGAAAAGATAGAGGTGGGTATGCTTTTGATCCATCAATCCTGCTATTGAGGGTGTCCCTGAAAATGTCTTTGTTGCTATAGATCCAGAGGAAAGCAAAGGAAAAGTAAAGTGGGAGGTCTATATTTTAGAAAACAAATCAATATGGTTAAATGGAAGCTTGATAGAATCTGTTGTTAATGTCAAATTAATAGCATGCATGTGGAGAACTTGAGCTACACATTTCCATCCAGTGTCTGCCAGGGACCAGCGATTAGTACACAGACTAAGCTTGGTGTGATATTTACATTCTTAGCTGTGTTTATTTAAACTGTACCTAACAGAGGCAGCTAGCCCACCAAAATAAAGTTTTAAATTTGTATCCTTTAGAACAGAAGGAAAATGTATAATATTACCTATAAACTTGTGTGTGTGCTCAGTCATATCCAACTCTTTGCAACCCCATGGACTGTAACCCTCCAGGTTCCTCTTTCCATGGAATTTTCCAGGCAAGAATATTGAAGTGGGTTGCCATTTTCTACTCCAGAAGGCCTTCCAGACCCAGGACCCAGAGATCAAACCCCCATCTCTTGCGTCTCCTGCATTGGCAGGCAGATTCTTTACCACGGCGCCACCTGTGAAGCCTATAAATTTACCACTCTTCAAATACTGATCTCCCTAGAGACCATAGCAATAGCTTTATAATCAGTACATAGAAGGAAATAGTTTCGATGACATTAACTGGTACACATAAATCTCAAATACTTTTTGAGAAACCGTTTTCTGTGTGCTGCTGATGGCCTCTCTCATCTCAGTGCTGTGTTTTCCCACTGGGAGTTAGAAATTTGCTCCCCTGCTTCAGTGAAGATGGCAGACCAGAGACCATGGAGTAAGTCTCAGACTGCAGGAAGCCTCCTCCCACTCTTGGATTCCATGAGAACAGAGCTCCAAGGGAACAGGAAAATGGAAGATGTTACATTTGCTTTGGGCTCATTGCCTGGGTTTCTAAAAAGCAATGCAACTTTCCTATTAACCTGCTGTGATTTCATTTAAACAATGGCAGTGGATTCATTTTCTTGTGTCATCTGAGCATTTTTAGTACTTTTATGTCAACTTTTCAAGTCTGTGTCAGTGGAAATTGAAATCTACTGTTAATAAAAGGTAGAACTAATATGACAAAAATTTTTATCAGAAAGCATTTATATTTCTACATAAACGACTGGAATCTCTATACTAAGATAAAACAGCAAATACATTTATATACATTCATTTTGTATTTAAGGAAAATTGAAACTAACGTAAAATAATTGAGTCTTCATTGTGGGTCAAGTGGGTAGAGGCTTATAAACATAATCTCATGTAATCCTTGGAGAAGGCAATGGCACCCCACTCCAGTACTCTTGCCTGGAAAATCCCACGGACAGAGGAGCCTGGTGGGGTGCAGTCCACAGGATTGCTAAGAGTCGGACACGACTAAGCAACTTCACTTTGACTTTTCACTTTCATGCAGTGGAGAAGGAAATGGCAACTCACTTTTCACTTTCATGCAATGTAGAAGGAAATGGCAACCACTCCAGTGTTCTTGCCTGGAGAATCCCAGGGACGGCAGATTCTGGTGGGCTGCTGTCTATGGGGTCGCACAGAGTTGGACACGACTGAAGCGACTTAGCAGCAGCAGCATGTAATCCTCACAATGACTGTGGGGAAAGTAAGGAAGGCATAGTCATTCCTTGTGAAAAAGTGCACTTTGCCAAGCGTACACATTTGGCTAGTGGGTGGTGAAGTTAGGATTTGAGCCTGATTTTTGTCTGATGCTTATGCCTGTGTCCTTGACCACCTTGGATAGGGAGATTTGGCATGAGCTAAAAAGTATTTTGTGTCCATCAGGTATTTATAGTTGATGGTTGAAAATATACATTTTTAAGGAACACTTTATCCCTTATTCTATGAACTCTAAAAAAAGAGATGAAACATTTTTCTGATTCATTTAGTGAGGAGCATTTAACAAAAAAATTTTTGAAAAATAATAAAAGTGTTACAAAAAAGAATATAACAAAAATTCACTGAAATACTAAATATAGTAATGTAGAAATCAATAAAATAGAATAATACAACAAAATGATGTTTCTTCTAGAAATGTACAAGTGATTAAATATTGAGAAATTTATTGTAATTTCATAGTCATAGACTAAAGGATAAAACTACGATTTTTTCACTTCCTGATTCCAAATGACACTTGATAAAATGTAACTATATTTCTTTTAAGAACACACATTTATAAAATTTAGTAACATAGGAATAGAGAGCTGTTTTTAAATTGTGAAAAGCAGGAAAAAACAAAAACATTAGATGCTTACAACATGTCCTGTTTCATCACTTATATTTAATTAGCGTCATTCTATAGATTTTAATAAATACAATAATTTTTTTAAATAGCTAACATTTTAAAAATTCTTATTGTATATGCTAGAAGCTGTTCTAAATGATTTACAAGTATTAACTCATTTAATTTTCATAACAGTTCTAGGGAATATTGACTACTGTAATTCTCATTTTACAAATTAGGAAGCTGAGACCCAGAGATGCTAAGTAACTTGGCCAAGATCACACAGCTAATAAGTTGTGTAGCTAAATAAGCACTCAAGTGGCTTAACTCATGAGTCTTTAATTTTAAATCATATGATATACTGCCTCTCAAAGGTCATGGTTATTAGCAGAGAGATGACATCTTTTTTTCTTAAAAGAGTGTATATATACTTTTTTTTTACTAAAAATCCCAAGAAAATTAATTGAAAAGCTGTTAGAATAAGAAACTTCAGGTAAGTGGACATACAGAGGATAAATATGTACAAATCAATTGACTTTTCTATAATAGCTACAAATATAAAATATGAAAAATGCCATTATAATAATAATAATGAAATATCATATATCTATGAGTAAGCTATAATAGAAATGTATAAGATTTAAATGAAGAAAATAGCATTTGATTGAGAAATGCAAAATAAGATTAGCAGTAATGAAGATTGATATTATATTCCTGGATGAGAATAATAAATATTGTAATGAGGCTAGTTTCCCCAAAATAATTTATAAAATTAATGCTATTCCATATAGGACCATAAAAAGAGTTTTAGGGCCAAGTTGGCAAAATGATTATTAAAATTCATCTGGAAGAATGAATAGACTAGGAAAAGCAAATTTTTGAAACAGAATAATAATGAAAAAGAACTTCTAATTCCAAGTATTAAAACATAAAAAATTACTGTTACTAAGACAGTATTTCAGTATGTTACTTTTTACTAAAATAAAGACTTAGGAGAAGCTAAATCATCTTGAAAATTCTCCAGATTTAAGCATACAAGGGTAACATACAATGAAGACTGCATTTCATGTTGGTAGAGAAAGTATTGATTATTACAAGAACAGAATCCTAATAGTGAATTGTTAGCAAAAATTGTAACCATGAATCTTTTGTTTGTATGAAATGCAAATAAATATTAGTTTAACTGAAAAAGAAGCATAATGAGATGTAACTGAAAAATCGACAAACATAATCTGGTCTAATATGACATCAAAGGCAAAAACCGTAATTGGAGATTGATAGACTTGACTGTGGGACATATTAAAACTTTTTACATACAAACAGAAAGGGGACTCAAACAGCATGCCTAGCACTGGATCTGAAAATTCTTTTCAGGATAGAATGAATAAATCAGCAAGTGCTGACCAATATCCCAGGTGCACTACTGTTTTGAGGCTTCATAAAGCAAAGCCCATCCTGGAATAGTGCTCATTTGTTATTGTGCTGTAGGCACGGAGCAAATTCCAAAGACGAAATTCTAGAAATCAAATCATGACATGGAAGTTAGGATTGTTCCACCTAAAAAGGTCAGCTAAATTAGAATTGTAGCATACAAGAGAATAAGGAATTTCAGCTAGACAGTTTTATAATTCATACATATGCCAGGGCATTTCATTTCAATAGAAGTGATTTACAACATCATTGAGTAATGTCTGGAGTTTTACAATGTATTAAAACACTTTATCTCTAATAAAAGTGAAACAATTCTAGTTTTCTGTCTTGAATTGTGTGGGATAATTGCATAGAGTGACACAAGGATAAAATGGAGAGAAGTATTTCCTGTTTTATTGTAGAGAATGGTGCAAGAAAAGTTGTTTCTTTATCTCCCTCTAAAGTAGCTTTGTTCCTTCTATGCTGGGGCTTTAGGACAAGTGGGAAAACAAAATGTATTATGATCAATGAACAAGGAAAAAAAGAAAAAGAAAGCTTTGATTTATTTTAAATATCCCAGGTGATATCAGCCTGGACTGACAATCAATTCACACAAACGTAAACAAAGCAGTCATTTTCTGTGCTGGGCCCTATTAGAAAAATTTCTAGACTCCAGTCTCCAAACAGACTACTCCTGTGGCTCAGTGGTAAAGATTCTATCTGCAATGCAGGAGACACAGGAGATGTGGGAAGATCCTGGGTTGGGAGGATCCTCTGGAGTAGGAAATGGTAACCCACTTAAGTATTCTTGGGCTTCCCTGGTGGTTCAGATGGTAAAGTCTTCCTGAAATGCAGGAGAACAAGGTTTGATCCCTAGGTGGTGAAGATCCCCGGGAGAAGGAAATGGCAACCCACTCCAGTATTCTTGCCTAGAGAATTCCATGGGCAGAGGAGCTACAATTCATGGGGTTGCAAAGAGTCGGACATGACTGAGCAACTAACACTTCAAGTATCCTTGTCTGGAAAATTCCATGGACAGAGGAGCCTGACGGGCTACAGTCCATGCAGCTGGAAAGAGTCAGACATGACCGAGTATGCACACAGACAAGTCCCAAATATCTTGTGAGAAGAGTAAACGGCAGGTACATCAGCTTCCTCATCTTTCTGTTCACATTCAGTCCCTCTGGGTGTCCCTGGTCACTGCTGTTTGCTCCTGAGGTCATTCCTCCTGTTCCATGCCTTTCTGCTGGTGGTCCCTCACCTGAAAGACCCTCCCCACCCCATCTCTTCCCATACGTGGTGTTCTTTTCCATTTCTAGGTTCAAATTGTCCACTGTTCTGCATTCCCTTACCCTTCTCTTCTATCCTAACACAGCTGTTATTCCTGGATCAAGTTTGTTTCTTCAGCTCGCTTTGTCCACCAACTCTAAAGAGGTTCTTCCCTCTCTGACACAAGGGGTGGGATTGTTAATAGGTGACTTTTTCTCAGGAAGCTTAGAGGTATTGGGGTTGGCTAACAGCCATCATCAACATCCTCCCTATAAGGACTTTAAGGTACTCAGGAAGTTATATCCTTTGCAGACCCATCCTGGGGCTTATGAGACATACCTGGAAATGCCTGAATCTAAAAATAAGCTCTAATAACCCTGCCAAACAAAATACTGGTTTAAGCATATATCTTTATTTGTTCATAGATGTACACCTAGTTTATCTTTGTTTTTTCTTTTGTACATACCACATGGCTTGTGGGATCTTAGTTCCCTGACCAGGGATCAAATCTGTGCCGCCCTGCAGAGTCCTAACCACTAGACCACCAGGGAAATCCCTATACTTGGTTTATCTATTATTGACCATCCTCAGAAAAAAAGTTTGGAGTAGCCGAAAGAAATGTATAAAGTGTTTTCTTGTTATAAATAATAAAAGCAAAAGAGAAGCTTAGCCATTTTGTGTTAAATAAGAGGAACACTATCAAACAAGCACACCCTAAAGATAAAGAGATAAATCTTAAGAATTTTCATGCTAGCCAGACTGTCGATTTTGAAGACTTAAAAAAAACAGAGAGCAATGACTTTTGATGGGAAAACTGGGCAACAAAACAAATAAGACCACCAACAAAGAAATCAAACAGATACCCTTGTAAAGGAAAGAAAGGGGAATATATACAAAGAAAGGTAGTGGTCTTTGACACTTTAGCGCTAATTGTTAGTGATCAAAATAATGGCCATTTACTGCTCGCTGCTAAGTCACTTCAGTCGTGTCCAACTCTGTGTGACCCCATAGACGGCAGCCAACCAGGCTCCTCCGTCCCTGGGATTCTCCAGGCAAGAACACTGGAGTGGTTTGCCATTTCCTTCTCCAGTGCATGAAAGTGAAAAGTGAAAATGAAGTCTCTCAGTCATGTCCAACTCTTAGCGACCCCGTGGACTGCAGCCCACCAGGCTTCTCCGTCCGTGGGATTTTCCAGGCAACAGTACTGGAGTGGGGTGCCACTGCCGTCTTAGTTGTTTGCAAAACTCGTTTTCTCATTCTTTCATTCAGTGTTTATTGAGCACTTGCCCCATTTACTCTGTGCCATTTGTGAGCACTGAGGATGCAGAGCTAAGGATACTTTGCAGTTCTCCAGGGTTTTTGAACTGCAGGATCTAGAGATCTAAAGATCCAGAGAAAAACTGACCAGAGGACTGTGAGGAGACTTAAAGGTCGTCATATCAGGAGTGATTGATGTTTAGTGCTCTAGAAAGGTCCTCATGTATGACATGCTAACTTTCTTCAGTTATATGAGGCTGATCATTTGCATGATTGAGGAGGCAAAACTAGGCTGAGTGGATGGAAATCAGAGAAAGATACATTGAATTAAAGGAAAGGCTGCCTGAAATTTTATAATGGGCTACCTCTGGTACCTGAGATAGTCCCAGAAGCTTGGTACCACTAGGAAGGAGAGTGGTACAAGGGATTCATGTATGAAATGGTGAGGGGCTGGGGATGGAGTGTTGGGATTGACTCATCACTGAAGACAAAATATTCTTGGGTCTATGGTTGAGAACACTGACATGGGAAGGACTCCCTTGAAGACAGTACAATGAAGGACTCTAAGGAGTGAGGCCCACCAATTTTGCACTTAACCCTTAGACTCTGTTTTGGTAGTTCATGTTCTGTGTTTTATTAGTATAACTTACATATTGAGACATTTAAACAATGCTGAGAAGAACAAAGCATAAAATCAACTCCCACCTCTCAGAATTGACACATTTGCTTGAAGTCTTCCTTTTTAATGAAATAAAATGGTACAATTAAGTCTCCTTTCAGAAGTATCTATGAATTAGTGCATATTGTTCCAATCCATTTTATACTGTTACCCACAAGTTTATATAACCATTCCAATATTTAGTCCTGGCTTGTGTTTTTTAAATTTACAGAAATAATGCCACAGTACTTTTCATAACACTGAGTTATTGAGATCTGCGTAGTTATACATAGTTCTAGTTCTGTTCCCTTGGGTGAAATTTGTGGGTATTTTTTTTTATGCTTGTAATCTTCCATTTTATTTATTTATTTTTATTAAACTTTTTATTTTGGATTGGGGTATAGCCGATCAACAAGGGATGTTGTGATAGTTTCAGGTGAAGAGCGAAGAGACTCACCAGTAGGTATACATGTATCCATTCTCCCCCAACCCCCCCTCCCATCCAGGCTGCCACATAACATTGTAGAGTCCGTGTGCTATACAGTAGGTCCTTGTTGGTTATCCATTTTAAGTATAGCAGTGTGTTTTTTGATAAGACATTTAATATTAACCCTTAGTGGCCTTCCTTACTCCTAAATTTGGCCCATAGATGATAGGATGTTATTGCTGGAAGATTTAAGAGAAAACATCATTGTAATTTATGTCTTTATATATGGTCTTTATATACATATTGGGACTTTTTGAAAATGACAGAAGCTAACCCAGATGGGAAGTCAGGACAATGTAAATAAACTAGACTTTCCCAGACAAACCACAATGGAGGATTAGCCTACATACAAGGGAATCAAGCCTTTGGTAGGAGAAATGACTTTCTGGTGACACAAGTGGTAAGTGATTAGTCCTCAAAATACCAGCCCAAATCTCAAATCAAACACTTTCATGGGATAAGAAAAACGTGGAATGCTTTCCAGTCCATTGTTCTTTTCATCATGGACTAGATGTTTAATAAAAATGCAGAGAAGTAAGATGATGAATTCTTAGAGTTAGCTCATCAGGAAATTGCTGGTATCTTGCCTTGAGAATGGGTGGTTAAAGTCTGGCTTTAATCCATTTTTTCTTCCCTTATGATTGTTCTCTCCCTGCCCAGGCAAACATAGTTATCATTTCTTTTCACTGGATAAAATACCTTGTCCCATTTATCCCATTAGGTAGTGGAATGTGGCCAGGTAAATCAGTTTTCACTGGTGACCAGAAGTCATCTGTTCCATTTAGTTGTCTGCTTACCTTTGCCCGATACTTGTCTTGTTAACAGCTGGCTAGGTAATGAATATGACGTGTCTGTTTCAGCAAGGTTTGGGTGTGCCAAGATTGTACAAGAGACAAAAAACTGACTCACTAATAGGGGATTTTAGTTCCAACTCAAGTCTGTAATTTTCTTAACAGAAATTAAGGCCCAGTCTCAGGTATTCTTCATATGAAGGTTGTCTTGCAGTTATATCATTTATCCTACGTAGAGTTTGGATAAGTAATTCATCATTTCATTTTTACTTTAAACTTTTAAACTAATATAACTCCTAAGATTGAAAGGCTTGCAAATATTTTAAAGTTTTACTCATTTCAAATCTGGTTTTGTTTTTACAAGATATTTTATACATTTATAAGATACCTAAAACCAGTCTTCTTGACTGCTTGCTGGCAATAATATCTAATTGCTAAAGCATTTTATAGAAGTTAAATGATACATTGAAAGTGAAAAATTATCATGTATAGAGTGTCAAATTTCTTCTAATTATGTTCTTAATAAAATTAAGTTAATTTGATTATATTACAAATAAATTCACTCAGTAAAATACTAATTTACAAATGCTTGAGGACAAAAAACTTTTGATTAATTTAATATTAGCATATAATCATACTTTGTAAATAGCACAGAGATTGTAGTCATAAAAAAGAAAAATCCATTGGTAGGGAAGTATAGTGCTAGTGCTTACCGTTATTGTAAAACACAGCCCTAAAAGGTCAAGGATATAATTCTTGAAAAGATGATGTCATTGTCCAAAAGTTGCACGTGAACTGATTTTTAGTATTTGTCTCAAATATTGTATCTTTAAATCACTGGAAGATATCATGAATATTTTAGCTGTCAGTTCAGTCAGTTCAGTCGCTCAGTCGTATCCGACTCTTTGTGACCCCATGAATTGCAGCCTCCCTGTCCATCACCAACTCCCGGAGTTCACTCAAACTCATGTCCATCGAGTCAGTGATGCCATCCAGCCATCTCATCCTCTGTCGTCCCCTTCTCCTTCTGCCCCCAATCCCTCCCAGCATCAGAGTCTTTTCCAATGAGTCAGCTCTTCACATGAGGTGGCCAAAGTATTGGAGTTTCAGCTTTAGCATCATTCCTTCCAAAGAACACCCAGGACTGATCTCCTTCAGAATGGACTGGTTGGATCTCCTTGCAGTCCAAGGGACTCTCAAGAGTCTTCTCCAACACCACAGTTCAAAAGCATCAATTCTCTGGCACTCAGCTTTCTTCACAGTCCAACTCTCACATCCATACATGACCACTGGAAAAACATAGCCTTGACTAGACGGACCCTTATTGTCAAAGTAATGTCTCTGCTTTTGAATATGCCATCTAGATTGGTCATAACTTTCCTTCCAAGGAGTAAGTGTCTTTTAATTTCATGGCTGCAATCACCATCTGCAGTGATTTTGGAGCCCCCCAAAATAAAGTCTGACACTGTTTCCACTGTTTCCCCATCTATTTTAGCTGTAGTTATTATTAAAATTGTCAGTGTATAATTGTTCCATATGTGGGCCTGGCCACTTCAGGGTAACTAAAATGACAATGTCCCTCAAGGGACATTATATCCACGTCACCTAACTATCTGTGAAGGATCCTCTTTGGTTTAGTTTGGTTGGTGAAAGTGAAAGTATTAGTTGCATAGTTGTATCCAACTCTTTGCAGCCCCATGGACTGTAGTTTGTCAGGCTCCTCTGTCCATGGAATTCTCTAGGCAAGAATACTGGAGTGGGTAGCCATTCCCTTCTCCAGGGGATCTTCCTGACCCAGGGGTCAAACCCGGGTCTTCTGCACTGTGGGTAGATTCTTTGCCACCTGAGCCATCAGGAAAGCCCTGTTTGGTTGGTGTTTAGATGCTATTTGTATGTCATACAGACATGGCTCAACTTTGTGAGCTGACTGCTAGGGGGCCACTTAAAACAAGCCTCTTCACTGAAAATGATATTAATCCATAGAGTCTGTTTTAGGTATTTAAATGAATGTGCTGTGCTGTGCATAGGTGATCAGTTGTGTTTAACTCTTCGCAACCCCATGGACTGCAGCCCGTCAGGCTCCTCTGTCCATGGGGATTCTCTCAGCAAGAATACTGGAGTGGGTTGTCATGCCCTCCTCCAGTGGGTTCTTCCCAACCCAAGGATCAAACCCAGGTCTGCCTCATTGCAGGTGGATTCTTTACCATCTGAGCCACCAGGGAAGCCCATTTAAATGTTTATCATAGCTTAATCACATCACATCAAGTTGTAATATCAGCAGCACTTTAAAATTTTTATTTAGCTGTTTTGCTTGTGACAATTTATTATTATTATCCAGGCAGATAAACATGAGATTTCAGTCTTTCTGACTAGTGGAATATTTGAATGACTTGGAAACATTGGTGGAAAGAGAACATTGGAAGTCAAATCTCCATTCTGGACCTGACTTTGCTACCATCCAGCTGCATGAGTTTAGCAAGTCATTTGGAGATAACAGAACAGTGCAGTGGATTAAATCACTGGCTACCAGATTTTAGTCCCACTTGTGCCATTTGTTACCTGCTGAATTTCTTAATCTCTCTGTGTCAAGGTTAGGTTCTCATCTGCAAAATGGAACTGATAATAGTTCCTCTTTTATAGTGATTAAAAAGATTAAATCAATGGCTATTTATAGAGCACTTAAAATAGTAGGCTACCCACTCCAGTATTCTTGGGCTTCCCTTGTGGCTCAGTTGGTAAAGAATCTGCCTGCAATATGGGAGACCGAGGTTGGATCCATGGGTTGGGAACATCCGCTGGAGAAGGGAAAGGCTACCCACTCCAGTAATGTGGCCTGGAGAATTCCATGGACTACATAGTTCATGAGGTCGCAAAGAGTTGGATATAACTGAGCAACTTTCACTTTAAAATAGTGTCTATATGACTGATTGTTTAATAAAACTTTACTGTGATTGGACTTCATTGGGTTTGATTTCTACAAGAGTGTTTCTAGTTTGAAGATTATATTAAGTTTCTGTTTCTTGCCTTTGTTTTCAGTATACCTCATTAAGCTGATGCTGGTGAAAATATTGTTTCTAAGCAAATCAGTGGCTATATGGTCTAACAGCAGTGATTTTTTTGTTGTTTGTTTTAAATTAAGGGGCATGTGTAAAACTAATTTTTTAAATATAGCCAAAATATCTGTGTGTTTCATAACTGTATTGACTGAGACAATCTCTATAACTGGGTTTGGAACTTGTGCTGGTATTATGTAGACATTTTGTTTACCTTCTGAAAGGTTAATTTATTTCATTTTTTAATTTCCATTTTTTTCAATGTGCTATTGGATGGCAATCTGTTTGAAAAACTGAATTGGACTATTTCTTTTCACCCCTATAGTGTCAGTGAAAAAATTCCACTGTTTATCAGGTTTTCTTGGTACAGGTTTGTACATGACTTCTATCTTTCTAAGCTTATCACACACCCATAACTCTGTTAAGCAGTTCTCAGTCTCTTTTAATTAAGCTTGAAACTTGTTAAAATTGAAATATTTTGTAGTTCTTAGAGCAGTGTAATGTCAGAATAAGAGTGGTGGTAGAAGGACAAATTAGCTTGTTTTTTAAAGACAGGACATGCCTCAGTGGTGAAAGAGGCATGTCAGTCTAGTCTAGCCAGTTTTCCCAGGGCCTCGATTTCATTCTCCTGCCCCAGCTCCAACCCTGGGGCCATACTGTGATCGGACCTCTCTGTTTATCTGCCTGGATATCTCCTGCTTCCAGACTCTGTGTCACCACAGCCCGCCCACCTGCTGGGAACTGAAATGGGAACTCGTTCTAGCCCATGGGAGACAGTCCAGCCATGCTAAGTGGCTTTATCTTCTGGAGAGAATGATGAGAACAACAGGAGGCTGTCCTGACAGGCAGGGAGCCGGAGTCCAGGTTGACCAGCAAGATGCGGCAGATGGTGTCCCAGCAGGTGGGCGGGCTGTGGTGACACAGAGTCTGGAAGCTGGAGATATCCAGGCAGATAAACAGAGAGGTCCGATCACAGTATGGCCCCAGGGTTGGAGCTGGGGCTGGAGAATGAAATCGAGGCCCTGGGAAAACTGGCTAGACTAGTGCTGAAGCCCATTTGGAGGGAGGAGGGTACCAGCCAGGGCATTAGAGCAGAGACCTTTATGTGGGGCCACAGGTGAAAAGTCAGTCTCATCAAGGCTATGGTTTTTCCTGTGGTCGTGTCTGAATGTGAGAGTTGGACTGTGAAGAAAGCTGAGTGCCGAAAAATTGATGCTTTTGAACTGTGGTGCTGGAGAAGACTCTTGAGAGTCCCTTGGACTGCAAGGAGATCCAACCAGTCCATTCTGAAGGAGATCAGTCCTGGGTATTCATTGGAAGGACTGATGCTGAGGCTGAGACTCCAATACTTTGGCCACCTCATGCAAAGAGTTGACTCATTGGAAGAGACTCTGATGCTGGAAGGGATTGGGGGCGGGAGGAGAAGGGGACAACAGAGGATGAGATGGCTGGATGGCATCACCGACTCGATGCACATGAGTTTGGGTGAACTCTGGGAGTTGGTGATGGACAGGGAGGCCTGGTATGCTGCAGTTCATGGGGTCGCAAAGAGTCGGACAGGACTGAGCAACTGAAGTGAACAGGTGAAAGAGGCCTTGTGACCCCCTCAGTTTTGAGGGTTGTATGGCCTGAAGGGTTGCTGGAGTAGGGAATGGGGCCAGTCTTTTTAGATGCTGCCTTTGATCGTCCTTAGTATAGATTCATGTGACTGTCTTTCGAAAAATGAAAAACACAAATGTGTTAATTACTCAATTGTGCTTTATTGCTAATGAATTAGAAGTCACCTGTGATTTAATTCGCTGTTGGGGTCCTTTAATGGACCGGAACCTGGTGATCAGGAGTCCACGATAAAAAGGTGAAAGAGAGAGCCAGAGGGAGGGAGAGAGAGAGAGAAAGGAAGAAAGAAAGTAAGACACGGGGACCCAAGCTCTGATGGAGCAAAGGTATTTTATTAGCATAAATGCAGGCTTATATATCTTTATTAAGATGATTACTCAGCTATTACACAGGATGAAATTTTATCAATAGCCACAATATGGGTAGTCTAATACATACAAGGTCGCTGACGCTGAAAGGAGTCACTGAAGGGAGTTACTGAAAGGAATCCAAGCAGATACCATTTCTCATGATCTCAGTCCTGGGAGCTGCATGCAGCTCTACTCGTTCTCAGAATAGGAACTGATAAGAACAGAGAATTTAGGGGAAACAGCACATAGAAATCCTCCTGTTAAACATTCCCTGACAATTTGCCTTACCTGTTTTCATTCTTTCTTTCTTTTATAAGGCTTGCAGTAACTTTCAAATCAGAATGAATTCCTTGCAGTTGAAACTGCTCACATGGAGCTTAAGTGCAGCATACAAAAGGGGTTGTTATTTCCTACTCTTCTTGGATTTATCCTAAGGAGGAAGTTTTCAGAGAAAAGAGTATAAAATGAGAGGATTAGCAAGCAAGCGGTTGTTTCTGGCTGAGCTTTGCTTGAAATGGAGGAGGAAAGGGCGTGGAAGCTGCTGAAATTAATTTCCTTATAATGACATGGAGTGTTACCTGGCCTTTTCCCTGGGGGTCATTTCAGACCTTCTTACGTTACTTGGGAATGCTCTGCATCAAACGGACACCTCCACCTCCAAGGAATCAGGGAGAACAATTTAATTTTTATTCTTGACCTGTGTCTTATCTTTTAACAGCTTTGTGCTTTTGATCTAGATTTTACGCCTACTGACATATTTGTGATTAAAGGAAAAAATCCTCAGATAAAACATAATCCAAGCATTCCTGTTCCTTTTGTTTTCAGTTAAATCTTAGGCTGATGTCCACTTTTAAAAAGTATTCACTTGGTTATTATGAAATTCCAAAGCTTCATCACTGTTTCTCCAAGTAGTGTTTTCAATTGAAGAAAATCCATGATTCTATAACTTTCTTTGTGATATTGAGTATTGTCTAGAGAAACTAAGCATTTATTTATCAAATAATTTATGTAATTAAGGTCAGGATAAACTTGGTTGTTATGAAATCTGGCTTAAAATTCTGACTTTCTCAGTGTCTTTGGGGGAAGTTACTTATAACAGGGTTTTAGTTACATATCTTAATTTCTACCATATTCATAGAAACACTGAATTTCTGGTACACCCTTGGGAATCACAATGAATAACAAGGTTCCCTTTTTTAATGGAATTTTTTAAGTGGAAATCATTTTAATATGTCTCACTTACATGCCTTCATAATTTGAACATAATTATATTAGAGTTCCTCCAGATAAACAGAACCAGTATGACTTATTGCAAGAGATTGGCTTAAATATTTGTGGAGGCTGCCTGAAATCTTAAGGCAGGAAGGGCAGGCTGGAAAACTCTAGGGCAGAAGCTAATGGCACAAGTGGCGTTGCTTCTTCCTCAGGGAAAGTAGTTCTGTTCTGAAGACCTCTCCAGTGATTGGATCAGGCTTTCCTCACAGCTCAGTCAAAAAATCCTGTCTGCAACGCAGAAGACTCAGGTTCAATTCCTGGGTTGGGAAGATCCCCTGGAGAAGGAAATGGCAACCCACTCCAGTATTCTTGCCTAGAGAATCCCATGGACAGAGGAGCCTGGCAGGGTACAATCCGTGTGTGGGGTCTCAACAGTCTGACAAGACTCAACCAACACCAACCAATGATTGAATCAGGCCTATCCAGATTCTTGAGAATGATCTCCTTTACTTAAATTGATTGATTGTAAATGTTAATCACATCTACAAAATTCCCTCCCAGAAGCTTACTCCTTGGAAGGAAAGTTATGACCAACCTAGATAGCATATTCAAAAGCAGAGACATTACTTTGCCAACAAAGGTCCGTCTAGTCAAGGCTATTGTTTTTCCAGTGGTCATGTATGGATTTGAGAGTTGGACTGTGAAGAAGGCTGAGTGCTGAAGAATTGATGCTTTTGAACTGTGGTGTTGGAGAAGACTCTTGAGAGTCCCTTGGACTGCAAGGAGATCCAACCAGTCCATTCTGAAGGAGATCAGCCCTGGGATTTTTTTGGAAGGAATGATGCCGAAGCTGAAACTCCAGTACTTTGGCCACCTCATGCGAAGAGTTGACTCATTGGAAGAGACTCTGATGCTGGAGGGATTGAGGGCAGGAGGAGAAGAGGATGACAGAGGATGAGATGGCTGGATTACATCACTGACTCAATGGACATGAGTCTGAGTGAACTCCAGGAGTTGGTGATGGACAGGGAGGCCGAGCGTGCTGCGATTCATGGGGTTGCAAAGAGTCGGACACGACTGAGTGACTGAACTGAACTGAACACCTCATTCAGTGTTTGATTGAATGACTGGGGATCACAGCCTAAACTGATCATCACAGTTCACTCCTTGTCAACTTGACATGCAGACACATTTCCTTAAATCATACTTAATATCAAAATAAATAACAACAACAAAGTCATACTTATGCCTAACATGAGCTATACTGTGTATAACTGAAAGTGTGCTAACCCTTTCCCCAGGAGAGGGGCAAGGTCCCTGGGGGTTCACTCTTCTTATAGACCATAACTTAAATACCGTGATATAAAGTTACCTATTATTAATATATCTTATATTAGAAGACAAGCACTTGAGAGGGAAGAAAACAACAAATATTTGAGGCACACAGACAAACATAAATAATAGAAAAATGAAGAAGACGAGTAACTTAACAGTCCTTATTTCTGAAACTGGTCACATGGTCTTGGCTGGTGTGTATAACTCCTTTCTGCCACTACTCCATGCGTATATTCCATTATTTCCTTTGCCCTCAAGCAGGTACCTCAGCCCCTTCTGGTTCTTTGCCCGGAGAGGTGACCCAAACCTTCATTCCTAAAGAGTCTGAGCCACTGATTATTGTTTTATGGTTTTTTCATTGGCTTGTGAATTGAATTGTGGTTTTCTTGACCTTAATCACAGAACTTGATAGTAACAAGAGATGCCCTGAGGGATCTCCTGTATTACAGACGTACTCTTTCTTACTCTATTGTGTAGCACAGCCCAACTGCCCCTTCATAATCAGGATCAATCACTCCAGCCAATATAGAAACTCCCTTCTTTACCTGTTGATTCAGAGACCTGAGGAGCCCAAGGTGACCCGTGGCAGCTTTTACTCAGTTCAGTGGAATCGTTGCTGTGTCTCCAGGTGAAAGAACTCTTCTCTTTGAAACTAAGACCTCTTGACCAGCAAAACAACAGATTACAGGGATGGGAAGCAAGGTTTTGCTAGCAGATTACTAGGGATAATACTGAGTGGAGTCCCTCTCATTTCTACCCCTTGATTCCTGGACCCATGAATCCTGGCTAGGGGAGACAGTATCACACCAGTGGATGCTGATTTATAGTATTTATAATCTCTTCCTGGAGCCTTGGCACCTACTGCCAACTTGCTAGCACTGTAACTGAGTCTTCAAAGGCCATTCCACTGTTCTGTCATGCTTTCTGCTTCAGGATGATGGATAAAATTGTAATACCAGTGAATGAGCATTGCCAGACTTCATTTGCTGTGAAGTGTGATTAGAAACAAAAATGCCATGTAGAATACCATGATGGTGGATAAGGCATTCTGTACATCCACACGTGGTAGTTTTGGCAGAAGGATTGCTTGCAGGGAAAGCAGCTCTATATCCAGAGTGTCTGTTGCAGTAGGAAGAAAGCACCCCCTCATCCATGATGGAAGAAGTCCAGTATCATAAACCTGCCACCAGATAGCTGGCTGATCATCCCAGGGAATGATGCCATGTTGGGAACTCAGTGTTATATTTGCTACTGAAAGCTTAGGCACTCAGCAGTAGCTATAGCCAGGGTAGTCTTGGTGAGTTCAATTCCATGTTGCTGAGCCCATGTATAATTTTTCCCTCTGCCCTGATGGTCACTGTTCATGAACCCTTTGGGCAGTGACAGTAATGGCTGGGAAAAGAGACACAGATCCATGGAATAATAGGTCCTCTTGGCTGTTTAATTATTAAAATCCTCATCTGCTGAGGTCACCCTTTGGTGAACATTCACATGGGACACATCTTTGCCTATTCAGAGGGGTCTGTTGATACACCTTTTCCCCAGATTACCTTCTACCGATTTTCTCATCATTTTCTTTCCAAATTGCTGACTGTTCAGTCAAACCATTGGCCACAGCCTATGAACCAGTATAGTTTTATACCTCTGGCCATCTCTCCTTCCAAACAATATGAACATCTAGCAGCACTGTCCAAAGTTCTGTTCTCTAAGAAGACTTCCTTTCAACCATGGTTCTTCAGAAATGTATTAGAAAGGAGCTGTGGTGCAACAGGTGGTCACTTTTGATGCCCACATATCATATGAACCACTTGTAAGCCAAGCCCAGGTTTTCTCTTCCTCAGTCAACAAGTTTTAGGGAACTCCCCATGAGGCAATAGATACAGACCAGTGAAGCATAGACGATGTAGCAGGAGTAGGGGCCATAGACATTTGGACCACTTCTTTGTGTAATTTACTCATGTCTTCAGGGCCTGCTTGAGCCCAGTCTCGTATGTACCTCTTCCAGTTGGTATCGACATGCTGCTATGCACTCCCAGCTTTACAGCTTGGTGGATCAGACAGAAACCAGTTCATGTAGTTCCTGAAGGGTGGCTCTGATCTCATGTAAGTTGCTGGACCATGATTAAACATTCATTTTCTACAAAGGCCCAGTAGCAAGCCAAAATCTGTTTCTCAAAAAGAGAGTAGATAACCTGCAGAGGAAGATAGGGCTTTGTTCCAAAAGCCTCAGGGTTTGCATTATGAGTCACCTGTCAGGGCCTGCCAGATCTCCAAGCAGCGTCTCTGCCTGCTGCTGGTGCTCATAAAAGAAGGCTGGGAGAAAGATCAACAATGTGATTGTTTGGGAGTACAGCAAGTGCTCAAGGGGAGTTAATCTCCCCTTCACTCAATGGATTCAAGAACCCCTAGGAACTGAAAACTGATGGAGAGGTTGTAACTGTTTTGATGATTCATGATAGACCTCTGTTCGTTAGTCCTAGAAATTTTATCCTTACACAGATCAAGTGGAATTTATTAGCTTACCATCTGTTGATTTTCTGGGGACACCAGGATCAAGCAGCCAACACTATAGTGTCTCTGCAGGACCGTTGTGATTACTGCTTTGGCTCTGTCATGAGAGCAGTTACGTCTGTCTTTGGTGATTCAGTGCCGCCACTTTTCCCCATTGTATTTAGGGATCCAAGTTCAGTGACAGCAGTTCCCACTATAATTTCTGACCTGTAGAAAAGAGTGACCTCAGAGTTTTCCAAGGATGCTGGGGCTCCTCTCACAAATATATTTCTCACAGTCAGTTAAAGGCATGTCCTTTGGCCTCCAGGGGTAGGTAAGCAGGTTTTACATGATAAAGCTATTTGACATTTATTCTACAGTATACCAAGGCATTCAGTTCTGGTCTTTTGACTTCATGTAATGTTGGCCCATGTTTCAACCAACCAAACAAAATGCTGGACCCCTTTCTAGCCCCTTGAGCTAAAACACTGAATCCAGAATCTCTGTTTAGTGAGACTATATCAATGAATTCATTCTTACTCAACTTTGTATTCCTTCCGCAATTATCCAACACCCTTAATATCCATTCTTTTTTGCACATGTTCCCCAGATTTCTCTGTGGGGAATAAGTTGGAAAAACCATGCATTTCTTTTGGTGTATAACACACTTCCATAGTGGTCATACTGTGTACCTCACCCTTTGAGGCCCTCTGGAACATGAGTCTACTTATAAATCTAGAAGCAGCGAGGTGCAGGGATAAGTCCTGAGGAGAATTAGCAGTGTCTTGCAAGGCAGATGCCTCAGGAGAGACTATTTACAGGTTCATCAATCAAAGCAGGGGTTAACCTCACACAGACTAGAGGGTGGCTTCTGTTGGAGAATGAGTCAGTAGAATTTAGGGGTCTGAAATCCTCTGCTTCATTGGGATTTCCCAGATGTATCTATTTCAGTTTTCAGGATTCTATTCCTTGCCAATCAGTGCCCTCACTTTAATAAAGATGATCTGCAAGGTTGGGAATTCAATTTGTGCTGTAATTCAGCAATTTATAGCTTGAGATTCTGGGCTTGAAATCTCCACCTTACAGCTAGGGGAGATAAGGGGTTCCTTCTGGGCAGACGTACATGCAAATTTTAAGCCTTAACTACATCCTTTTCTACCCCTTTCTATAGCACAGTTGGGAGCAACTAACCAAGCGAGAGTTCATGTGATTATAGTTTATGTGATTTTGGAAGCTGGTTAGGCAAGTTCAAAAGTCAGGTTGGCAGGTTGGAAACTGGCAGGAACTGAAGTTGTAATCTACAGATAGAGTTTCTTCTTTCCCAGGAAAACCACTGTTCTGTCCTTTCCACTGATTGGGTCAGACCCATCCAAATTAATTGAGGATAATCTCCTTTACTTAAATCAGTTGATTATAGATGTTCCTCTACAACACCACCTAGATTAGTGTTTGCTTGAATAACTGGGGACTTTAACCAAGCTGGCCCATAAAACTGACCATTCCAATAGTCGAGTTTTATTCTTTTGGGGGGGGGGCGGGGGTGGCCTGTGCCAGGTTATAGTTGCAACATGCAGGATCTTTAGTTGCAAATGCAGGATCTAGTTCCCTGGCTAGGGATAGAACCTGAGTCCCCTGCACAGGGAGCTCAGAATCTTAACCATTGGACCACCAGGAAAGTCCCAGTCCAGTTTTATTATTGATGACTCATAGTCATCACACATACAGGCAGATGTAAAAAATGTATAGGTAGAGAAGATGGCTAATTACCACGCACAGGCTCTAGAACTTCTTATCTTGAAAAAGTTCTAGGTAGTAGTTTGTTCTTTAGTCATTTATTTATCCTCCAAAATAGAATGAAGTATTGTAGCTACAACAATATGCTCTTTAGTAACATGATGTGATTCTTTTTTTTTTTCTTTTTGCAAAAAGAGCTGTGGTGGCTTTTTCTCAACAGATTTTCTCACCCTCCAGAAAATCATTTTATTTGTGGTCTGTGGCTCTTATTGTCTTTGAATTAGCACACTGTTAAAACATCCATAATAGAGGGAATAAGCCTTGATCTTTGGGACCTGACCAGTAGTCTTTTCTATTATGTTCATTTATTGTTGCCTATTGAGGGACTGATTTTGCTAACAGGTTTGGAATTTAGTTTTGTTTAGCTAAGAGTTCTAGAATTTGAGAATTCCAGAAAGCTTGTCCCTGGAGAGCTGAGCATTCTTAATATGTTGTTTAAAATATACTTTTTAAAAAATGTTAGGTTCACAGGTAACTAAAATGCTATCTCTACTGAGGGAAAGGAGTGAATTCCTGAGTGAATATTTTTTTACTCAGAAAACAGTGATAGAGCTTCCTGGATTGGTTGTTCCAGGTGAGTACAGCCTTCGGCAAAGCTCATTGTTTACTTGGAACAATGGTGTGTATCGGGCCATCTTCACTGATGTACGCTCTAGTGGCCAAGGGGCAAGATGTTAATTACTTTGACTAGATTTCAGGTGCAAGCTGTGACTGTGAGAGAGATTTTTGTGAGAAACCTCTAGGGCAGTTTGGGCTTCCCTGGTGGCTCAGACAATAAGGAGTCTTACCTGCAATGCAGGAGACCCAGGTTTGACCCCTGGGTCAGGAAGATCCCCTGGAGAAGGAAATGGCAACCCACTCAGTATTTTTGCCTGGAAAATGCCACAGACAGAGGAGCCTGGCAGGCTATACTCCACCAGGTCACAAAGAGCCGGATATGACTGAGTGACTAAGATGTTCACTTTTTTTCCTCTAAGGGAATTTATCTGGTGCTTTATATTCAAACCAGGAGTGGTGGGGAGAATGGAGGAGGAGGAATCTGATTCCAGAACATGTACTTTTTTCTTTGTGTTAAACTCCCTGCATTCTATTTAATACAACTTGAAAGGATTATTTGAAGGAAGGAAAAATGAATTGGGGTGGGAGTGTCTTCCTGACAATGCTTAGTAATACCCTCCCTCTCCCCTGTCTTCATTGATCGTAAGCAAAGCGTCACCTCTGAGTTTAGATCAGATAGTCTTAGTGCTTGAGGCCAAGCAAGTTCCGTCTGTCTCCTCTCCCAGCCTTTCCCAAGCTCTCATCCTGATGTTCTACTCCAGCGGTGTGGTGTAATGTAAAGAAGTTGAGCTTTGGAGTCAGTCAGACCAGGGTTTGGATTCTTACTAGCTTAAGAGGTTAGTAACATTTTCTAAACCTTGGTTTCTTCCTAAAATGCATATGATTCAGAGCATTATGTTGAAATAAGATCATGTGCATGAAAAGTGTGTGGTACAGGGTAGGCACTTAATGATGTATTTTCCTTGCTGTCTCCCCTTCCTGTGACTTCATGAACATAAAAATATGTACGAAAATAGTGCTTAGGGTGGAGATGAGAGCTGTCATTCCTTCTATTTCCTCTAATACTTCACCTGTGGCTTCATAATTTACATTCTAAGGACAAACCCATGCTAGTTACCATTTACCTCTAGAATGTTCTTTGTATTAATAGGCATTTATTAAAAGTCTTTGTTCAACATTTTGAACCAAGGCTAAGGAGAACCATGAATACCAACTGACATCATTGAATGATTGTAGATTTTAAGGATATAACTCACATTTTGATATTCTATCCACAGACTCTAAAGTCAGATGTCAGCTTACATTTTTTTCTGTGTATTAATTTACTCAACCCTTTGGAATACATTACACTATCTATTTATTTCTTTTTAATATCAAACCCTCTTGTGATATTAGTATTGGGAAGAATAATTTTTATATCTTCTTAATACTTTGAATTTATTTGTATCATGTATAAGAAAAATATGGCTTGGGTTGGTTCACCTTTTTAATTATAAATATTTTACATAAGAGAATATTGTGTTGTAATATTATTGTAATAGGATATCATCTAATGTAATATCTAGTGTAATAGACAGGATACCATCAAACTTTAAACACTCTTAAAGAATAATAACAGTAGTATAAATCTCATTTTTATTTTAGGCAGGCTAAGACTTTAAGCAGAAATAATTGGAAAGAATCAGTTTTAGGGAAATAAATTAAAAGTATGTTTACTTAAAGAGATTTTAAATACAATATACTTAAATTTGAGAAAAATAAATTTGTCCAGTGCAAGAAAAACTTTTTCAGCCAAACTTATCACTGCTGAGATGTGTTTCTGTGTGTGTCAGGTGGCTGGTTCTCATTGCTCTGACCCTGACATCATAGTGCAGCAGGAACCACAGAGTTCCGCATTTACACATCCAGCCAGCCAGCAGAAACCCAGCTGGGCGGGGTGAAGGGGCAAAGAGGTTGAAGGAGGAATTGGGACTCCGGGAGTCCAGGGGATGGGAGACAAGGGCATTCCTAACTTGTAGGTGTGGTACTGAGGGAGAACTGGCATGGAGTAAAAGTAAATCATTGTATCCATGACGACAAGGTCACCAGTGACCCTCATGTTTGCTCCGCGGCACACTTGGTATGTTTGCCACGTACGGCTCCATCTGGTTCACCTCCATAGAGAGGCTATCTCTCCATCTAATTTAGCTCGTCCTTGAGTTCTAATTATTCGCTAACAACCTATTTTCCCCCTTCAGAACCCTCATCAAAACTGTAAGTTAAAGGGTTTGATTACCCACGGGTTCTATATCCCCTTTGGCTTTAGCATCTTGTCTTTCCTGTGTACCGCGTTACCCTCTACTGGCTTCTCGTTGCTCAGTACATAGCCATTGGATGAATGACCATCAGAAGACTTTCAGTAATTGCTCTTGGCTTTACCCTTTATTCAGAACTTGAGTCAGAAAGAGACAAATACCATATGATATCACTTCTATGTGGAATCAAAAATGTGACACCGATGAACTTATCTGTGAAGCAGAAACAGACTCACCACCTTGGAGAACAGGCTTGTGGTTGTCAAGTGGGAGGGGGAGGAATGGATTGGGAGTTTGGGTTTAGCAGATCAAACTATTAAAAAAAAATTGCTGCTCTTAGCTGTTTAATTGGATCTCTCATGACCATCACCAAAATGCTCAGGAAGTTCCATGTTTTCTTAAGAATGGTTATGCAGTCAGCTTGCAGTAAATGTTGGTGATTATTTACATCCAAAAAGCATCTATTCGTCTCTAGTGTCATGATTTATGTTAGTTCCCTTAATTACTTTTTATTGATACCAGTGACGTTAAGATGATGTTTAGGGGTTAATTTAGGTTTAGTTTTGAGGATGTATGTAGAATTGGTAATGAGGGGATTTGGTGAGAGCATGATTACAGAGGTATTTGGATTGTCTGTGGCTTGGGGGTATCTTCATCTGCTTCCCTTTTCATCTTTGTTAATGAAGAGCTTCTGGGACCTTCCTTACACTGATGTTTCCAGCAAACTATATTGATATTTATTGTGCGCTTTTTTCAGCTGTGTGTTTCTTAGCTTTGAAAGATTAGAAAGTAATTCAATTTAAACATTGGCTTTCAGCCACATCTCAGTTACTCATACAGTCATCAAAAGTTCACTCAGTCCAGCTTCACCATGAACCATGCAGCTCTTGCTAGAGCAATTAAGGGACATAACTAAAGACAAGAGCTTTGTCACATATCAAATACGCAGTGGTGTGTTTGCTCACCTTAAAGAAACATGCGTAAATTCTAAATCTCTTCCATTGTCTTGAATCTCTGAATTAAGTTCTTTATGTTGATTAAAATATATGTTAAAATTAAATTTACTAAGATTTCATTCAAATTTCAAGGAAAAACCCAGCTAGAACCTTCATTTGTTTATTAAGAGTAATTAGGAATATTATGTACTATTAATCTTTTTCAGGTCTAAATTATTTTTGGAATAGATTGGTCTTGTCTAGTTCTGGAGTAACGAGTAGGAAATACTAAATATATTTGCAGAAGTGGTTTGGGTGAAGTCATTTATATGCTTTGATAACACTTGCAAATATGGGTACTGGATTAGTTATATATAATTATGATAATCGAATAGTTCTTACTAAGTGATGAGTTGGATTCGAATTAACATTCAGAGAAGTAATGATATATAAAAGTTTTGGTTATGCATTACTCTGAATTGGAGTAGGAAATGCATTGGCTCAGTGGCTGACTGATTTAAGATTATGACTTAAATACTATCCCTTGGAGGGCAATAAAACCAGTTGCCTATTTTTTAACTTTCCACAAATTGCCTTCATTCATTTATACACTCATTTTTCCTTCTTTTCAAGCTAGCAATTACTGCTCTTGTTACGGTGTAATGTGCGCATCACTGTGGAATTTTAACCAGGTTGGAATTCAAGCTTGACTTTTCCTTAGTTCTCCTAAGGACCCTTTCTGTGCAGAGCTCTTTCTAAATTAAGGCCAGGGGAGAGCTTCGTGTTCTTGGCGAGGGTAGACCTGACTCAGGACTGTCACTGGCTGCTGCATCTTCTTACCTTAAATCTGAACCAGGGGTCACTGAAGACACAGCGTCAGGAGGAAACGTGGTCTCTCCAATAGGGAAGTTCTCAGTATTCATTTTGATTGTGCCTTTGCCTCTACAAAACAAAGACAGTATTGTTTTCTCAGAAAAGTTGTGAGAAATAATGAGGTGTTCCTTTAAGTGAATTTGAGTAACTGCATGTGATACAACATGAAAAATGCAAAGCTGTAGGCACTAATGTTACTGAGTTTGTATTCAGTGAGAAGGAGGAGTGAAAATAAATTCTGGTAACCATTAATGGATGTGTTACTTAGAAAGTATTCTGGGTTCTCTATTGAGAAGAATCCCAGTGATATGGGCTTCCCTCGTGGCTCAGCAGGTAAAGGATCTGCCTGTAGTGTGGGAGACCTGGGTTCGATCTCTGGATTGGGAAGATCCCCTGGAAAAGGGAACGGCTACCCACTCCAGTATTCTGACCTGGAGAATTCTATGGAATGTATAGTCCATGGGGTCACAAAGAGTTGGGCACAACTGAGTGACTTTTACTTTCACTTTCCAGCGATATGTGGCCTTTCTGTCTTTATTGCTTTGATGTATCATTGAAGTCACAGTGGTAAGGCATGTAGAGAAGAGGCTGCTTTGGCAGAGTGTTCAAGGATGGGGTAGTTCTAGTTTGCCAAAGCTCCAGGAAAATCTTTATCTCCAGACAATGAGAAGTACCAGTAGTCATTGGATAGTGTGTTTGGGCAATAGATAGCTTGTGGCTTGGGCAATCTCTAGCAGCCTCAGTTTTGTCATCAATGAAGTGAGGATAATCATATCTGTCTTGAGAATGTTAGGAGGACTCTGATAATAATATGGATTAGTTGCCTAGCACATTTCAGTTTCTCAGAAGAAGATATTTTTATTATGTGTTTATGCCTTAGTCAGGGTCCCACCAAAGCAAGACTTGAGACAAACTTCTGGAGGAAGACCATAACTATACCTTTTTTTCTTTGGTTTATTACTCAAAAAGGGCCATGATAAAAACAAGCATAATTATTGGACATAATTTAGGGGGAACCAGAATAACACATTCTATGTGCTTATCTGTGAACTGGGGATAGTATTATCTTATTTATAAGACTGTTGTAAAGATTAAATGAATTTTAACCTATGTGAAGGCTTAAAACGATGTGTGGTATACAGGAATGGCTCAGCATTATTATTATTATTATTATATCACTGCTAGTATTATTGTTCTTATTATAGAATAGGGATTTAAACGCAAGGCTCTGCAGTGAGGGAGAACTGGGTTTTAAATCCTTAAACCTTCTAAATTTGCAGTCTTAACCTTGGGTATTTACTTAACCTTTCTGAACTTAGTCTTATCTATAAAATGGAGATGACAGAGGTTCCTCTCGAATAAGACTGAGAATGAAAACCAACAAAATAGAGTTTAGCATAGTTCCTGGCACATTTGAATCCTTTGGTAATGTTAGATTTTATATTAACAGTGACAGCTATTCATTTATGTGGCATTCATTTGACAAATTTTTATTAAACACTGACTTACTATTTGACTATTTGTCAGGCTTTCTTCTAGACGCTGGGGATATAATATGAAATACAGCAGAATTATAGCCTAACAGTAGGCTTGAATTACTTAATATTTTTAATAAAAGCTTTAAAAAAGACTTTAAAATAAAAGCTTTAATAAAATTTTAAAAAGTTCCTTTTTTCTTAAGGAACAAAAACTAACTTTACCAAATAGAAATCATATGGACTTTTTAAGTGAATAAAGATGTTTTTTATTTTCATGTAATTTATGTGAAAATGGATGTTTCTAAATACTTTAAAATAATTTGTTTGCTTATCAAGTTTGAAGATCTCTACTTCTTATTAGAATTTTATTTACTCTTAATTTACATAACAAAATTAATGAGGCATTAAATACATACATAAAAAGTACTTGAATGAATGTAAAATTTTCTAGAGAGTTAGTACATATTTTCAAAAATTGTTGGCCTCAGGGATATTCAACCCTTACCATGCTTTTTCTTCAGAGATCATGCAAAATTTAATTATGCTTTTAAAAACATTGTGAATGATGAATCTATCGATAAGTTAAACTAAGTGTGAAATAATTTTGCAAGACCATTTTGCTGTTATGTGATTTATTTATATATATTGGACTTATTTAATTTTCACACAATCACTGAATAAGTTTTAGCTTGATAAAGGAGAATATATTATTTTGACATCCTTAAAACTCATGGCATGAATCTCACTGTTTGAAAGGAGACATTCTCAACTAGAATTTAAAAGTCTAATTTGATAAACTCTCAGTCTCAAACTTTTTAGGTGTAAAGTTGTCTATGTGAATAACATTGATTTAATGAAGTAGCAAGGGGAAATTTGTAAATGCAAAAGTGAAGTAATTTGAAAATCTATTAGCTGAGAGACTTGTGCTCATGCTATCTTTAGAGGACACAAAGAAAAAAAATAAAACATGAGAACTTTTTATATAAAGGGGCACAGAGAATGACAGTCAACAATAGAAAGATCTGCACAAAAGAAAATAAAAAGTGAAAACACTTATCCTGAGCTGGATGACGTTAAAATGTCCTGAAAGATCATGAAAATTAATTATCTTCTTTAGTTTGCCTTTACAAATGAGTTGGAAATGTCAGGCACAGTTCTGGATGAATGAGAAGGCTGAGCACAGCATCATTTGCAGGTGTTTTCTGAACACAGCAGAACTCAGAGGACTCTGACATGCCTAAGAGAGCCCATGATAAACACGGTGCGTTTATCATACTTGTATGCGTCTTCATTGCTGCTGAAGCATAGTCAAGGGCAAAGAAGCCCATGGTGCATTATGCATTGAGAGTCAGCATGACGTAAAAGAACACTGGGGAAGATTCAGAAGACCTGGGTCCTCATTCTTTCTCTGTTCTCCATCCAGACAACTCAGTCAGGGCCTCAGTGTACAGGACCTCAGTTCTGAAATTAGAGGACTGAGGTTAATGAGTTAAATATGTTCTTCTCGAAGGCGTCTGCCACTTGTAGCTTTCTGTAGCTCTGTATTCTGCTGTAGGCTTAGAAACTAAACTGTAGCATTCTTCTGGCATCCTCCTTGCTTAGACTTCATGGCCCAGAGAGCTTGCTTTATGTTTACAGTGGTAATCACTGAAGGCGTAAAAGGCGTGAACACCTTGGAATTAAATAAGCACATGGTTACTTGCACTAGAAAGTTCCTCTTCCATTAGGCAGATATTCTTGGTCAAAATAAGATGAGGCAACCTTCCTGTGCTGTTTTATAGTCCTAAGGATGACTGTGTATGTTAGTTAATAAGTGACCAAAAGGAGCATGCTTTCATGTAAAAATTTGTGACTTCTTCAAGAAAAGAGATCTGAAACTGAGTTATAAATAAAAGGGAACATCTCAATGATTGACATATTCTGGCATTCAATATTATTACCATTCATTATATATGAAACATTAATATTTGCAGATTGGATATTCATAGACATCTCTTACTATTTTAGAAGAATGATCAAAATATAGAACATATACAAAATATGGAAAATGCAACAAAGTGGTCTCCTAATCCTACATTCTCCGTTTAGAAAAGAGAAAACAAGCTCAAGTTGGGATCTGTTATCAATGTGTTTTTCAAAATGCTGTTATCAGTAGATTGCTCTATAGATAATCATGGTTGGCATATTGTATATTAGTCCTCTTTCACATATTCACGCTGAACATTAACATCCTCTGAGAATGTTTTGCAGTAAATTTACTTTAAAAAATCTTTATTGACATATAATTCATGTACCATAAAAGTCTGCCATTTAAGGAACACATTACAATGGTTTCTAGTATATTCATTCACTATCACCATGGTCACATTTTCATCACTGCAAGAGAAACCCTTAAACCATTAGCTGTGGCTCCCCAGTTCCCCCCAAACCACCCCCCAGATCTTGGAAACCACTAATTACTTAGTCTCTGTAAGTTTGTATGTATTGGATATTCTATATAAATAGAACCACACATGTGTGTTCTTTCGCTCAGTGTAATGTTACCAAGTCCATCATGTTGTAGCATGCATCAGCACTCCATTCCTTTTTACTGCCAAATAATACAGTGTTGTAAGGATACACTACATTATGTTTAAACACTCTTCAGTTGATGAACACCCACTTTGTTTCCTCTTTGTGGCTATTATGAAGGACACTGTTATGAAGCAGTGTTAAAATATTATTCCTGTGAAAGTTTTTGTGTAGATACATGCTTTCATTATTCATTGGTATATATACATACCTAGGAGTAAAATAGCTGGTCATAGAGTGAAAAAGTGAAGTCTCCTAGTGGTGTCCAACTCTTTGCGACCCCATGGACCGTTACCTATCAGGCTACTCTGACCATGGGATTTTCCAGGCAAGAATGCTGGAGTGGGTTGCCGTTTCCTTCTCCAGGGAATCTTCTGACCCAGGGATCGAACCCAGGTCTCCTGCATTACAGGCAGACGCTTTACCATCTGAGCCACCACCATACCTCTGTTTAATAATTTGAAGGATTGCCAACCTTTTTTCCAATGAAGCTGCACCATTTTATATTCTGTATTTATATTTATATTCTGAAGGAGGCTTTCAGTTTCTCCACATCCTTGTCAACACTTGTCATTGTCCATCTTTTTTATTATAGCCATCTTGGTGGGTGTGAGGTGGTATTTCAATGTGGTTTTAATTTGCATCTTCTAGCAGCTAATGATGTTAGGCATCTTTTCATGTCCTTATTGCCCATTTGCATACCTTCTTTGGAGAAATGTCTTTTAATATCCATTGCCAATTTTCTAAATTGGGTTATCTTTTATTGATTGAGTTCTAATAATTCCTGTATACTTTAGATACAAGTCATTTATCAGATGTGATTGACAAATAGTTTCTCCACTTCTGTGGGTAACCTTGTCACTTTTTGATGGTGTCTTTTGGTGCACAAAAGTTTTAAATTTTGGTGAAGTTTAATTTATATATGGTACGGAGGAGCCCGGTAGGCTGCAGTCCATGGGGTCGCTAAGAGTTGGACACGACTGAGCGACTTCACTTTCACTTTTCACTTTCATGCATTGGAGAAGGAAATGGCAACCCACTCCAGTGTTCTTGCCTGGAGAATCCCAGGGACGGGGAGCCTGGTGGGCTGCCGTCTATGGGGTCACACAGAGTCGGACACAACTGAAGCGACTTAGCAGTAGCAGTGGTGGTTTAGTCATTAAGTTGTGTCTGACTCTTGGGACCCCATGAACTGTAGCCTGCCAGGCTCCTCTGTCCATGGGATTTCCCAGGCAAGAATACTGGAGTTGGGTTGCCATTTCCTTCTCCAGGGGCTCTTCCAGATCCAGGGATAGAACCTGGGTCCCTTGCATTGCAGGCAAATTCTTTACCAACTGAGCCACCAGGGAATTTATTTTTAATTTTTAATTGAAGGATATTTATTTTTAATTGAAGGATAATTGCTTTGCAACATTGTGTTCGTTTTGTCACTGGTGTGTTTGGTGTCTGTTGCCTGAACCAAGGTCATGAAGCCTTACTCTTATTTTCTTCTAAAAAATTTTATAGTTTTAGCTCTTACATTTAGATTTATCACCATTTTAAGTTAATCAAGGGCTTCCCTTGTGGCTCAGCTGGTAAAGATTCTTCCTGCAACGCGGGAGACCTGGGTTCCATCTCTGGGTTGAGAAGCTCTCCTGGAGAAGGGAAAGGCTACCCACTCCAGTATTCTGGCCTGGAAAATTCCATGGACGGTCCATGGGGTCGCAGAGTCGACACAACTGAGTGACTTTCATTAAGTTAATCCGTGTGTGGTATGAGGTATGGATCCAACTTCATTCTTTTGCATCTAGTTGTCCCGGCACCATTTCCTGAAAAGAAATTCAGTTCCCCCATTGAATTATCTTAGGTTCAAAAATTTAACAGTTTGGAAGAGGTTTTGAAAATATCAATTTCTGTATTTTTGACATTTATTTTAGTTTGACAAGAATGAGACTTAGGGTTTGATGGCTGGCCTTTTAGCTACCTGAAATTCCGCATATGGAAGTAAAGCATAGTGAAGCAAAAAAATAAAATGATGTCATAAGGGGATTATGAGCATAGTTTGTAAATTACAAGAAACTATTTTGCTATATTAAAGCACTATATAAAAAATCATCCTAATAATATTTGCTACTCTGAATAAGGACCTTCAAAAAGTGCAAGAGGCTGAAAGATGTATAAAGATACTGCCATGTCCAGTATCTTCTATTTACCAAATGGGATAAAGGGATTAACACATTTTAGAAAGATTCTTACCAACAATATTTACAAAGGATTTACTCTTTCTGTCTAGTTGTAGAAAGAGAGGCTATGGCATTATGGGTACTGTTTAGAGTTGACCCATTTTGCAGCTGGCTTTGTTTCTTTCTGGTTTTAAAACAGAAAGCAGAGGCCTGGAGGAATATCTCTTCCATGAGTGAAGTGGCAAATTTAGCTAAGACTGAGATTAGTAATAAGAATGTGTATGCTCAGTTGTATCCAACTCTTTGTGACCCCATAGACCATAGCCTGCCAGGCTCCTCTGTCCATGAAATTTCCGGGCAAGAATACTAAAGTGGGTTGCCATTTCCTCCTCTAGGGGATCTTCCCAACCCAGGGATTGAACCTGCATCTCTTGCTCCTCCTGCATTGGCAGGTGGGTCCTTTACCTCTTCACCTGGGAAGCCCTTGGTAATAAGAATGCTGCTGCTGCTAAGTTGCTTCAGTCATGTCCGACTCTGTGCGACCCCATAGACGGGAGCCCACCAGGCTCCCCCATCCCTGGGATTGTCCAGGCAAAAACACTGGAGTGGGTTGCCATTTCCTTCTCCAATGCATGAAAGTGAAAAGTGAAAGTGAAGTCGCCCAGTCGTGTCTGACTCTTAGGAATAGTTGCTGATAATTACCGAATGGTTTCTTTATAAAGTTGGTAACATTATTAGGCTCATTTACTAATGATTGAATTGAAGTTTGGAGATGGTATATAGCCTGCCTACAGACACAGAACTAGTTAGTAGTGGAGGTTGCATAACTCACAGGTGTCTGAGTCTAGCTTGCTATGTTTTACTACCTTCCAAAATAAAAACTAAGATCTTGGCATGTGGTCCCATCACTTCATGGAAAATAGATAAGGGAAAAGTGGAAACAGTGATAGATTTTATTTTCTCCAAAATCACTGCAGATGGTGACTGCAGCCATGAAATTAAAAGATGCTTGCTTCTTGGAAGAAAAACTATGACAAACCTAGACAGCATATTAAAAAGCAGAGACAACACTTTATCGACAAAGGTCTGTATAGTCAAAGCTGTAGTTTTTCCAGTAGTCATGTATGGATGTGAGAGTTGGACCATAAGGAAAGCTGAGTGCTAAAGAATTGATGCTTTCGAATTGTGGTACTGAAGAAGATTCTTGAGAGTCTTTTGGACAGCAGGGAGATCAAACCATCAATCCTAAAGGAAATCAGTCCTGAATATTCATTGGAGGGACTGATGCTTAAGCTGAAGCTCCAATACCTGAAGCAAAAAGCTGATTGATTGGAAAAGACCCTGATGCTGGGAAAGATTGCAGGCTAGAGAAGAAGGGTGGGACAGAGGATGAGATGGTTGGATAGCATCATCCACTCAATGGACATGAATTGGGCGAACTCCGGGAGATAGTGAAGGACAGGAAGGCCTGGTGTGCTGCAGTCCATGGGGTCACAGAGTCGTACACAATTGAACAACAAGCTAAAAGCTTAAGCAAGATTATGAAGGTTTAGTTTAATGGCTCAATCTCTTAAGCATATTTCTTGTTTTCCTTATTTTGATTATACACATTTCTTATGCACTTCTTTTGATTTGCAAACATTATGGAAACAGGTTCTGTAATGATTCTAATGCATCTGTTTGTTCTTTTGCATGTGTTGGAACTTCTAGGAATGAGTAAAGATGGTGACAGCTTTATATCTGTTAATACCAAAAGGTCATGAGATACCAGGAAGCACTAGACATGCAAGCTGTTATGGGATATTTGGTTCATCTCAAGCCAATATTATGTTTTTTAATCTGTTATTCTGATCCTGATGTTGTTTATGCTCAGTTATCTACGAATTTAGGGATGCTTTAATTTGAGAAAAGTCTGAGTAAATGTGGCTTGAAAAAAACGTTAAAATCACTGTTGTTTCCTAAGTCAACACACTTTATACCATACCCTCTAGGAGCTGCTGATAGTCTTTCACTATCCCCAGATGGATGCCCGAAAAGGGCTGCCATAACACGATACAACAAACTGGTAATTTGTTATTTCACAGTGTTGTCAGGACTGTGCTCCCTCCAAAGCCTCTAGGGGAAGATCTTTCCTGATCTCTTCCAGCCTCTGGCAGACCCAGGTATTCCTTGGCTTGTAGATACATTACTTTAGTCTGTGCCTCCATCTTCATATGACATTCCTCCTGTGTCTCTGTCTTAACATTTTCCCCCTATTAAAAAAATTTTTTAACTGAAGTGTAGTTGATTCACACTCATTGGAAAAGACTCTGATGCTGGGAGGGATTGGGGGCAAGAGGAGAAGGGGATGACAGAGGATGAGATGGCTGGATGGCATCACTGACTCGATGGACGTGAGTCTGAGTGAACTCCGGGAGTTGGTGATGGACAGGGAGGCCTGGCGTGCTGCAATTCATGGGGTTGCAAAGAGTCAGACACGACTGAGCGACTGATCTGATCTGATTGTTTAAGTTTCAGGTGTATAGCATGGCAATTTAGATATATGTATGTGTGTGTGTGTGTGTGTGTGTGTGTGTGTTTCAGATTCTTTTCCCATATAGGCTATTACAGAATATTGAGTAGAATTCTCAGTGCTATACAGTAGGTCCTTTCTGGTTATCTGTTTTATACATGTTAGCTGCTCAGTCATGTCTGACTCTTTGTGATCCCATAGACTATAGCCCGCCAGGCTCCTCTGTCTGTGGAATTCTCCAGGCAAGAATACTGGAGTGGGTAGCCATTCCCTTCTCCAGGGCATTTTCCTGATCCAGGGATCAAACCCAGGTCTCCTGCATTGCAGGCAGATTGTTTACCATCTGAGCCACCAGGAAAGCCCCATTTTATACATAGAAGTGTGTGTATGTTAATCCTAGCCTCCTAATTTATCCCTGTCTTGCCACCTCCCTTTTCCTTCCTTCTTTTTCTAAGGTCACCGGTTGTATTGGATTAAGGGTCTGCCCGACAGCAGTATGACTTCATCTTAACTTGGTTACATCTACAAATAAGATCACAGTCTAAGGTACTGGGGTTTGAACTTCAACATTTCCTTTGGGGAGGAGGGGTCATCGCTCAAGCCATAACCCCAAATCTGGCACTTACGATACTGCTGGACTGTGACTGACTGAGGTCAGTCCCTCAGAGAAATGCAGAGGTGGGTAGAATCGTACTACTGAAAATCAGCTAGTCTCTTAGCATTTAGAATGACTGCTCTTTTCATCGGCTCCTTCGTGAGATGGTTGTATTTTCATGATGATGTGGATTTTCTCATTTTTGAAGGTCCACAGGATGATGTTATTTCAACTAGTGCAGCATGGTATGACAACAGGAACACTGCAATGCGATGCAAATATCAACAACCACACAATCAGTGGGCCGAGCAGATAATGTGCCTGAACTAGCTGTGACAATCAGCAAATGATTGATGTGTGAAGCACAGCTTTTAGCAGCAGCTGCTTCCCTGAGAATTGTGAATCACCATTTTAGTGAGTCACCATTGCAGCTGCCTTTTTCCTCTGAGCCAGATAAATCCTGACATGAACAAGGTGCTGATAGAGGAAGTGTAAATTCGGCTAGTAGTAAATGTCACTGGCCTCCGTGTGAGACATGTAGTCATTCTAAAATCCAAGAAGGGGAAGGAAGGAGATAACTTTGACATTAAATATATCTTCGTTGAGTTTTGTCTCTTTTTTTGTTCTGTCCATAATCTTCTTGCCTTGAATGTAATGTCTTAAAGTGAAGCATATTTAAATAAGTTAATTCATCTTTTAAATAATAAATATATTTAGCACACCAGGCCTCCCTGTCCATCACCAGCTCCCAGAGTTCACTCAAACTCACGTCCATCGAGTCCGCGATGCCATCCAGCCATCTCATCCTCTGTCGTCCCCTTCTCCTCCTGCCCCCAATCCCTCCCAGCATCAGAGTCTTTTCCAATGAATCAACTCTTTGCATGAGGTGGCCAAAGTATTGGAGTTTCAGCTTTAGCATCATTCCTTCCAAAGAAATCCCAGGGCTGATCTCCTTTAGAATGGACTGGTTGGATCTCCTTGCAGTCCATGGGACTCTCAAGAGTCTTCTCCAACATCACAGTTCAAAAGCATCAATTCTCTGGCGCTCAGCTTTCTTCACAGTCCAACTCTCAAATCCATCATGACCACTGGAAAAACTATAGCCTTGACTAGACGGACCTTTGTTGGCAAAGTAATGTCTCTGCTTTTGAATATGCTATCTAGGTTGGTCATAACTTTCCTTCCAAGGAGTAAGCGTCTTTTAATTTCATGGCTGCAGTCACCATCTGCAGTGATTTTGGAGCCCCCAAAAATAAAATCTGACACTGTTTCCACTGTTTCCCCATCTATTTCCCATGAAGTAATGGGACTGGATGCCATGATCTTCGTTTTCTGAATGTTGAGCTTTAAGCCAATTTTTTCATTCTCCTCTTTCACTTTCATCAAGAGGCTTTTTAGTTCTTCTTCACTTTCTGCCATAAGGGTGGTGTCATCTGCATATCTGAGGTTATTGATATTTCTCCCGGCAATCTTGATTCCAGCTTGTTCTTCTTCCAGCCCAGCGTTTCTCATGATGTACTCTGCATATAAGTTAAATAAGCAGGGTGACAATATACAGCCTTGACATACTCCTTTTCCTGTTTGAACCAGTATGTTGTTCCATGTCCAGTTCTAACTGTTGCTTCCTGACCTGCATACAGGTTTCTCAAGAGGCAGGTCAGGTGGTCTGGTATTCCTATATCTTTCAGAATTTTCCACAGTTTATTGTGATCCACACAGTCAAAGGCTTTGGCATAGTCAATAAAGCAGAAATAGATGTTTTTCTGGAACACTCTTGCTTTTTCCATGATCCATCAGATGTTGGCAATTTGATCTCTGGTTCCTCTGCCTTTTAACTGAACTGAACTGAACTAAATGTAAAGAATTTAGTATGTCTACTAAGCAACACTCTAGGGAAGAATACATCTTTGTAGAAAAGTGTATTAAGACTTTCCTTTATTCTACTTATGTACTTTAATGATGTTAACGTTTTAAAATCCAACTGTGAGTATTGGGTTGCAGTCATGAAGTGCGGTCTGTACAGTTTAAATCAATGGCCTGCTCTAAATGGCTCTCCAATTCTAGACAGATTATGAATTAGAAAAGCGATGGGTTTTTCTAGTTGACCTATATACCTGGATTAAAAAAAAAATCCTCAAAATGGTGATGACAACAACGAGAAAGAGAAACAAGGCTAGGCTGCCTCTCTTAGTAAAGGGGAATTTGAAAACCAGAGATGAGCATTTCAGCCTAAGCCTCTTTACTGATGAACTGAGTTTGAAGTCTTGGCTGGTTTGCTCTTCAGAGATAATTCTTAGAGATAGTTTCCAAGAATAACTCTTTCAAAGACCTCTTAAGAATGAATTTATCTCAAAATGCTACTTCAGATTTTTTCTTCATGCTATTCTAAAATCTAAAACTAACAATCAGTGTTTTATTTAGGTAGAAGCACCTAAATTTGAAGCTTATCAAATAGTTAATAAAGATATATGCCTTAGAATAAGATTTCTCTAATACATTTTTTTTTTCTACCTGTGTTTTTCCTAGATGGTAGGAAGAAGAAATAGCCATGATTGAGAATATTAGGGCAAAGTAGATTAAAGAGGGAAACCTTTGGCCCAGGAAATAATGGGATCAAAACCACACAGGAATTCATACAGAGTTCGTTTTGAAAGGAAATGGAAGTCAGAAGGAAGGGATAAAAAAAAGTTGGCTATAAATCAATTTTATTAATGAAAAAAATACCCAAGTGTGTTTGAAATTTTCACAGCTCTGTTTTGGCTCTGTGTTGGTAATTGACAATTGGGTTTTGGATGAAGCTGAGTTTATACTCCTTTGCCCCCAGTAAAGTAATGATTTGTGATCTTGTACTACTCATTAACCTTCTAAAGTGCACTTTCTCCTTTGCTGCAAAGAACATCCTAATAATAATGACTATTGTTCATTAAGGTATTTATACTAAGACATTGTCTTAATCTTCAGAACACTCTATGAGCAAAAGTTCTATATTTACATTTGTTGTTGTTCTGTCTCCCAGACTGACCTCACAGACTGTAGCACGCCAGGCCTCTCTGTCTCTCACCATCTCCCAAAGTTTGCTGAAATTCATGTCCATTGAATCAGTGATGCCATCCACCCATCTCATCCTCTGACTCCCTCTTCTGCTTCTGTCCTCAGTCTTTCCCAGCATCATGGACTTTTCCAGTGAGTCAGCTGTTTGCTTCAGATGACCAAAACACTAGAGTTTCAGCTTTAGCATCAGTCCTTTTAATGAGGGTTGATTTCCCTTTAGATTAACCGGTTTTGATCTCCTTGCTGTCCAAGGGACTCTCAAGAGTCTTCTCCAACACCACAGTTCAAAAATATCAATTCTTCAGCTCTCAGCCTTCTTTATGGTCCAGCTCTGACAACCATACATGACCACTGGGAAGACCCTAGCCTTGACTATATGGACCTTTGTAGGCAGAGCAATGTTTCTGCTTTTCAACACACTGTCTAGGTTTGTCATAGCTTTCCTGCCAAGAAGCAAACATCTTCTGATTTCATAACTGCAGTCACCCACCATAGTGATTATAGAGCCCAAGAAGAGGAAATCTGTCACTACTTCCACTTTTTTCCCTTCTATTTGCCATAAAGTAATGGTGCTGAATGCCATGATCTTAGTTTTTTTAATGTTTAGTTTTAAGCCAGCTCTTTAACTCACCTCCTTCACCCTCATCAAGAGGCTATTTAGCTCTTGTTCGCTTTCTGCCATTAGAGTGGTGTCATCCACATATCTGAAGCTGTTGATGTTTCTCCCACCTATCTTGATTCCAGCTTGTAACTCGTCCAGCCCGGCATTTCTCATGATGTGCTCAGCATATAAGTTAGACAAACAGGGTGACAGCAGACAGCCCTGCCATACTCCTTTCTCAATCTTGAACCAGTCGGTTGTTCCATACAGTGTTCTGACTGTTGCTTCTTGACCTGCATACAGGTTTCTCAGGAGACAGGTACGGTGATCTGGTATTCCCATCTCTTTAACAGCTTTCCACAGTATTTATTATAATCCACACAGTCAACGGCTTTGGTGTAGTCAATGAAACAGAGGTAGATGTTTTTTTGGAATTCTCTAGCTTTCTCTATGATCCAGCAAATGTAGGCAGTTTGATCTCTGGTTCCTCTTGGAACCATCTTAGACATCTGGAAGTCCTTGGTTCACATAATGCTGAAGCTTAGCATGCAAGATTTTAAGCTTGACCTTACTAGTGTCGGAGATGAGTGCAGTTTTCTAATGGTTAGAACATTCTTTCGTACTACTCTTCTTGGGAATTGGGATGAGGATTGACCTTTTCCAGTCCTGTGGCCACTACTGGGTCTTTCAGATTTGCTGACATATTTAATGCAACACCTTGATGGCATCATCCTTTAGGGTTTTGAATAGTTCTACTGGAATTCCATCGCATCCACTAGCTTTATTAACAGCTTTATTATCTTCCTCCATGGAAGAATGGAGGAGAACTACCAATAGCCCCAGAAAGAATTTTCACATTAAACATAAGAAAAGTTGTATTAAAGTGGCCCAGTTATGGTTATGTTCTAGAGCCAGCCTGGCTCCAAAGCTCATGTGCTTAGCGTTATACTGTTGTTAGTGTCAGACTTTCTCCCAGCCTTAGCCCGCTCTGACCACACTTTTTCCATATATATGCGTTATTATACTGTATTGGTGTTTTTCTTTCTGGCTTACTTCACTCTGTATAATAGGCTCCAGTTTCATCCACCTCATTAGAACTGATTCAAATGTATTCTTTGTAATGGCTGAGTAATACTCCATTGTGTATATGTACCACAGCTTTCTTATCCATTCATCTGCTGATGGACATCTAGGTTGCTTCCAGGTCCTGACTATTATAAACAGTGCTGTGACGAACATTGGGGTACACGTGTCTCTTTCACTTCTGGTTTCCTCAGTGTGTATGTCCAGCAGTAGGATTGCTGGGTTGTATGGCAGTTCTGTTTCCAGTTTTTTGAGGACTCTCCACACTGTTCTCCATAGTGGCTGTACTAGTTTACATTTCCACCAACAGTGTAAGAGGGTTCCCTTTTCTCCACACCCTCTCCAGCATTTATTGCTTGTAGACTTTTGGATTGCAGCCATTCTGACTGGCGTGAAATGGTACCTCATTGTGGTTTTGATTACCCTTCTCTTATTAATTGCTGCTTACTGCTTCTCCCTCCTGCCTCTTGTGAGAACACACTATTATTCATTGACACACACACTGATCTCTTTAGTCTGAGATTCTATCAGTTCTCATCTTTTCAACTCGATACAAAATTGCTGAAATTTCCGTTTTTAATTTTCTCCTCTTGTCTGAGTGCCAGGCCCATAGTTCCAGTTACTTACTCTGCCGTCCCCTTGGCAATATTGCCAGCATCTAAACTTACTAGCTCTCCTTCTCGTCTGTTATTTTGTTAGTGATTCTGTGATCCAGTTCCCTAAACATAAAACCTTGCAATTGTTTCAACTTGTTGCCCTCCTTCATTCACTTTGGCCTATCACCACATTCTGTGGATTTTTCTACTTCAAAATATTTTTTATTCATCTGAATTAGTTAAAATATTGGTTTGACAGTTATAATAAAGTCCTGAAATAATAGTGGATTAAACATAGTGTGGCTCAGATGGTAAAGTGTCTGCCTACAATGTGGGAGACCTGGGTTCTATCCCTGGGTTGGGAAGATCCCCTGGAGAAGGAAATGGCACCCCACTCCAGTAATCTCACCTGGAAAATCCCACGGATGGAGGAGCCTGGTAGGCTACAGTCCATGGGGTCGAAAAGAGTCGGACACGACTGAGCGACTTCACTTTCTTTAAACCTAGTATAGGTTTAGTTCTGTCTTATTACAGCCCAGGTAGATGGTACAGACATGGTGTAATGGCTTGACATGTTAGGGATACGGGCTACTTAAATCTTGTTGCTTTGTCATGCCCAGGGTGGTTTCCTTGTCCATGTGGTGAATGATGGCTCACCATACAGATACTATCAAGTTTTCAAAAAAGGAAAAAGAGAAGGGAAGGGCCACACTCCCCTCTCTTTATGGTATAACCTAGAAACGCATACATCACTTAGGCTCATAGCTCATGTTTCAGTGACAAAATCCAGTTACATGGTGGCATCTACCAGCATGGGAGGCTTGGTAATGAGGTCCTTAGCTATGTACCCAGCTGAACTTTGTATTTTTTAGAGAAGAGCAGAAGAGCTATTGAGAACCCAAGCAGAAGCCTCTGCTACACTTTCCTTAATCCAGTTTTATTGTCTCCCCCTTTGGTGGGCTTTATTGCCAACGCCAAGATTACTTCTAGAGTCTTACAGCTGGATTTACTGTTTGCTTACTATCAGCTCACTCATTTTTCTTTTAAAGAGCCATTTTTGTTGTTAAACCTCAGTTTAGTAGCCCATAGCATGAAGTCTGTTTCAGAACTCTTGATAATCTGGCCTTATTCTACCTGCTTCTGATCTGTTTTCAACTTTCATTCATTCATTCTCTGTTTATGCAGTAAACATGTGTTGAGTGCTTACTCTGTGTCAGGCATATAGAGTCATTTGTTTTCCTAAGCTAGTTCATTTGAGTTCTGTGGATAGAAAACATCCTCATGAATGCCCATACTCTCTCATGTCACATTGATTCATCTTTTGATGTTTGTTTTCATCTTTATAATGCTTGAGAGATTAACTGCATGGTCAGAAAACAGCCTTTCAAAACTGGGTCTTGCAGTTGAAGTGGTCAGTTTTTTGTTTTTTTTTTTAGGAAGCAGATAAAGTTCACCTGATATATACATTTTTTTATTTAATAAAATTATTTTAATTGGAGTGTAATTGCTTTATAATATTGTGTTAGTTTCTGCTGTACAATAATGTGAATTTGCTATATGTATGCATATATTCCCTCCCTTCCATCCTCTCATCTGATATTTTGAATGTTCAGGCCTTTATACATTTTAGAACTATGATTTGCCTTTAAAAACAAACAAAAGTAGAAACTAATGTCCCTTGAAGCAGCTATCAGTAGATTTAGTAGCTCATTGAAATTGTAAAACAGCTCAGTGCAACCATTGACTAAGTATTACCTCATGGAGTTCTCTAGTTGCTTATTTGTTCTCAAACAACTTCATCTTCAGTCCTACAATCCTCGGTATGATAGAGGCTGCTGCTGCTGCTGCTAAGTCGCTTCAGTCATGTCCGACTCTGTGTGACCCCATAGACAGCAGCCCACCAGGCTCCCCCGTCCCTGGGATTCTCCAGGCAAGAACACTGGAGTGGGTTGCCATTTCCTTCTCCAATGCATGAAAGTGAAAAGTCAAAGTGAAGTTGCTCAGTTGTGTTCGACTCTTTACGACCCCATAGACTGCAGCCCACCAGGCTCCTCCGTCCATGGGAGTTTCCAGGCAAGAGTACTGGAGTGGGGTGCCATTGCCTTCTCCGATGATAGAGGCAGACATTTATTTAATATAACTAAGCAGGCCTCATCTTTATATTTGTATTTCATTTTTTTGGAGAAATTGTCAGATCAGGTCCAGGGCTAGGTAGGGTGAGGTACATGAAGCCAAGCTGTATAAGTGCAGTGTTAGATCTATCTGAAGTGAACAGGATCCTTCTTTATGCAGAGTTTGCATACTGACATGCCTGACTTCTCAGGTCATGAAAACTTTCAAGTTTGTATAGATTTAAAAGAAAAGGATAAGTATTCATTATTTTATCAAACCCTAGAAGCAAAGAGTACCTTAAATCTTACCAGATCATACTTTAAAAATTAAATTTGCAAATGAGATCTGCTGGGGTTGTGCAGGGAAGCCAGTCCATGAAAACAAGGCAGGGACATCTACAAGGAAGACAGTCCAGTGTCCAGGGTCAGTCATTCAGCTGCTTTATCTATTTCATTGTCTTATAACAGCTACTCGTTCCCTCTTCAGCATGGTAGCTTTATCTCTAAGATGGCAGTGTTGTCAAGTGATTTGCAAACTAAATTTGTGGAGGGAGAGTTGAGGTGGAAGAAGACAGAGTGGGTAGAGACTGAAGCTGTTTTAGCCAGAGCCATTCTGTTTGTGTCTGTCTTAACATATTGGCCACCTGCTGAAGAGTTCATTTGGGAAAGAAATATTTTAAAATAGTTTGAAAATCACTGAATTAGCTGATTTGCAAGATCTATGCTAATCCACAACCCTGCATGTGCATGTATACTAATATGATGAATTTCTGCTGATCCACCCACATCTTGATTTGCTCCTCTTGAAAAGCTTGTAATAACCTTTGCTGAAACCACTGGCCTTTTTCCCTTGGGAATCTCTTAGTAGTTATATGTATACATGTATATTTAACTAGGTTTTCCCTAGTTAAACTGTAGTTACAGGAGAGAGAATGGAGAGGAAATTAGATCCTGTATAGTAGCAAGGTCTTCTAAATTCTGCATCCAACCTGGAAGTTCAGGAAGAACTTAGTAGAACACTTAAGTTATATTTACAGTATTCTTATTTGATTTAAATTTCTGTTAATGTATTTAATATACATGTCAATGATAATATAACAAATTATGTTTTTCATTAGAAGAGTGGTACTTATAATTTATAAACATGAATTTTCATATATAGGAGATGTGTGCGCAAAACAATTTGTTGGTGATGTTAAAGGCATGCCACTGTTCTTAAAGCCTTTTCAGAAATTACTTTTCTTTTGTTGGTAGTTTTGATAAATTGATAGTTTAAAGGATAAGTAGAGAGTCTCTCAGTCTCTTAATCTTTAGTGTATTTGTGTTTAGCATATCACCCATAAATCTGAATTTTGATGTCTGTGAAGAATCAAAAATTCATATGGATATTATTTTTAAAGTCCGTTGCATGAATATATTTGAATATAGCATAAGCTGCAAAGAAGTGAAGAGTGAAAAAACTCAGTCTTTCTTTCTTTTGATTCTAGTGAAATAGGAAGAGATAGGTGGAAATTCATAAAATAAAAACAAAATTTAATCCTGGAAAAAGCATAAAATTATAGGGATTTATTAAATATACATTTAAAGACATAACAGTATTATGCTTTTTAAAGAATAACAGTGTTAAGCTTTTTACCTGATTTTAAACTGGGTTCCTATTTGAAGTTTCTACTAGATCTTTTCTGAGAGCCATAAACAAATGTTTGAAAAATTAGGACTACAGAAGTATTTTTCTTAATCTTGCTCTTTTGGGGTGCATATTTGCATTATATTACATAAATTTTGAAGCTTGTAAAATTTTTGCTTTGTTACTACTTCCCATATGATCATTTGTTCGTTTATTTTTCTCTTCCTCTTCTCAGTTCCCTTTATCTCATCTGAACAAATAGGACTCATTTGAAGGAAAACAGTTTCAGATACACAGTGAGAGGAACAGAGAAAATCATATAGGAGGCTGAGTAGAGGAATGCAATCGAAAGATGTCTGCTGTGGGTTTTAAAATTCTTCCGCAGTGATAAGTATGCGTTCAAGCAGCTCTGAGTCTGAAAAGCACCTCACAGACCTTGACATTCAACTGATATTTACTGCATCCCTCCTACCATGTGGCAAGGTGAATGAATCACAGTCTGTGCCCTCAAAAGGCTTTAAGAAACTTGTGTGAGGTGGGGGATGGGAAGGCAGGCACTAATCAGAAATTAACAATATAGGTGATAGGTTCAATAGTAGAGATAGACTAGAGTGATTTAGAGCACAGCGGAGGGAGCCTACATGATGACTTTCTCAGCTTGACAGTAATCCCTCATTGCACTGTTGTAGGATAATTGCATTTTGTAGCTGGCAATCCTAGGTACTAACACTTGTTATTCGAAATGAACCCTTTTGACTTTTAATAGAAAATTTTGTTGTAGAATTGGAGATTCTGCTTTTCTCAAGAAAGTCAAACAAGTCATGATGTTTACCAGTTTTATGTCCTGATTGAAATTTGATGATCTAAATGGATTTTCACCTTATCTGGTTTTTCATAGTCTTTTTTTTTTTTAATCATTTTTCAAAATGATTGAAATTTGATGATCTAAATGGATTTTCACCTTATCTGGTTTTTCATAGTCTTTTTTTTTTTTTTTTACAGGAAAAAGGGTTTGTCAGAGTTTCTTCCTACATCTGTCTTAGAAATAGCAGCATATTTTAATCAGATATTTGTAAGTATTTTTTTCTTCTTTACTTAGGAAATTAGATACTGATTTTGTGGAAGAAATGGCTCCTTCAGTAAAACATTTGATAAGATATAGTGATACAATCTGAGTTGGCATGCAAAATTTGAATGGGAGCAAAGTACACACAAAAGTCATCCTTAAGGAAAACAAATCCTCAGTCAGAAAACCTTCAACAAATCTATCAACAACTACTGAATGTTTAGTTATTTTTTTGCAATTTCTCTTTCTTAATGTCATTTTTATTACTTTTCCCCTTTGTGAAAGTATCTGTGTGTTCACATATTTTAGAAAGGCTGTAACATCAATGTGAAAGGAAGAGGGAAAGAGTAGGATATAAACAGAGGAAAAGGAAAGAATTTGAATTCTGTTAAAAATTGTATGGTTTTGGACAACTTTGTCTTTTCCATTAATGATTTTAGTGAATTGTTTTTAAAAAATCAAAGTTAGAGCTCATAATAGCTATGATCCATTTGGTTTCATCATATTTATAAAATACCTTCTGTTGTGCGATACCAAGTCCTTGTCAACGCAGGAATGGGGAATCTGGGAGATCCTTTCTACTTCAGTGTAGCAAGAGATCAAGACAAGCACATCTTTTCACAAACATATTTTATTAGACAAATTGAGATGACTCAAAGGGGGCAGAGAGTTTTGTCCTAAAAAAAATGTGTTTGTAGTAATAGCATTTTATATTGTATTCCCTGAAAGATATTTCGAGTCTAATGTAGTCCTGTTCTAGCATGTTGAAAGGCATACAGTCTAGGGTCCATGGTATAAAGATAGATTAATGAAGCAGAGTCAGATAATTAAGATCTGGAGGTGACTGGGCTCCTCACCAAGTGGGCGAGACCCTGCACAGCATATTTCTGTGCTTCTCATCAGCTAATATTTGTTTCAAAGGTTGTTGACTAGAAGTGATGACTACCTTGGATCATTTTAGGATTTGAGGGCATCCCTTAAACTGTTGTTTATTAGCTACTAGTCCTTACATCTTGGCTAATCTATGATTATTTTTAATGACGTAGACGTTTGTGATGTAGGTAATAAAGCCAGCCAACAGGAACTGAGGCATATTGCTAACTTGCTTCCTCAGATAAGATCTCAGCAGATGATTTAATTAAAAGGTTGTGCTGAACTCTTTAATTCTATAGCAGTATAGGCTGTTCTTTAGCTATGTGGCATTATTTTTCAGTTCTCCTGTATCCATTTATGAATCTCATGGTTTTGGAGAAATTACCTGAACTCTCTATTGCTTCAGTTTGTCAGTAAAATGAGGATAAAAGTGCTTGTATCACAGTTTTTTATGGGAGTAAACGAGATGATGAAATACGATAGAAGTAATAATGATGAATGGACCTCTCGCAGTCAGAACTTCCTGTCTTCACTATATTGTTCAGTAGACTTTGAGGTCTTGCCTGTATGATTATTTCGTTTGTCAGCATATGTAAGCTATTTGTAAAATCACTGAAAGAATTGTTAAAATGCCGATTTGGGGCCATCTTCCTAGATTTTTTTTGCCAAGCATCTTAGATAATTTACATGAAAATGATCTACAGGCTACCCTTTGAAAAACACTATTTTTCCTTTGTAAATGAGCTCCAAATTAGTTGATCACCAAAGGCACATGAGAGCCTTGTAAAAAAACATACCCAGGGTTCCATCTTAAAGATTCTGGTTTGGTAGATCTGGTGCAGGGCATCAGAGCTTGTTTTTCAAAAGTTGCCACACTGATTTTGATATTTGCAAACTGCTGCTTTACAGCCTTACTGTATCTCTAATTTTTTATTCATAAAACTTTTGGCTGTGCTTGCTGTGTGTGGATGAGGGAATATCATTATGGATCTGTGCTTCAGCTAGTCTAGACCAAGTGACAGGAGTGAAAAGGATGAGATTAGATGTCTGCATTTGCAGTCATTACCCACATTTACAGTCTTCTTCCCCTTGGTTTTATAGCTGCATTAGTAAATCCAAGTGCTTACTCCCTATGCTAAAGAATTTCTACATGAGAAAGTACTATAGGAAACCATCTAGTTCAAACCTCTCATCTCACAGAGCAGGAAAATGAGGCCCAGAGCTTTGCCCAAGGCCACGGGCAAGTCTTGGATCAACACTTGGATTTCTACCCCCAGCTCAGCTCCATTTCCATCACATCAGCTGACTGCCACATCAGGAACCTGTGACACCTATGAAACCAGTTCTTCTAGCGTTGACTGTAGGTAGGCTTCCCAGAGTGTAGAAAGCACTCTGTGACTGAGCTTTCCTACTTACCTGTCCAGCTGTCGGAAAGAGAGCTTTTTCTTTTCTGACTCCAGTTCTCCATCCTGAATAAAAAGAAGCAGGAAGGTCACTGGGAGACTGAGGTTCTTGCCAGGAGAGGCAGCCTGTTCCAGCAGTGACACCATCATCTCAATTGCCTTCTTGATTCTTCATCTTAGCAGAGCCAACTGTGCCTTTTTTCAAACTCCAACAAATCTCTAGATGACAGAGCCATCATCATTGTAGTCTGTCTTCTTGCATCATTTTTTTTCCTTGGCATCACTTTAGTTGCTCTTATTTGGACACACTGTTCAGCTCTGAAGAGCCATTTTCTCTGTGTGTGTGTGTGTGTGTGTGTGTGTTTGGTAGTCGCTCAGTCACGCCCCACTCTTTGTGACCCCATGGACTGTAGCCCTCCAGGCTCCTCTGTCCATGGGATTCTCCAGGCAAGAATACTGGAGTAGGTTGCCATTCCCTTCCCCAGGGGATCTTCCTAACCCAGGGATCAAACCCAGGTCTCCCACACTGCAGGCAGATTCTTTACCATCTGAGCCACCAGGGAAGCCATTACAGTCAACAAATATTAAGTACTACTACTGTGTCCCAAAAATAGTCTTGGATATCAGAGATGTCAAATGAATCCAGCATGGTCCTATTTTCTGAAAAATTCACAGGATCACAAGGAGGGAAGGCAGTATAAAAAATGCTGCAGGAGTGCTCGAGAGCATCACAGGAGCCATGGCTACTACTTTTTAGGGGAGTCCAGGAAGCCTTTTCGTAAGAGGGGACATTGGTCGGCTTTGAGGGCAAAAACTATAACCCTCGGTATAAATGCATAACATTCTGCAAACACGTGAAGAGAATGTTTTGAAGGGTTAATGAAGAGAGTAAATGTAATTGAGATTAATAAGGCAAATGCCAGCATGATGGAGAGAAGGGAACACTGCAACATGTAGCCAAAGGCCTGGGTCTTCTCCTCATGGTATCACGCCTAACCTTTGTGGCTTTGGCCAGTCCAGTGAGACTCCTTAGACTTCATTTGACTGCTTGCTCAATTCATTCATGTAATGAAATTCATGTTATAGGCTGTTTTTCTTGCCTGGAAAATCCCATGGACAGAGCAGCCTGGCAAGCTACAGTCCATGGCATCGCAAGAGTTGGACACAACTTAGTGACTAAACCACCATCACCATGTACTTGGGATGCAGTCAAGTGAAGCCAAAATGCCTCCTGAAGTGTTTCCTGAGCTGAAGCTCAGTATTGAGTAGAGGCTGACCTAGTCAAGAGAAACTTTGGAAGTAGATGCTCCAGCCAGTGGCCTGAATGTGAAGGTGAAGGGAGTGTGTCTGGGAGTCATATGCCCTGGATGGGGAGCAATTCCTTTCACATACCTACCTGAGGTCAGGGGAGGCAAGACCTCAGGCTGGGGAGTAAGCAGAGTATAGATCAGGGAGGGTGTGGCTAGTCATGCTAAGGAACTGGGCAACATTTTCTTGGCTTAAGAGGAGTAGTCAGAGAGCTGAGATAGTGATGTTTGCTTGGCTAGTGTAAAGAATGGACTCAGTTCAGTTCAGTTGCTCAGTCGTGTCCGACTCTGTGACCCCATGGACTGCAGCACGCCAGTCCTCCCTGTCCATCAGCAACTCCTGGAGTTTACTCAAACTCACATCCATTGAGTTGGTGATGCCATCCAACCATCTCATCCTCTGTCGTCCTCTTCTCCTCCTGCCCCCAATGCCTCCCAGCATCAGGGTCTTTTCAAATGAGTCAGATCTTTGTATCATGTGGCCCAAGTATTGGAGTTTCAGCTTCAACATCAGTCCTTCCAATGAACATTCAGGACTGATCTCCTTTAGAATGGACTGGTTGGATCTCCTTGCAGTCCAAGGGACTCTCAAGAGTCTTCTCCAACACCACAGTTCAAAAGCATCAATTCTTCGGCATTCAGCTTTCTTCACAGTCCAACTCTCTCACATCCATACATGACCACTGGAAAAACCATAGCCCTGACTAGACGGACCTTTGTTGGCAAAATAATGTCACTGGAGAAGGGAATGGCAAACCGCTTCAGTATTCCTGCCTTGAGAACCCCATGAACAGTATGAAAATAATGGATTAGAGGGCAACAGAATGGAGGCAGGATAATGAGTGAAGAGAGCCATCAAATCTAGACAGGCTGGCGCCCTTAACTGGGGTAGTGAACGAGGCAGAGCAGAGCCGTTGGCCCATCAGTTCAAGAGCTATTTAGGGGATAGACTTTGTATGGCTTGATGATCATGGAAGGTGAGGGACAAGAGTGTCTGCTGGGTTTCTGACTTGTACAACTGGGTGGGTTATGGTGCTGTTCACTGAAAGAGAAAACTCAGGAGGAGGAAGAAGCTTCAAAAGGAAGATGAATATCTCTAACAGGAGGGGATGAGACCCGCTGATGTGTCCTGGGCTCTTCAACATTAACTGGCCTTCCATGCTGACAGTATCACACACAGTGTCCCACTTAATCTTCTCAACTGTGGGAGGTATTATTATGTGTACTCAAAAGATGTGGGAGCCAAGGCTCAGAGAGCTTAACGCCTCACATAACGTCCCTGTTAACAAGGAACAGAGGCAAAAGTTCAGCCCAGGATGCTCAGCTGGGTGTGTTTCATCCTAAAGCACACATACCCTCTGTTCTGTCACTCTGTTTTCCTTTTAGCTCTGACACATTTAATTCTGTGAAAATAGGTCACTCGTGAAACCCAAATAACTTCAGACTTTCTGGGTTGTTAAATTGAAGGCATAAACTTTACTTTCTGATTTATTATTTCTCACTTGGAAACCTTCAACTGCCTCCAAACTCACCTCTAGAATCCACTCTTCTTTTCCAATCTATTCCATTTTCTGTAACCAAAGTGATCTTTCTTAAAGTTCAACTTTGATTGCCACACTGTTGCTTAAAAGACTTCAGTGGCTGCCCAGCGCTTCTGAAAGAGTAGACCGAATCCTTAACATGCCGCAATGATGTAGCCCCTGTTAAGTGAGCTACTCTGTCTCCTGATATTTCTTACCTTCTTCCCTGCATTTGGGCCACATGGGCCTTATTTCAGTTCCTGAAATGTGCTGTGCCCTTCTCTTCTGCTTGAAATACTCTCTTTCTACTTCTATACCAGATGCTCTTTTCTCCATATCTCAGCTCATATTATTAGTGCATCAGGTCCTGATTCACTCACACAGGTCCTCATAATTTTTCATCTAAGATTTACCACAGTTTGTGTTCATACATACATTTGTGTTGATTATTTTATTCTCATCCATTAGAGTCCATGAAGGTAGTTTTGTAATTCTTGCCACACATATCATTGGCACTCAGTAGGTATTTTTCAAGCGAATTAATAAATTTATAAGTGAATGAACATGATTCTGGATTAGTTAACTTATGTTTGATTTTGTATTGGTATATTACTGTTCAGAATTGAAAAAGAACCTATTTTGGATTCCTGTAAAATAAACTGAGTTTGGGTCACATACAATATTGTTTTTTAATACTTCAGTGATGCAGTATTTCCCCTGATACTGTATTTTATTTGCTTTCCCCTATCTGAAGTCAGTTTTCCTTTGCTCGATAAATGAAGCTAATTCCAACAGCATAGGGGTAATTACCGAATTGACAATTTTTTGGATTAAACCAATTAAACCAAGGCAATTAAAACTTGGAAATGGCAACTATAAAAGAACAATATGTCATCATTCAGTGTTCCAATGAAGGATGGAAATGTGTTATAATTTGTTTTTAAATGTCATATCTTTATTGCACTTGCTAATTAAAGGAGACTTTCCATCTCGGCCTTGCTGAAAATAATTTAGTGTTTTCAGAAGTGATAGCTTATGTTTTTCCCCTCAAGAATGAGTCTCTGCACGTGGCTATCACAGTCTAACAAATAAGGCTTGGATAAGCCCTGGGAAGGAAGTCTTCAATGTGAAAGCCCACAGCCAGAAACTGGTGGTGGGCTGTAGGTACTCAGAAGAAGCTCCCAGGAGTCCAGGCTGAAAAAATGATGGGACTGTGAGAAGGAATCTCTCATTAGATTGTTATATTTTATTCTGCTCATATTCTGAGACCCCCTGGAAATGTCTGCTCAACATTGGCAAGCATGGTTATCTAGCTTTTCCATCTCTTCAGAGCTATCTGAGGGGCTTAGATTATACAAGTGTTAAATAATTTTTTTAACTCGAATAGCCTTATTATTCTAAATGGAAGAAGAGGGGAGTTAAAAGTAGGTGGAGAAAAGCTGACATGTTAGTGATTAAAGTTATGGTTGTTACAAGGAGACAGGGGTGCTGGCCTGTAGAGCTGTGATTTATGACACAGGGCAGTGTTTGCCAAGAATGGGGATTCTGGTCCTTTAGAATTCTATAGAATTAGTAGAGAGGTCTACAAAGCCATACCTCTGTGTCTAAACAAACACTGTCGTCCCATAGCATATATACTTGTTGTTCAGTTGCTAAGTAGTGTCTGACTCTTTGGGGACCCCATGGACTGCAGCCCTCCAGGCTCTTCTGTCCATGGGATTTCCCAGGCAAGAATACTGGAATGGGTTGCCATTTCCTTCTCCAATCATATATACTACAATTTTCAAATGTATATAGATTATTATTACAAAAATGAGTTAATTTCCTTAAAATATTTATTTCATAGTACCTTTCCAACTGTTAAATAAATAGTACCTTTCCAACTGTTAAATCTCAATCAACAGATACCTAAAACATATAGGTTCTTGAGGAGTCATCTTGCCTCAGTAAGCATGCTTGTAGCTCCCATACTCCAGGATTTACTGTCTTTTTTGTTTGTTTGTTTGTTTTCCCCATACCTAGCATTTCTGAGAACCCTTAGATTCTGTGAGTCTGTCTTGGGTGCTAGTTGTCACTTTTTCTGGTCTGGTGCTCTGGTCTCCCTCTTCACTGTTTCCTGATGTCTCTGGAAGCTTTTGGATGCTGCTGCAACTCTTTCTAGTCTGTGTCATCTTAGGTTGTCCTCAGGGTACTCCTTTTGTTGTCGAAAGCTGAGATATTACTAAGATGGTTGTCTCCAGGCAAGAATACTGGAGTGGGTTGCCATTTCCTTTTCCAGGGGATCTTCCCCACCCAGGTTTCGAACTGTCTCTTGTGTCAGCAGGTGGAATCTTTACCAACTGTGCCAGCTGGGAAGTAAACTTTGCCAAAGACTTGAGGGTAAGAGGAGAGAATCATTATGCAGAAAAAGGACACCTGGAGTTAGATATTCACGAGTCCATTAACTGTGCCCATTCACAGGGGTCCCCTACTGGCTGGCTCTCTCCTTAGATTCCAGCCTACTGCCTTGTTTCAGGTGTCTGCCCAAGTTCTGCAGGCAAGGTTACTTCAGTCTTATTCTGCCTCTCTGGAATCTAGGCTAGAATCTCGCTATGCATAGATCAGTTTATGTTATGATTGTTATTTTTTGGCATTTATACCCCAATGAATACAACTTTTAAGTTACAACAGTAAGTAACTGGAAGGATATGAATCTCTTCATTCCAAAGTGGAACTCTCACTTAAATAAGCCTCCTTCCACTCCAACAATATACTCCTAAGCAAGAGGACTTGCCAATCAAAGCGGTGAATGCTTTTCTTTTCATGAAGCTTTAGAAGAACGCATTTCTAAGAAGAAGAAGAAGAATCACTTCTAAGCAAGGCTGAAGGTCAAGATATGGACGTGTTTCCCTAATAGCCTTTAGTATCAGAAACTTTCCTCTAAGCACATGAAGTCCTGACCCCCATAGACTAGGGTAACAGAAGGGGTGCCTCTCTCTCTCTCATATACCTCAGAGGCTGGGTCTTTTCTGCTTACAAATTACAACCACCATATCCACTAGTGGTCTGATATTAAAAGGTAGTTTTTATTGTTGAAAAACGTTAGAAACCATGATTACTGTGGGATAAGTACTGGCCCAGATGTCCAGTGATGTGATATCTAGACTTGATTCTGAAATTAACAGGATCTCTATCATACCAATAATCTGGTTTCTTCTTCTTTGAATACAAGGTTGCTTTTTGTTTGTTTGTTTAATTTTCATTTATTAATTTGCCAATGACCAGAGTTCTAGCCCCCAAATTCTCAGATATCTCAAAGTTACTTGTAGATTGTCATTGTTTGTGTTTCTTTTGACAGTTTTTAATAGCATTGATTAATTTGACTTTCTATCAATTCCATTACATTGTAAAATAGGAAAAAGAAACTTGACTGGGTGAAGGGCAGATAGGCATTTGAGTCTTGTGCAGAATGTTACATTTCAGTTTTTAAAATTGGCCTATTGAAATATTTCTATATATTTTTAAGTGCAGAAAACACTTATTAATCTTCACCCAGCTACTGAACTTCACAGGTCATTAAAAATGTGTTATGAGAAGTTAGGCACTTGCCCCGTTATAGATGGTGATAAAATTAGGAAATGAATCATATGTTTCCATACCACCTTTAATTTTAAAAATGGAAGTTACCACTGGAATAAACTAAAGGGGGAGACTGCCAGAGTGCAGCTAATATTTTAAAAATGCAGTTTTGAGAAGACTTAAAATTCTATTTACAGTTAGAATTACTACAGTGGATATGAAAAATAGAGATGAGAATGACTCAACATATGTTTCTCAGATAAATTTGGAGTCAGGTTATAGAAAGGATTAAAAGGATGAGAACATTCTTAAGCTCAAAACATTTTATGTCATGTATAGAACACAGCACCAAAATGGCCATTCTGCATGGCCTCAGCTGAACAAATGCCTGTGGGGGAAAAAGAGCAAAAACATTCTGCTTTGACTGGGTTAGCTTATCTTAAATGAAAAATACATCAAGGAAACATGGTGTTTCATACTACAGAAAGCCTTCTGACTTAGAATTTACTGGTTTTGAATTTTAATCTTGGCGGTTAAATGCTTTAAAATATGGAGACTATTCAACTTAATAGAAGACAGGTATTTCTGCTTTCTATGCAGGCTTCAGAGAGGTTTTGCTGGGGGAAGTGACATAGACACATAGGTAAAGAACAAACAAGCAAACAAACAAAAAATCCCCAAACCTGTGAACACATGTATTGTTTTCATCATTTTCACATGTGCGTTAAAGGCTTCTGAAAATGCCAGAACACTTCTCTGTACCCTCTGATGTGTGATTATGTATCGTTACTGTCCTGCAGAGCCCAGCATGCAGGGTTTTGAAGTTTTCAGAAACCTCAGTACTCTAAGGTGGAGTAGGTAGCTTGGAATTTGAGTCAACATCTCCAAGACCTGGGGCAGTTGCCTGGTGACACGAGAGTAACGTGAACCAGAGTCCTCATCATTCAAATGAAACAAGAGCTGTCATACACATACTGATTTGGTTTTTCTTTAAGCTCACACTTTTCAGTACAAGTGAAGTGTTTTTAGTAAAATTTATCCATCTAGCTCACAAAATTCCAAGTTTTGAGGTTGTTGCAACAAATACACCTTGTCCACAGGTATTTAATTATTTTTTAATTGGAGGAAAATAGCTCTACAATGTTGTATTGGTTTCTGCTGCACAGCAACGCAAATCAGCCATAATGAGACATGTTATCAGCTCCCTCTTGAGCCTCCCTCCGCTCCCGCATCCCACCCCGTAGGTCATCACAGAGCGCCAGACTGGACTCCTCCCTGAGTTATAACAGCAGCTTCTCACCAACTATCTATTTTACACATGATAGCATATATACTGGAGAAGGAAATGGCAACCCACTCCAGTGCTCTTGCCTGGAGAATCCTGTGGACAGAGGAGCCTGGTGGGCTGCCGTCTATGGGGTCGCAGGGTCACACAAAGTCGGCCCACTTAGCAGCAGCAGCAACAGTGTATTTATGTCAGTGCTGCTGTCTCCATTCTCCCGCTCTCTCCCTCCCGCACTGTGCCCACAAGCCCACTCTGCATCTGAGTCTCCATTCCTTCCCTGCGTCTAGGTTAATCAGTGCCATCTCTCTAGTTTCCATACACGCACGTCAATATACGGTAATTTGTTTTTCTCTTTCTGACTTGCTTCACTCTGTATAAGAGGTTCTAGGTTCTTAAAAGTTGAAACAAACTGGCTTTTAAAAACTTATGAATGAATTAGAATATGCTTTAACCACTGCTTTCCCCTTTCGTTCCTGGCTATTTATAATAAATGAATGGGGCATTTAGGTAGCCTTAAGCATGTAAGGTAAGAAGAGTGAAACAGGTAACAACTGAAAGCTACTCAATTACTAGAAATCAAACTGTAGGAATCTAGTTTCTCCTGCCTACACTGCAAATGAAAAATAAGGGGATACTTTAGCCATTGAAGAAACATTGCATGGCATCGATTAGAGGAACTAAGCTTCAAAGAGGTTAAAGAATCTGGCCACTGTCATGCAAACTGTGGTATCAAGAACACAGGTTTGACTCCAATACCTCCACCAACCTCAAAAACAGGCGGAAGGTAAAATGCTGATAATTCAGAAAAATCTTTCCACATCATTCCCAAATGCCACTCCTTATCCATTAGCTCATTTGTGGAAGTGCCACCATTAACAATTTGCTTCTTTGGTCTGAGACTTTGTCTGGCATTATCCTTGTAGGGAACCACACACAGATCATATTCCTGTGAATCAATTAAGTAAATATTTTCCAAACGCTAGTTTGAGTAGGATGAAAGCGAAGAGGGCATGGGAAGGTCTATGGCAGAAGCAGGGCCTGGGGAGGAGAACAAGAGGAAATTGATGAGGGAAGATGGTGAAGGGTGCAAAGCATTTGGTCTGGGAGAATCTGCAGTTGACCAGAGGCTGGACTTACTGTTGTAATGAAATCGTTCTCCAGAATATGTTCATTCCGTGTCTCCCTTACTCTCTGCCTTTAAGTATTCATTCTTGGGGCTTCGGGCTTCCCTGATAGCTCAGTTGGTAAAGAATCCATCTGCAATACAGGAGACCCCGGTTTGATTCCCGGTCTAGAAGATCCATTGAGGAAGGGATAGGCTACCCACTCCAGCATTCCTGGGCTTCCCTTGTGGCTCAGCTGTTAAAGAATCTGCCTGCAGGGTGGGAGACCTGGGTTCTATCCCTGGGTTGGGATAGGGAGAAGGGAAAGGCTCTATCCTTGGAGAAGGGAAAGGCTACCCACTCCAGTATTCTGGCCTGGAGAATTCCATGGACTATATAGTCCATGAGTTCACAAAGAGTCGGACCTGACTGAGTGACTTTCACTTTTACTTTCTTTCTTGGGGCTTCCCAGGTGGCTCAGTGGTAAAGAATCTGCCTGCCAGTGCAAGAGATCCAGGAGATGTGAGTTCTATTGCTGGGTCAGGAAGATCCCCTGGAGAAGGAAATGACAACCCAATCCAGTAATTTTGCCTGGAAAATCTCATGATCAGAGGAACCTGGCAGGCTACAGTTCATGGGGTCACACAGAGTCAGACGTGACTGAGCACACACTCATTCTTTCTCAGTATTTGCCTGTTATAAACAGCTGTTTTGTGTTGATCACATTTCAGAAGATTACTTCTGATATTTTTTATTCAAGAGATGCACGTCTGTAAGTGATGCTCTCCCAAATTACAGAGTTGAATCAAATGAGATCTTCAAACTTGCCTTTCTCTTAGTCCATTTCATTGTTTCTATAATCTCTTTGAGTGACTTAGAGATATCTTAGTCAATACATCTCGGATCTTCTGGCCTCTCAAAATGACTCTCCAGGGTCGACAAGCTTTAGTGAGTAATTGTCCCAGCTATTTTTATTGTACCTGTATATCTATCCATGCTTCCTTTCCCTACTAATGAGGCTCTTTGAGAATTTTCTGTAATGACAGTTCTCTTCAGTTTATTGCAAACTGAAATATATGAAAAAGTCAGCTCTTTAGTACTTTCTTCAGTTATTTTAATTACAGTGGAATTGGGGTAATTTTTCTATACTAAAATTAATCATTATCTTTAATCAAATCTCAAAGGATAACAGTAAAAGTCTGATGTGAAATGGATCAGAGTGACAGGATGACTTGAAAGGTCTTGCTTGGCTCAGGAACACTGCCAGCATAGGGTTTAAAGCAGCAATGCTTAAAATGCCAATACAGTGATTTTTTTTTTTTTTTAACCAAATTCTATAACATGAGCATCCTATCTGCACAGATAGGATCTGCATATGATGGGGACTGCATGGTCAGATCCATGAGAAGTTCACCCAAAAAGCACTCATTGAAGACTTACTATCCACCGACCATGCTGCTGCTGCTGCTGCTAAGTCGCTTCAGTCGTGCCTGACTCTGTGCGACCCCATAGATGGCAGCCCACCAGGCTCCCCCGTCCCTGGGATTCTCCAGGCAAGAACACTGGAGTGGGTTGCCATTTCCTTCTCCAACGCATGAAAGTGAAAAGTGAAAGTGAAGTCGCTCAGTCGTGTCCGACTCTTAGCGACCCCATGGACTGCAGCCCACCAGGTTCCTCCATCCATGGGATTTTCCAGGCAAGAGTACTGGAGTGGGGTGCCATTGCCTTCTCCATCCACTGTCCATACTTAGACCCTATTGTTCCTGCCTACCAGGAGGTATGATCTTCCGAAGGTAAAACAATTCACCAACATAGAACATTTACTGAAAACCATATTAAACTGATTTAGTGGTTAACTTTAGGGTTGGTTATCAGAGTAAAAGATAAAAGAGCCAGTCCAGAGGATGACCTGTATAACCAGGGCCATCACCTGATAGAGCAGGTCTGGACAAAGTTAGTTTTATAATTTAATTTTAAATTTACTACAAGATGATTTTACAGGGTCTGCAATTGGATACGTACATCTCCAAGGCTATGTATATGTGTTGGTATACTCTGCTAAAACCACCAGTAAACAGTCTGTTCTTTTGGGTGACACATACTGTTAGACTTTGAAGCAACATCATTTATGGATTTTTTTTTTCCTGTGTATTATTAAAGAAAGATGGAGGAGACTCTGACCTAACTGTTACTCCAGTTCAGTTGTTCTCAGGCTTGAATAATAGTAAGAATCTCCTAGGATATTTGCAATACATATGGTGTCAAACACCCAGGATCTGAGGCTCTCAGGAGGCCACTGGGGGGTCTGTATTGGTAACAAACTTCCCATGTGAGTTTTCTGAGCAATTGGGAAACACTGCTCTAGTTCATCTGGCATAAGATTAATTCTAGGTATAGACTCTTTACCCACGGTCTTTCCTCTATATTTCTCCTGCTTTCCCTCATTAGGATTTTTTAAAAAAAATATTAAGAAGAGCTAATTTGTTTTAAATTCACTGTGTTAGTCTCCAGGCTGGGGTAGGTGAGATACAGTTTTCCCAGAGACCTGGTTTCTTTTTTTTTGGTCTTCTTTTCCCACAATTTAATCAAGTGTTAAGGTGAAAAATCTAGTTCTTCTCTGTGGAGTGGCTCATAACAAAGAAGAGGAATTAATTTACACTGCCTGGTGTCAGGATGTAATATGATTATGTTGGCAAGGCTATAAAAAGCAGTAGCTAAAGCTCATGAAAAAAAATTCCAAAGAGGTCACTGTTAGAGCAGATGGATAAGGCAAGTGCCTGATCATTTAGTAATTACTGAATAAAAGGATATTCGGGCCAATGTGTGTATAGCTAGGACAGCTTGGAGAAGGTCACCAAATCATAATTATAGCTTTCAAAGGGAGAGTTCAGAATTCTGTAGTAAAACGCATTTTTATCTGTCTTGCTGTATAAAAATGACTAAAAGATCTGGTGAATATAGTGCAGTCAACTGTCAGTTACTCCTAGGGAATCTAGAAGTAGGTTTCCTTTGCTGTATCCTTTGGGATCTTCTCTACTTAGTAATCAGAAAATGTCTTTGCATAGTACAAACTTATTTTCATATTTTAACGAAAACAAAGACAAAGTACAGCAAAAAAATTAATAAAGTCTAATATCAAACCAAAACATCTTGGAATATTTAAAGAAACATTTATACTGACCTCTGTTTTCAGTGAATTCTGCTAATTGTTGTGACGCAACTAAAAATAACAGTAATTAAAGATAAAATCATACCATGTGCCATAGGAATTTGCTTCCATTTTATTCTATAAAAAGATTTAAGGGCATTTGAATGTGTGTGTTCACAAATTATATAATTATACTGAATAGGTATATTATATAATAGTTAATAAGAAGTATGAAGAACAATTTTTACTCAAACTTATCCATATTATTTCAATCATATGATCTTCATTAAGATTCAAAATTGAATTAAAGTTTTTATATCAGATGAATTGCTTGAATACTGTTTTGAGTTTGGTTTAACATTCTGGAAAATATGTTGTTCTGGGAGAGAAAATACGTGTATGATAAGTGGCATAGTAGGTGAGTTTTATGTGACTTCTAGATTCCTAGCTTCACTACTCTAATTACTTTTATTCTATTGACATGTATTCTCAATGTCCATGGAATTTCCCAGGCAAGAATACTAGAGTGGGTTGCCATTTCCTTCTCCAGGGCATCTTGCCAACCCCGGGATCGAACCCACATCTTCTGCGTCTCCTGCATTGGCAGGCGAATTCTTGACCACTTGCGCCACCTGGGAAGCCCTACTACTCTACTGTAATCTCTTCTCACAGAAGTTCAGTTACCTCATTGAGATAATCCCCACCCTCTGTATCTCTGACATTTGTTATGAGGATTAAATAAAATAATGTATATGAGGCAGTTTTCTACCTTGCTAAGTAAAGACTCTATTAAAAGTAGCTCTTTTAAATGCATATGGATGATAATTTTGTTAATTATCAACTAGGATTTTTTTTACTTCTTTATACTACTTTTAATGCCTTCTATAGACACTGTTCCCTGAGGAGTGGTATTATCTAGATTAAAAGTTCACTAACTTTTTTATTAGCTTTTAAAAATGAAAACAAATTGTTATTTGCAAATAATTTGACTTTTGGGGAGAAAAATCTTTTTTGAGTTGTGTGAGACCAGAGAACTGAGAACACACCTTAGAATGGGAGAGGGCATTTGATGACATAAGAGTTCCTGTTTCTGGGAGGGAATTGAATCATTGACTGTCTGGCAGAAGAGTTCAAGATGTGAGGAGGTTCTCAGCATTGTCTCATTCCTCGGGGTGGTGCCCAGGACGCCCTGAGTTGAGCCAGAGGAAGATTAAGCAGTAGAAATTTGAATGGGGTTAGGAAATCCAAGTGTAGAAAGAACTAGGTCTTGATTCCCAGGGAAACTGAGCATCTTAAAGAGGTTTCTTACCTTCTATAACCTTAGAGAGACAGAAAAGCGATGGTAAGCTTCAGCAGATGGGGCTGAGGGCTGCTTCATGGAGTTCCGTGGCCCCCAGAGAGGTGTAGTAGTGACTGAAATAACCTCAAGAAGGACACAATGTGGTTTAAATAGGCATGGACCCTAAATATCCTGAGGTTGGAACCACGGGAAGGCAGCTCTACTTGAGGTTATGGTTGGGAACCTTCCGTGTACCTAATAACTTTCAGGAATTTAATGGCAGTGGCAGTGCCTTACACTGTGTATAGGACAAATGTTCATCCCCTTTTTGTGAGCATTTGTATGTCCTTAGTAAGCATCTCAAACAAATCTCCTTGGAGGATGTCACTGATATTATGTTATACCTGGAGAAAGGTGAATAGCTAAGATCTTGCCTGTAGAGACTGGGTGCAAAGCAAGGATGCTGAAGTATTGCATGGGTATATATGGTGGATTGTGTTCCTTCAGTGGTAAAGGCAAACCATGGCTGAGAGGCTATTGAACTAGACATTGTACAGAACATATTCTCTTAGCCAAATTTATAGGAGCAAAATATTTACCAGCTGCTGATTGGATGAAGTCAGCAATTTAAATAATCAAGCTGTTAGGTATAGAGGCCTTATTGGGATGGGACCATGGTTTTACTGGTGTAGCAATCCACTTTGGGGGGTACCATTCTTCTGTTCCACACTTAAGAACAGGCCAAACAGGACCGTTAAATGGAGAAGCAGTGGGGATAACAACCCTTCACTCAGTTCCTCTTATACAACAAATTTTAATCCCTGTAGACCTTGTTTTAAATTACCTTGAGTCCTATTAACTATTTTAACTGGGGAAGGTGTGGGGGAAGTCATGGGTTCTTATTTTGTCAAGCCAATTTATAAGTGTCAAAGCCTTAATTTGATTTTCATTTATTTTTCATTGGGTCAGTGTCCATATCCATGCCCGTGAGATATTTTAGAGCAATGAGTGCTATAACCATGGGGAATTTAAGCAAGACAAAAAATTCTGAAGTTTAAGGTGAGGCATACCTATTTGTCCTCTCTTTTACGTTCAGTGACTCTCCTAAGTAAATGCCCCATTATGGGAGATAAGATGTTTAAATTAATGGGATTCTCAGGTATAATTGTAATTTTAGCCCTAGTATTGGTTAAAGCTATAAAGGTTTGCCACTTGGTGAATTTCAGCAGATATTAGAATTAATTTAAGCCCATTTGGAAAGGCACAGGAGCCTTTGAATGATGAATGAACTCTCATCATTTGCTATGTAAATTCAATCAGTAAATTTTGAATTTTCAGCTGGGTCAAATTGTGGACTTTTGTTTTAGGTTGTTTTTGTATCCAGGTTTCTTTCTTTCCTTATTTTGTTTATCTTTATATTGTTTTTGCTCACTGGATATACTTGGGGGTGAGGGATGATCCTCTCTACCTTGATTACATTTGTAAGTTACTTCCTCCAGAGACCTTCAAATTAGTAATACCAGAGTTGAAATGGTTGATTTATATGGTTTTAAGACCCTGGGCTTAGATTGGGTTTGAATTAACCTCTTTCTGATACCACAAGGGTTCCCCTATAATTGAAAGAGTCAGGAGCTTTGTTGCAACAGACATAGGCAACAGAGTGGTACAGGAAAAGAGTGCTGGGCCTACAACCCAAGCATGATGAATCCAAACCATCCTCTGCTATGGTCCCTTTCCTAGCACGTGGGCTTCCTGTCTTGTTTTTCTTTTCTCTTTTCCTCTGTACCAATTTCCTGGAAATATTTTTATTTTCTAGCTATGTAAAGTTGCAGTTTTCAGTTTGTGTCTGCACATTCACTGGTGGTACAGACCTTCTGGGTGGTTATGGGGAAACACTCAGGAGCCGAATGGCCTTCATCATCAGTGGGCGCCTCTTCCTCCAGGGAATGTCAGTATCCCTCGGGTAAGGGTCCACATCAAGTAGAGTCATTTTATCCATGACCTGGATGGAGGCCATAAGGCCCCTGACTGCAAGCTCTGCTCTCTGGTGTTCTGGAAAGCAGCAGTACTAAGCAAAGCCTAGGTGCATTGGCTATGGGTTTTACTTCAGGAGAGCAGTTAAGTGGGGCTTCCCTGGTAGCTCAGCTGGTAAAGAATCTGCCTGCAGTGCAAATCCCGAGTTCGAATCCTGGATCAGGAAGATCCCTTAGAGAAGGGATAGGCTACCCACTCCAGTATTCTTGGGCTTCCCTGGTGGCTCAGACTGCAAAGAATCCACCTGCAGTGCGGGACATTTGGGTTCGACCTCTGGGTTGGGAGGATCCCCTGGAGGAGGACATGGCAACCCACTCCAGTATTCTTGCCTGGAGAATCCCCATGGAGAGAGGAGCCTGGTGGGTTGCAGCCTATGGAGTTGCAAAGAGTCAGACACCACTGAGCGACTAAGCACAGCAGTTGAGTACCAAGGGCTCCTTCCTCCCTCCCACCCTTTTTTTATTTCACCAGCCCCTGGGCCACAAGCCACCACGTATACCTCGATAACCCTGGGGGTCAGGAGAGCACAAGCAACTGCAGCAAGGGACGTGACAGCACAGGAAACCAGCAAGGTCACTACCCTTTGACGAACAGCATCACTGGGATACCATGCTTAATTCTGTGTCGGGTGGCGGGCTCCTTTCTTTTCACAAGCCTCACAAAAGGTTGTCTCTGGGCCTGTCTCACAGGTGCACAGTTATAGCTTCTCCAGGCAGCCAGTGACAGTCACCAGGCTAGACTCAATGACCTAGCCTGACCTTGGTAAACAAGACGGAAGAACCAACGGATTATGGTCCTGTGTTTCACGCCTTTACAGCTGGGAGCCTCAGAGACCACCTGCCAAAGACGGACTAAACCTGCCAGCACCATTGTGCCCAGTTCACTGCAGTTCAGTCGCTCATTCGTGTCTGTGCTGGGTATAGCAGCTAACAGTTCTTATCTAGGAGACAGAGCATGTAGGGGCCAAAAGAGAGCAGCGACTGACAAACACAGCCAAGTGCCAACACAGGACATAGTTCAAACCTGCCAGAAACCGCTGGTTCCATCTCAGGCCATCTGCATCGCATCATGGAAACAGATAAGTTGACTGAGAACAGATAATTAAAACTGACTAGGTGTCCTCAGTTGGGTATGTTGTGTGGTTCATGACAGCAGAGGGTTTTTTTTTTAATTAAATTTATTTCTTTTTAATTGAAGGATAATTGCCTTACAATATTGTGTTGTTTTCTGCCAAACATCACATGAATCAGCCATAGATATACCTATGTCCCCTCCCTCTTAAACCTCCTTCCCATCTCCCTCCCCATCCCACCCCTAGGTTGTTACATAGCCTTGGTTTGAGTTCTCTGAGTCATACAGCAAATTCCCATTGGCTATCTATTTTACATATGGTAATATATATGTTCCTGTGTTACTTTCTCCATACGTCCCACCCTCTCCTTCCTCCCTTATCCCCTGTGTCCATAGGTCTGTTCTCTGTGTTGACAGCAGGGATTTTATTGCCTCTTATTCACGTCTCTGATTAGGGAAAGATTAGTGTCTTGAGGATATGGGGATGGCTAAACACACAACACTTAACAGCACATGATTAGTCACATGTATTCACAGCCCAGGGAGAAGGGCACTTACTAAGTAGCAGTACTTAGTAGCAGAGTGAAAAACCAAGGAGTGTGGGAGGCGGACTTTATAGTAACAAGAGGGCGTGGTGCCTTCTGGTTCTCACAAGAGGCTGTGATTGACTTGTTTGAATAATTCTGTAGGCTGATAGGAAACCACAAACCACCACTCAGGGATAAGCAGGAACTGTGCGTGGTGCCTCTGATCGGGTTATTTAGCTAGGGTACATTATCCACAGGAGCAGAGTGTGGAGGGAAACTTATGATTCAGCCATTTGAAGCCCTTCTAGTTTTTGTAGATAACAGGTCAGCTTGTAATACTGAGGCTTAATTTTAGGCCTGACATCTCCTGGAAAAATGAATCTTGTGGATGATTGTGAATTGGTTGGAAATGTACACCAGAGAGAAGAAACTTTAATGTGGAAGTAATGATTTTACTTTGAATCACAAGACTATTTTCTTCTATGAAGGAAGAATAGGGATCTGCAAGTTAAAATAAGTTCTGTTAAAGAAGAATGCCATTGTATTATTGTACATTTTTTTTATGACTGAGTGAAATGAATATCTTGCTATTATTGGAATCAAAAATTATTGAAACTTAGAACTCCCTTTACTGACACTTTCGAAGGCTTAATGTCCTTTAAGAAAATCTTAGGATGCAGCACCCTAAAATGTAGGATAAAATATTTTTGAAAGTCTTAAAAGTCTCACTTAAAAGTGAATGTTTGTATTGGCAAGTAAGAGAATACTTTCATGAACCCAGAAGAATGAGAAATCACAGGTCTAGAGGCAGGTTAATCCTGTACCCAGAGGCTTCCCTGGGTTTCCTAGTGATTCACAGCTTCTATTCTAAAGAACTGTGATCTGGGGAAAAGGAAAGAAACTTTGGACCCACTCAAGTTGAGAAATCAGATTGAGATAAAGGTTTAATCTGCTCAAAGGGTAATATCAAAACCCTTAACCTTCAAAGGAAGGCAGGAAGAATACCTGCCAGTCTTGGCCTCGCCTCGGGTGGCAAAGGGAAAAAAGGATATCTCCATCATTTACAACCAAAAGTGGAACCTCACTCAGGTTTGCAGCTCTGTAGTCTTTTCATCATGCATTGGAGAAAGAAATGGCAACCCACTCCAGTGTTCTTGCCTGGAGAATCCCAGGGACGGGGGAGCCTCATGGGCTGCCATCTATGGGTCGCACAGAGTTGGACATGACTGAAGCGACTTAGCAGCAGCAGCAGTCTGTATAATGTGAAAAATTCCATGCTGAGAATTTAAAGCAAACCAATTTGGTAGTGCCCCAGATACCCAGTGGCGGCAAATTCAGAGCCTATGTAGAAAAAAATACTTTAACTCAGGTCTTGTGATCTGAGTAATTTCAAGGAAAATGCTTTAAAAAAAAAAAAAAAGACATGAGATCACAATCCCAAATCGTAAAACATGCAAGGAAAGGAAATTCACCATGAGAAAGAGTCTACGTAAACAATAAGCAACAATCAGACTATAAAGAATTCTGATATTGGAATTATTTTTATAGCATCAAAAAAATGTTTAGTATATTTGAAGAGAAGTGAGTATATTTAAATTATTTGTGACTAAGGAATAAGACACTATAATACAACAAAGCAGAGTTGAAAAACACATTGTATAAAATGAAAAATATAATAATTAGAAATTAAAACTTGATATATAGCTTATACAATAGATTAGGCACAGATGAAGACCTAATATATGTATGTATTAGACGTAAATATATATCTATTTATTATAATGGTGGTGGTTTAGTTGCTAAAGTCACGTCTGACTTACAACCCTATTAACTGTAGCCTGCCAGGCTCCTCTGTCCATGGGATTCTCCAGGCAAGAATATTGGAGTGGGTTGCCATTTCCTTCTCCAAGGGATCTTCCCAACCCAGGAATTGAACCTGGGTCTCCTCCATTGCAGGCAAATTCTCTACTGACTGATCTATGAGGGAAGCCCTTTAAGTTATTTGTGACTATTTATTATAATAGACTCATGTTATTATGGAGACTGAAAAATCCCACCCCCTGTAGTCAGCAGGCTGGAGACCCAGGAGCTGATAGTGTTGTTCTGCTCTGAGGATAAGGCCTGAGAAGCAGGAGAGCTGATAGTTTAAGTTCCAGTCAAGTCTGAATCTGAAGGTAGGGGGACATGGATTTATACCTTAACAGAATACAGACACAAAGAGCATGTTCTCTCTTACTCAGCCTTTTGTTCCAGTAAGCCTTCAATAGATTAGATTACATTGGGGCAGGCAATCTGCTTTGTTCATTCTGTTGATTCAAATGTTAATCTCATCCAGAAATACCTCATAGGCACACCCAGAATAATGATTAAGCAAATATCTCAGTACCCTGTAGACTATTTCAAATTGACCATCAGAAAAATTCTTAACAGCAAAAATGTAATAAAGTAGGCTAGTATTGTGAAGTGCTTGTAGAAGGCAGCTTCAACCTAGAGTGGCATACCTTGCAAGAATGAAAATAAATTAGATTTTTTTCAGACATGCTAAAACCAGTAACTATCCCCATGCAGAAATTCCTAAAGGCGGGATTATATCCAGGAAAAAGGGGAGACTTTATGTCATAATTCAGTTGGACACAACTGAAGTGACTTAGCACACATGTGTGTCATAATTGCAGTGTGCAAAAAAGAACATTGTGGAAATATAATAGTACTAATTGATGCTTTTGAACTGTGGTGTTGGAGAAGACTCTTGAGAGTCCCTTGGACTGCAAGGAGATCAAACCAGTCCGTCCTAAAGGAAATTAGTCTTGAATATTCATGGGAAGGACTGATGCTGAAGCTGAAGCTCCAATACTCTGGCCACCTGATGCGAAGAACTGACTCACTGGAAAGGACCCTGATGCTGGGAAAGTCTGAGGGCAGGAGGAGAAGGGGACGGCAGAGGATGAGATGGTTGGATGGCATCACCAACTCAATGGACATGAGTTTGAGTAAGCTCCAGGAGTTGGTGATAGACAGGGAGGCCTGGCGTGCTGCAGTCCATGGGGTTGCAAAGAGTCGGACATGACTGGAGGGACTGAACTGAACTGAACTGAACTGATAGATATATAAAGTGAAGTGAAGTGAAAGTGTTAGTCACTCTGTTGTGTCCAACTCTTTGAAACCCCATGGACTGTAGCCCACCAGGCTCCTCTGTCCATGGAATTCTTCAGGCAAGAATACTGGAGTGGGTTGCCATGTTCTTCTTCAGGGGATCTTCTCAACCTGGGGACAGAACCTGGGTCTCCAGCATTGCAGGCAGATTCTTACAGTCTCAGCCACCAATATAGAGGAAATGTAATTCTTAAGAGATATGTACTAAAATATTTAGATATATAAGTGTTGGGTTATTAGAAAGCAACGAAAATTCTGTGTGTGTATGTGTATATGCTTAGAGAAAGAGATTAAATATAGCAAACTGTTAATAATTATTGAAATCAAGTGAAGATTATACCCTGTTCCTTCAACAACATTTGCAGGAAGACACTATAACTTCAAGCCATTTATTTACTAATCCTAGAATGTTACTGTATTTGTATATAGTCATATATTATTTTAAAAATCATTTTTTCCATGATTGACAGAAACCTAGATATTGATGGTATCTTTCTGTGAATCCTCCAAGATCATCAGCAATAGTTTAAGTCCTTACAGTAGTTAACAGAGACCGCATTAGTAGTTATATCCTTTGTCACAAATCAAGGGACCATATGTATATGTCTATTTCTGGAATCTATTTTAGTATATTTTTCTATTTGTCTGTCCTTGAAGAATATTACATTATTTTAATAACTCATACTCTATAATGAATTTTCATGTCTGAAAGAGTTTTCAAACCTTGTAATGAATCTTCAGGACCGATAGTGCTGTCTTTTTTTCTTTTAAGATATGAAGCTATTCTTGGTTTGTTGGATTTGCAACACTTTTTTTAAACTTATTCTTCCTATTGTGGGTTTTCTTACAAATGTTTCTTTTTAATAACCTTCTAATCTCCTTCACATCAGTCTCAATTTTCAGACATTGCACCTTGCACACATCTTTATTATGTGACTTGAAAGCTTTCATGGTTCCCTAGGGCTCACAGGAATAAATGCAGTCTCCTTTATAATGAAATTCATCACAACTTGGGTTCTAGTTTTGACCATGGTCCAACTAGTTTTCCCAAATCTTTGTGGCATAATACTCTATTATAGCCAGTGTTTCCTTTTCCTTTATTTGTAACTTGCCTTCTACACTCCCACCTTCATGATTTAGCTAAAGTTATTTCTTTGGCTTGGTAAAACCTTTTTATTTTCTTTCTATCTTCCTAAATATTAAGGCCCAGTATGTGTTCTATGGCTTCTGTGAAGTCTTTCTTAATTGCCCCACAAATTCAATAACATTTCTAAATTTGTTATAGTATTTTCCATTTATACCACTTATTTAAATATATCACACATTGACTTCTATTTTTACATTTCTTTTAATATTGTTGTTGTTTAGGCTCTAAGTTGTGTCCTGACTCTGTTGTGAACTCATGGATTGAAGCCTGCCAGGTTCCTCTGTCCATGGAATTTTCCAGGCAAGAATACTGGAGTGGGTTGCCATTTCCTTCTCCAGGGGATCTTCCTGACCCAGGAATCGATCCCCTGTCTCCTGCATTGGCATGTGGGTTCTTTACCACTGAGCCACCAGGGAAGCCCATTCTTTTAATATGCATGATTTTTGTTTGTACATTAGGTCACAGACTCTTTCTTCTAGAGTGAGAACCTTGTATTATGCTGCTTTTGTGTATCCCCACTGTGATTATCACAGTCTTTAGTCTTACTTGGCACTATTTATCCAGAATTCTGCACTGAGTTTAGGAGATATTAGATGCATATTAACAGTTTGTTGAATGAAGACTGAGGCTTTGTTCAACAAATATTTGGTGAGATGTAATAGAAGGAGCAAGGGATGAGGTATCAGACAAAATGAGTTCTGGTCTTGCTTCTGTCACTTGCTAGCTGGTTGCTTGCAAGTGGTTTGGCTAAACCATTTTACTTCCGTGATGCTCAGGTTCCTCTCCTTTACAATGAAGACAGTGATGACTTCCCCACAGCACAGAACTGCATGAGCTTATTCTCATTAAAAGGCTTTGAAAGCGTGTGTACTCCACATATGCTTATGCCATTTTTCATATTATGAAAATCTTCATTACAGAAAATTTGGAAAACACAAAGTTCAAAGAAAAAATATAAAACATTTATAATAATACTACTAGGAAAGAACCTACTGCTAAAATTTTGGCGTATTTCCCTTGCCATGTTTTTCTGTGCATATGTTTTCAAATTAATTTGTGTGTGTATATATATATATATATACACATTTATGTATAGGTTTGGAAGTTTTTGTATGTCAGTTGAATATATTTTAGTACAGTTTTTCATGAGGACTTTTTTTCTGTTGAGCTTATATAACAAAAATAACAAAATTTTTTATTTTTAAAAAGTTCTTTGTAAAACCTAAATGCATTCATATAAATAATTTTCCTTCTATTAATTGTAGGTTGATATGAATATACATAATTTGATGAAAAAATATTTCAGTGGTATGATTTTTCTCTCTGAAGTACTTGCTATTTTATGGGGAATTTCTTTTGCCTATATGACCCAGAAAAATTCTCAAAACAATTTTAAAGTTTTTCTCACTGTGATCTTGACTGAATATTGGGCTTGATGAAACTACAGTGATTTCTTTTCCTGTAAAGAAAAATAAAATACTGAAGAGAACTCAGAGAGAACAAATCAGAACTTGAAAAGGTTCAATCATTTCCTTGCTTTTCTCAGTTGGAAGGAAGAAGAAGGATGAAAATTAAACTCATTCAAAAAGACAGTAAGAGATGTCCCAGAGAATTTTTCTTTGACTTGAGGAAATAGAAGAAAAAAATCATACTGGAACTTTTAAAGTTGTACACTTAAAGTCTCTTCAGATCAGATCAGATCAGTCACTCAGTCGTGTCCGACTCTTTGCAACCCCATGAATCGCAGCACGCCAGGCCTCCCTGTCCATCACCAACTCCTGGAGTTCACTCAGACTCAAGTCCATCAAGTCAGTGATGCCATCCAGCCATCTCATCCTCTGTCGTCCCCTTCTCCTCTTGCCCCCAATCCCTCCCAGTATCAGAGTCTTTTCCAATGAGTCAACCCTTCGCATGAGGTGGCCAAAGTACTGGACTTTCAGCTTCAGCATCATTCCTTCCAAAGAAATCCCAGGGCTGATCTCCTTCAGAATGGACTGGTTGGATCTCCTTGCAGTCCAAGGGACTCTCAAGAGTCTTCTCCAACACCACAGTTCAAAAGCATCAATTCTTCAGCGCTCAGCCTTCTTCACAGTCCAACTCTCACATCCATTCATGACCACAGGAAAAACCACAGCCTTGATCAGACGAACCTTTGTTGGCAAAGTAATGTCTCTGCTTTTGAATATGCTATCTAGGTTGGTCATAACTTTCCTTCCAAGGAGTAAGCGTCTTTTAATTTCATGGCTGCATTCACCATCTGTAGTGATTTTGGAGCCCAGAAAAATAAAGTCTGACACCGTTTCCACTGTTTCCCCATCTATTTCCCATGAAGTGATGGGACCAGATGCCATGATCTTCATTTTCTGAATGTTGAGCTTTAAGCCAACTTTTTCACTCTCCTCTTTCACTTTCATCAAGAGGCTTTTGAGTTCCTCTTCACTTTCTGCCATAAGGGTGGTGTCATCTGCATATCTGAGGTTATTGATATTTCTCCCAGCAATCTTGATTCCAGCTTGTGCTTCTTCCAGGCCAGTGTTTCTCATGATGTACTCTGCATAGAAGTTAAATAAACAGGGTGACAATATACAGCCTTGATGAACTCCTTTTCCTATTTGGAACCAGTCTGTTGTTCCATGTCCAGTTCTAACTGTTGCTTCCTGACCTGCATACAAATTTCTCAAGAGGCAGATCAGGTGGTCTGGTATTCCCATCTCTTTCAGAATTTTCCACAGTTTATTGTGACCCACACAGTCAAAGGCTTTGGCGTAGTCAATAAAGCAGAAATAGATGTTTTTCTGGAACTCTCTTGCTTTTTCCATGATCCAGCGGATGTTGGCAATTTGATCTCTGGTTCCTCTGCCTTTTCTAAAACCAGCTTGAACATCTGGAAGTTCACGGTTCACATATTGCTGAAGCCTGGTTTGGAGAATTTTGAGCATTACTTTACTAGCGTGTGAGATGAGTGCAATTGTGCGGTAGTTTGAGCATTCTTTGGCATTGCCTTCTTTGGGATTGGAATGAAAACTGACCTTTTCCAGTCCTGTGGCCACTGCTGAGTTTTCCAAATTTGCTGGCATATTGAGTGCAGCACTTTCCCAGCATCATCTTTCAGGATTTGGAATAGCTCCACTGGAATTCCATCACCTCCACTAGCTTTGTTCGTAGTGATGCTTTCTAAGGCCCACTTGACTTCACATTCCAGGATGTCTGGCTCTAGGTCAGTGATCACAGCATCGTGATTATCTGGGTCGTGAAGATCTTTTTTGTACAGTTCTTCTGTGTATTCTTGCCATCTCTTCTTAATATCTTCTGCTTCTGTTAGGTCCATACCATTTCTGTCCTTTATCGAGCCCATCTTTGCATGAAATGTTCCTTTGGTGCCTATCTATTAACATTATTTATTCAATTTCATTAGGAAAAGTTTGTGAATTATTTGTCATTAATTCTCACTTTTCCTATTGTATTTGACTTTCAGCTATGCATATTTTACATAGTTGGTATACACTCTGAAATTTTAGCTTACTAGGAATTTTTCTTTTTTCAAAACTTTTGTTAAAAATTTAGAATTATTTTGGCCTGGATAAGATTGTAGTTCTAAGCTATAGAAGCAACATGGTACAAAATAAATATAATCTCTCTTTGAAATACATATAAGATATGTATATGGTATGCTTGTGTACATGGGCAATGAAAAAATTCTGGCAGGATAGTCACCAGAATTTTAACAGTGCTGTCATAGTTGGGATATAAGGCGATATATTTCCTCTCTTTGATGCTTTTCAAAATTGTCATTTTCCCCCTATAATGAACATTCATTATTTTCATATACAAAAAGAAAATAATTCATTTTGAAAAAGAAAAGTGGAAAGATAATTGTTTCACTCGATAAACACATTTTATGGAGTACCTACTAAGTGCCAGGCATAGTTTTAGTGTACTTATTAGTGAAAAAAATCGACAAAAACCTCTGCCTTTGTAGAGCTTACATCCGAGTAGAGGGAGACAGTAAACAACAAGTACAGTCCTAATGAATGGTAATATACATTGGAAGCTACTAAGGACACAGGGAAAGGAGAGCAAGGCAGGGAAGCTTAGGAGCTCCAGGGAGGAGATGCCACTGAATGGTGTGGTCAGGACAAGTCTCTCAGCGAAGGCAGACCCCTCTCATATATGATCTGTGATCCTTTTTTCCTTACCATATTATGTCATTAAGTTATTACTCAGGTGAAGAATTCTTTTTCAGAAATCATGAAGAAATTGAGAATTTCAATCCTATATTACCTGTTAAGGAAACACTTAAACAGGGTTTTTTGCTTCAAGTGTATGGAGAGTTCACCTTCTGGGAGAAACTGTCTTAATGAACAGAATAAGGGAGATATGACTTTCCCTGACCAGGTGGCTTAATGTGGTATAGATGTGGCAGAAACGTAGCCAACTTTAAGGTGTGTGTGTATGTATGTGTGTGTGTGTGGCTGAGATGGACAATAAAGATGGAGAAAGGGAGATTGTAAATAACTTTTTTTTTTTAATGCTCTTTCTTTTTTTTAAACACCAAGTTTCTGGCAGTATCTCAGAGTCAATTCCTTTTTGTCTTTATAACTCACAACATCAGACACTGTCTCTAGAGCCACATCCACACCATGGTTTAACAGGGTAATTGATGTTCATGATAATCTATTATAGTGCCTATAAATTAATATGACTGATTTCTAAACAAATTCCATTTGGGTAGTTGTTAACTAGGCATGTTTATCATTTATATTCATTAGTTTGGTTCAAGGTGGTAGACTGGATACTTTTAATCCTACTTCAGATAAATGTGGAGCCTTAATTCACTGGGAAGCCTTGTTGGAAGTCACAAGTCTGTTGGAAGGCAGAGCAGGATTCAGCATCAGGGTTGTTCACTTTCAGGTGAACAGACATTTCATTGCACCATATGGACTTCTTAACAATCGTGAGAGCTAATTTAAGGGCACTCATTCCAAGGATGTACTAATGCCATTCAGTAATGCTGTCACTGCTCACAACTCCGCTTTGAAACCTTCATGTACAGTAGTTTTCTTCTGAATCTATGCAGATCTAAACTACTTAAGGAGGCTTGAAAAGAACCTGAAGTGCAGTGAAAGAAATGGATGAACAAATGGGGCATGCACTTGATATTAATGGTTTAAAAGTATAAAACATAATGTATTTTAAATACTATATTACATTACATTTTCTATGAATATAAAATGAGTTGCACTTATGAAGTCACAAAAATATTTTTGGAGGTGGAATAAATATGTAGCTTCTGAAAATAATTACTTTGATAGCTATGATATGTGTTAGTATGTATGCATTTTTGTAAAAAGAGTTCTATTTTTCTGTATCACAATGCATTTTTCCTTTGGAAGACAAATAAGCATATACATATATGTTATGAAGTTTTCTGAAATAAAAGTATGCAGTTGAAAGTGTCCATGCTTAAGTTATTACTTTAAATTACCTTTAAATTGGAAGAGTCATTATAGGCCTCTTTTTCATCATCACTGTTTCACTCTTGATAGTAATCATAGGCAAAGAAAATAAATGCAGAAGATAAAAGGGCTTTATTTTTCCTCTTGTTGAGAATGAAAACGGTAAAGGAGAATTAGCTGGGTAAGTTAAAACTATAGAATTTGATCTTTTAAGGTATTAGAGGATTTCACGTTTGTACAAGGGAAAGCTGATGGCTTGGATGTAACTGACTTTGTTGACAAGTCTGTTCATGGTTAGCAGACATTTGGTCCTGTCCAAAACTCCATGAGACATTTGGTCCACCTCTAAAGGTCTTTAAAATTTCTGTGTGTGCTCAGTCATGTCCGACTCTTTGTGACCCCTATAGACTGTAGCCTACCAGGCTTCTCTGTCCATGGGATTCTCCAGGCAAGAATATTGGAGTGAGTTGCCATTTCCTTCTCCAGGGAATCTTCCTGACCCAGGGATTGACACCAGGTCTCCTGCATTAGCAGGAGGATTCTTTACCACTTTGCCACCTGGGAAGCATCTGTGAGCATATTTGGTGGATGCCAAAGGGTTTTGGACATGACCAAATATGGACCTTTCATACGGACCATGTAAATGTCTCCATGGATGTTTTGGAAAGGATGAAATATGAACAAATATCAAGGATCTTTTGATATAGAACAGATGTCTTACAGATGTTTCAGACAGGGTTGAATGGTCCTGCAAGGCTGTTCATAGTTTAATGTATATGGATCTTTTCTAGAAGGTTGATATCTGAAGAGTATAACTCTCAGAGGCCCTGGATGAGGGTACTTCTGTAAGAGTGTGTGCATTAGCTGCTACCCTGCATTTGGCAAACAGCATTACTTATACCTGCAAGGCATTGTATTTGCCATAGTCCACAGCCTACCTCCAAAGCTATTTTAATGTTAATACAACAAATTTCATTGTAATATTTCATAATTGAACTTTCAGCTTTTATTAATAGTATTAATAATTAAAAACACCTTCACTGACTGTGTTTGCCTATTCATAATGTATAGGTGTCAGCTATTAATTCAACATTTAGTGAATTTATTGGGCATCTGTGTTGCAGTCCATGTACCAGGCAGAGGGATAGAAAGCCATCTGTACTGTGACCACATTGGTCAGAGCCAACTTCCGTTTCTCTCCTTTCTACTGACGTCATCAAAAGTCACTTGACATTTAAAAACCACCGTCTCATTAAAAGGGGAACTGACTTCTCAGGCCACCGTGTTCACTCTGAGACAGGAAGGGTGTAGACAAACCATATATATCTCAAAATTGTATGATTTTCTCACTAGTGCAAAATTGGGCTTCTGTGAGTTTGGAGAGTCTTTGTGCCCCTTTTGAAATCTAAGAACATTTTGTGTCCAAGTGCGGTTGGAAAGGGTCAGGATGGTTTGAGGGCAGCCTCTTGCTGGAACTTCCTTGCTCTTTCTCTGGGGCCCTTCTCAGAGACTTTTCCCTGTGAAGTCTGGTCCTCTTTTCTCTTTTGGAGTTAAACACTCCTCCTCCATGCACATAGGGGAGCTGCCTGCCATGTAACTTTTCCAGGTCTCCAGGTGAGGCAGGGGAATTCCTCCTCACTTATTGTGGCAAATCCCATATTAACTGTGACCCCCACGCTCAAGGGAGTTCCATGGTTTGTTGCAGTTACTCTTTTCTACCTGTATCCACATCAGTCTATATTATTATCCTAAGTGGCCCTAGCTTAGTATAGCAAGCGTCATTATGCAGGAAAGATACTCAGTTTTGTTTACTACTTTACTTGCAAGATTATGGGGAAATGAGTTTGTGCATTTTGAATTCTGTAGGTTTAAGCTGTCAAAAATTTTCTGTGATAAGAATAGCTTCTATGTACTTACAAATATAATCTTTCCTGGTGGCTCAGATGGTAAAGAATCTGCCTGCAATGCGGGAGACCTGGGTTTGATCCCTGGGTTGAGAAGATCTCCTGGAGAAGGGCATGGCAACCCACCCCAGTATTCTTGCCTGGAGAGTCCAAATGGACAGAGGAGCCTGGCGGGCTACAGCCCATGGGGTCACAAAGAGTTGGACACAACTGAGCGGCTAAGCACACACCTACAAATATATATATTGAAGAGTCTGTTCTTATCATTGGGAAGAACCTAAGCACGAGGGGAAAAATGTGTGTGTCAGTAGACAAAAGATAGAATTCCCTTTCCCATGTACTGGAGGCATGGAAATGCCATATGGGGAGGAATTACAAAGAGAGAAAGGTCTCTAAGTTAAAAATATAAGTTTTATACATGTATACATTCCATGTAAGCTCTGTTCAGCCTCAGATGGTCTTGATATTTAGCTTAATAGGAGATATGTTAAAGTTTGGGCTTCTCTGGTAGCTTAGCTGGTAAAGAATCTGCCTGCCATGCTGGAGACCTGGGTTCAATCCCTGGGTTGAAAAGATCTCCTGGAGAAGGGCATGGCAACCCACTCCAGTATTCTTGCCTGGAGAATCCCCGTGGACAGAGGAGCCTGGAGGGCTACAGCCCATGGGGTTTCAGAGAGTCAGACATGACTGAGCAACGAAGCACAGCACAGCAGCACATATTAAAGGACTTTTTAGAGGCAGATACTTTTACTTAATTTCCAAAGAATAAGATTTAAAATCAAGAAGTAAACTGAAAAGGTCAGAATGTGTTTGATCTCACCAGACTATGGGTTCCTCTCTATATCCTGTGAACCTAGTGCAGGGACTGGCACTTATGATATAGTAAGAGCTTGCTAAATGTTGACTGGATGAATAATTGTCTGTGTTCATTGGTCCACATTAAGAGGCAATTGTTATTGTTCTTTTACCTTGTTTGGAAGAGATTAGTATGTTCCAAGACAGAAAATCAAACCAAAAAAATTTTAGCATAAAGTATTAAGACATCGAAAGCAGGAGAAAGAGACATGAGGGATTTGGTTATTAGCTGAGACCACTGTGTGTGTGTGTGTGTGTGTGTGTGTGTTCCCCTTTCTGTCTTTTGGCCAGAAAAGCACCGGCTTTCCAAAATACATGTTCTTCCTCTGTTTAAGTGTTTTTTCAGATAGTCTGATTCATACTTCCAGAGAACTGATTTAGTGGTTGAGGAGTTTATTTCAAGTCCTACATGCAGAATGAGCAGTGGTTTCACTGTAAGAGATGAGGTGACTGATATAGATGCAGAAATTAGAAAAAAAAAGCTATCCACTTCCTTGTGGCCTTGGCTTCAAATAATGAAGCTTGAGAAAAGAATGAATGTGAGCTAAGAAAATGGACCACATATGTTGAAAGGGAAAGAGATTGCAAAAACTTCTACTTGTTTACACTATGTTTATAACATACTAAATCCCGTGGACGGAGGAGTCCATGGGGTCGCTAAGAGTCGGACAGGACTGAGCGACTTCCCTTTCACTTTTCACTTTCCTGCATTGAAGAAAGAAATGGCAACCCACTCCAGTGTTCTTGCCTGGAGAATCCCAGGGACGGGGGAGCCTGGTGGGCTGCCATCTATGGGGTCGCACAGAGTCGGACACGACTGAAGCGACTTAGCAGCAGCAGCAGCAACATACCCTTAGCAGGCAATTTTGAGCTCACTGGGAGCTGACTAGTGGTTTATATATAAATACATATGTTTTGTTTTTTTTTCCAATGTTCCATTTATAAGCTTGGCTGTCTTTGTCTTCTTCAGCTGTGTGGTGTGTTGCATTTTCATATTTTGGAGACTGCAAAGATCCTGACCTGTGTATATGTGCTTGTGTAATGGTCTTTTGTTAAGGCATCTGGGAAATTGTGTATTTTCAATGGAGAAGAAATTGTGTCCCAGGAGTTTATAAATCGCATTATATTGTGGTGGGCTGTGCAAGGACTTCTGTGAAACCTCCCAACATCCAAATGGTTTCAGCTCCTGTGAACAGCCACAGTTGACAAAGCAGAACTCATACAGGTTCCACTGCTAATTTTGTAGAAGAAAAAGCGGAAGAGTTGCTAGTGAGTCAGCTGCCTTGGTTAGCAAGTGTAAACACAATTAGCTTTAAGCCCAGCAAATTAAAAGAACCTGGAAGTTAATCTCTTGTTTTTCTTAGTAGTATTTCCTCATCTTTCTGTGGGTTATATATTTTTTAAACGTCACAAAGCACTGAAGAGAGCAATTCTCTCTACTTTGTATATGTGAGTATAAATATATGTATGCTCAGTTGCTAAGTCATGTCCAACTCTTTGCAACCCTATGGACTGTAGTTGCCAGGCTCCTCTATTCATGGGATTTCCCAGGCAAGGACACTGTTTATGGGTTGCCATTTCCTCCTCCAGGGGATCTTCCTGACCCAGGGATCAAACCTGCATCTCCTGCATTGGTAGGTGGATTCTTTACCACAGCACCACCTGGAAAGCCCTGTATAGATACATATGTATAAGCAAAATGGCTGTCCGGGGAGGCCTTACAAATAGCTGTGAAAAGAAGAGAAGCAAAAAGCAAAGGAGAAAAGGAAAGATACAAACATCTGAATGCAGAGTTCCAAAGAACAGCAAGAAGAGATAAGAAAGCCTTCTTCAGTGATCAATGCAAAGAAATAGAGGAAAACAACAGAATGGGAAAGACTAGGGATCTCTTCAAGAAAATCAGAGATACCAAAGGAACATTTCATGCAAAGATGAGCTCGGTAAAGGACAGAAATGGTATGGACCTAACAGAAGCAGAAGATATTAAGAAGAGATGGCAAGAATACACAGAAGAACTATACAAAAAAGATCTTCACGACCCAGATAATCACGATGGTGTGATCACTGACCTAGAGCCAGATATCCTGGAATGTGAAGTCAAGTGGGCCTTAGAAAGCATCACTACGAACAAAGCTAGTGGAGGTGATGGAATTCCAGGTAAGCATTCCAAATCCTGAAAGATGATGCTGTGAAAGTGCTGCACTCAATATGCCAGCAAATTTGGAAAACTCAGCAGTGGCCACAGGACTGGAAAAGGTCAGTTTTCATTCCAATCCCAAAGAAAGGCAATGCCAAAAAATGCTCAAACTACTGCAGAATTGCACTCATCTCACACGCTAGTAAAGTAATGCTCAAAATTCTCCAAGCCAGGCTTCAGCAATATGTGAACCGTGAACTTCCTGATGTTCAAGCTGGTTTTAGAAAAGGCAGAGGAACCAGAGATCAAATTGCCAACATCCGCTGGATCATAGAAAAAGCAAGAGAGTTCCAGAAAAACATCTATTTCTGCTTTATTGACTATGCCAAAGCCTTTGACTGTGTGAATCACAATAAACTGTGGAAAATTCTGAAAGAGATGGGAATACCAGACCACCTGATCTGCCTCTTGAGAAATTTGTATGCAGGTCAAGAAGCAACAGTTAGAACTGGACATGGAACAACAGACTGGTTCCAAATAGGAAAAGGAGTTCATCAAGGCTGTATATTGTCACCCTGTTTATTTAACTTCTATGCAGAGTACATCATGAGAAACACTGGCCTGGAAGAAGCACAAGCTGGAATCAAGATTGCCGGGAGACATATCAATCACCTCAGATATGCAGATGACACCACCCTTATGGCAGAAAGTGAAGAGGAACTCAAAAGCCTCTTGATGAAAGTGAAAGAGGAGAGTGAAAAAGTTGGCTTAAAGCTCAACATTCTGAAAACGAAGATCATGGCATCCGGTCCCATCACTTCATGGGAAATAGATGGGGAAACAGTGGAAACAGTGTCCGACTTTATTTTTCTGGGCTCCAAAATCACTGCAGATGCTGACTGCAGCCATGAAATTAAAAGACGCTTACTCCTTGGAAGAAAAGTTATGACCAACCTAGATAGCATATTCAAAAGCAGAGACATTACTTTGCCAACAAAGGTCCGTCTAGTCAAAGCTATGGTTTTTCCTGTGGTCATGTATGGATGTGAGAGTTGGACTGAGAAGAAGGCTGAGCGCTGAAGAATTGATGCTTTTGAACTGTGGTGTTGGAGAAGACTCTTGACATTCCCTTGGACTGCAAGGAGATCCAACCAGTCCATTCTGAAGGAGATCAGCCCTGGGGTTTCTTTGGAAGGAATGATGCTAAAGCTGAAACTCCAGTACTTTGGCCACCTCATGCAAAGAGTTGACTCATTGGAAAAGACCCTGATGCTGGGAGGGATTGTGGGCAGGAGGAGAAGGCGACGACAGAGGATGAGATGGCTGGATGGCATCACTGACTCGATGGACGTGAGTCTGAGTGAACTCCGGGAGTGGTGATGGACAGGGAGGCCTGGTGTGCTGCGATTCATGGGGTTGCAAAGAGTCGGACATGACTGAGCGACTGATCTGATCTGATGTGATTGATCACACCCTGTACACACACACATGCATATATATATATATATATATATATATATATATATATAAAATGTGTGTATATATACATTGATTGCATATGCAATTGGTATTGCATAGGATAGTAACAACAGACATGTAAGATGACTAATTGGGGTAGGGAGAGTCTTTCACTTGAAGATACACTATTTTGGGTAAAATTGTCAAAGTATTGCATTTAGAGCCTTGGTATGTTAGAGTATCTGTGTATTTCATAATTTTTCCAGGTGAATGTGTTTCAATTCCTTTACATATTATTTAATTTTAATACTTTATTACAGGTTAAAATACGTAAGGAGATACCAAAAGTGGTTAATATTCTCCTTGTTCTCTCTTAAATTCCTAACTAGAACTTTTCTTCTTTTTTTAAGTTCAAATGACATTATATTCATTACTTTTTTTCCCCTTTCACTCCATGCTGTCAATACTGCTTTTTAAGCTTGTTTTATTTCACATTGTATTAGGAACATATCTCCATAAGTACATCTGACTGGATCTTACACATTCTTTGTGAGAGCCATATAATATCCAGTAATATAATAGATATGATTTATTCAATCCTTCTTTTCTTGATGTACTTTCAGATTATTTCTAAGGCTGCAACAAACTTACCAGGGAATTAAAAGAGCCCAGTTAAGAATCACCTTGTGTATTCAGACGCTCTTCCCAGTGCTCTCTAAGTCACCGAAATCAGATGACTTCACTATAGGAAGCCTGTGGGGCTGGGATTGTCTTGTGGTGGAGCCTAACGTCCTGGTCACTCAGCATCAGTCACAGGCTCTGAAAGGAAGATGGTGCCCAGTGAGAGTTCAGAAATGGACCAAGGAAAGTTCTGCAGTAAAGTAACCTGTTGTTTGACCTTCTGCATATCCAGTTTTGTTTTGATCTTAAAATGGTAGTTAATGAGTATAACATTGACAAACTTAGATAGTTTTGTGATGGTCTTGTTTTCTAACACCAATCAACAAAAAAGGACAAATTTAGAAAGCCTATGTAGAAATAATAGTATAAAGGCAACTTTTGTTGCCTTTACAAGTACAAGGCAAGTACTTTGTACAAGTACAAAGGCAAAATTTGCATAGAAACGAATGAAAATGAAAACACAACAACCCAAAACCTGTGGGACACAGTAAAAGCAGTCCTAAGGGGAAAGTTCATAGCAATACAGGCACACCTCAAGAAACAAGAAAAAAGTCAAATAAATAACCTAACTCTACACCTAAAGCAACTAGAAAAGGAAGAAATGAAGAACCCCAGGGTTAGTAGAAGGAAAGAAATCTTAAAAATTAGAGCAGAAATAAATGCAAAAGAAACAAAAGAGACCATAGCAAAATCAACAAAGCCAAAAGCTGGTTCTTTGAAAGGATAAATAAAATTGATAAACCATTAGCCAGACTCATCAAGAAACAAAGGGAGAAAAATCAAATCAATAAAATTAGAAACGAAAATGGAGAGATCACAACAGACAACACAGAAATACAAAGGATCATAAGAGACTATTATCAACAATTATATGCCAATAAAATGGACAACGAGGAAGAAATGGACAAATTCTTAGAAAAGTACAACTTTCCAAAACTCGACCAGGAAGAAATAGAAAACCTTAACAGACCCATCACAAGCACGGAAATTGAAACTGTAATCAAAAATCTTCCAGCAAACAAAAGCCCAGGTCCAGACGGCTTCACAGCTGAATTCTACCAAAAATTTAGAGAAGAGCTAACACCTATCCTGCTCAAACTCTTCCAGAAAATTGCAGAGGAAGGTAAACTTCCAAACTCATTCTATGAGGCCACCATCACCCTAATACCAAAACCTGACAAAGATCCCACAAAAAAAGAAAACTACAGGCCAATATCACTGATGAACATAGATGCAAAAATCCTAAACAAAATTCTAGCAATCAGAATCCAACAACATATTAAAAAGATCATACACCATGACCAAGTGGGCTTTATCCCAGGGATGCAAGGATTCTTCAATATCCACAAATCAATCAATGTAATACACCACATTAACAAATTGAAAAACAAAAACCATATGATTATCTCAATAGATGCAGAGAAAGCCTTTGACAAAATTCAACACCCATTTATGATAAAAACTCTCCAGAAAGCAGGAATAGAAGGAACATACCTCAGCATAATAAAAGCTATATATGACAAACCCACAGCAAACATTATCCTCAATGGTGAAAAATTGAAAGCATTTCCTCTAAAGTCAGGAACAAGACAAGGGTACCCACTTTCACCATTACTATTCAACGTAGTTTTGGAAGTTTTGGCCACAGCAATCAGAGCAGAAAAAGAAATAAAAGGAATCCAAATTGGAAAAGAGGAAGTAAAACTCACTATTTGCAGATGACATGATCTTCTACATAGAAAACCCTAAAGACTCCACCAGAAAATTACTAGAATTAATCAATGATTATAGTAAAGTTGCAGGATATAAAATCAACACACAGAAATCCCTTGCATTCCTATACACTAATAATGAGAAAACAGAAAGAGAAATTAAGGAAACAATTCCATTCACCATTGCAACGAAAAGAATAAAATACTTAGGAATATATCTACCTAAAGAAACTAAAGACCTATATATAGAAAACTATAAAACACTGGTGAAAGAAATCAAAGAGGACACTAATAGATGGAGAAATATACCATGTTCATGGATTGGAAGAATCAATATAGTGAAAATGAGTATACTACCCAAAGCAATTTATAGATTCAATGCAATCCCTATCAAGCTACCAACAGTATTCTTCACAGAGCTAGAACAAATAATTTCACAATTTGTATGGAAATACAAAAAACCTCGAATAGCCAAAGCGATCTTGAGAAAGAAAAATGGAACTGGAGGAATCAACCTACCTGACTTCAGGCTCTACTACAAAGCCACAGTTATCAAGACAGTATGGTACTGGCACAAAGACAGAAATATAGATCAATGGAACAAAATAGAAAGCCCAGAGATAAATCCACGCACCTATGGACACCTTATCTTTGACAAAGGAGGCAAGAATATACAATGGATTAAAGACAATCTCTTTAACAAGTGGTGCTGGGAAATCTGGTCAACCACTTGTAAAAGAATGAAACTAGAACACTCTCTAACACCATATACAAAAATAAACTCAAAATGGATTAAAGATCTCAACGTAAGACCAGAAACTATAAAACTCCTAGAGGAGAACATAGGCAAAACACTCTCTGACATACATCACAGCAGGATCCTCTATGACCCACCTCCCAGAATATTGGAAATAAAAGCAAAAAAAAAAATAGTATAAAGGCAAAAGCAAAAACTTTCAAAATAGGAGTCAATAGCAATGAAAAATCTTGGAGCTCAGAATTTTTTTCTTTCATGTTGATGACCCATCCATCAGGCCACCTTTTGGAAGTTTTCTTTCAATATGCAAATTCTAACTCAAGACTCCTTTGACATATCCCATCTTACTAATCATAAAATATATAACATTTAAGTTTTTTAAAAAGTGTATCTTAGTATTCTTATATCTATTATTATCTTTAGTATTAAGATTTTGGACTGTCAGGACAGTAAGAATCAAGGTATTCATGGAGCTTCTCTTCCAAACTTAGCATGAAGATGCTTCCTAGAAATAAACAGTTGATTGTGGACATGGCTTCTCGTGTGATGTTAATTGGCTGAGGACAGAATGGGGGCCTGCACATGGGGTCTGTTCCCTAAATAATGTCAAGTGTTCCTCGCAAGCTGTAGGAAGTGATCTCTAATTGAAATTTGTCTATCATAAGGGTGGGGTGGGGGCACATGGATAACCAAAAGTTCAAGCCAGAAAGGAATACCTATGCAAAAACAGGGAATCTCTTTCTCTTTCAACACAAATGTATATAGAGTTGACCTTTAAACAACATGGAGGTTAGGGGCACCGACCACCATTCATCTGAAAACCTATGTATAATGTTACAGTCGACTCTCTGCATCAGCAGTTCTCCACCCCAGGATTCAACCAACCATGGATTGTGTAGCACTGTAGAACATATTAATTGAAAAAAATCCACATATAAATGGTCTTGTGCAGTTTAAACCTGTGTCATTCAAGGGTCAACTGTATATAATTTTTTCTATTTGAAAAGTAATGAAGGGCAGATTCGAAATGGGCTGTTGTATGGCTGTCTGTGTATATCACCAGAGTTTAGAAGGATAGTTTTGTAGTAATCCATGTCATCTTGCTTTCAGAATGAACCGAAACTGAATTTGCAACCTTGTGTGCTAGGTTAGCAGTTGTTCAACTTAAAATAAGTCACTTTTCTGAGCCCCAGTTTCCACACTCATATAGTGAGAGTTATTCCTCACTACTTCATTGGGTTATTGGGAGGTTTATCTGAGATAATACAGGTGAACATGTTTGTGCAGTATTGAATAAATTCTGGTTTCCTTCTTTTAAAACTCAAGAGGTCTTTCAATAAGATGATGTTTCTTGTTAGGACTAAAGGGGATACATAAGAGGTGGTGGTATAAATCAAACTTAGTGAGAGATGAATAATGATGCCAATAATCAGAATGTGGTTTTATAGTTAGAAAGAATTTCCATGTTCTTCATCTCATTTGTTCTTCACTAGAATCCTTTGAATCAGTCAGGCTCATTATATAGGTGAGGAACTGCAACTCAGAGAAATTAATTCAATTAACCAATATCATTTTGCGAGTCTAGCATGGAGTGTTCTCTTTGACTAATAGTCCAGTTACTTGATGTTGTCAATGCCAGACAATTGGCAAACACCCAACATTCAGAAGTCCAAAATAATGTCTGAAAATCTAGCATTGTTCTCAGCTTTACCATGATTCCTTTAGAGATGAGAACATCTGGGCCCACATGAAACTCCGTGTGCGTTTTTGGGGTGCTGTGAACCAAAGAAAGTGTGTTTCTGATATCAAACACACCATAATTTATGACTCTTCACTTCATGTTTACCAAATTCTGAATTGCAGTTAACTGATTGGAAAAGACTCCCTTCTAACTACAGTGAAAGGTTTGATTTGCTTCGTGTAGGTCAAGGTTCATCTATTTCGGCCATTAGGTGCCACAGATGAGTTTCTTCATCCGTTGGTTGATACTCTGCCCATTCTGTGTTAGGATGTTATCTATCCTAGCTTGTATATCCTTTCTTCTCCCCTTGGAATGTGCAAGTCCCCTAAAAATGGAGACAAAATCATTTCTGTGTACTCTCAAGGCCCAGCTGAGAGCCTAGCATTTAATGGGTTCTCAAAAAAAGAGAAAATTCCTGCTGCAGCTGCTGCTTTTGAGATACTATTCATTGTTGATGTCTTAGGAAAGTTTTCATTAGAAAACATATGAAAGAGAGGGCTCGTTTTAGAATAAGCAATGTCTGCCACCTCCCTCCCTCTGTAGGGAATGGTCTCCTGAGAATTCTTTCATAGAGGCATTTGCTAGGAAGATAAAAGATGCTTAGGAAGGTACTAGTAATTGCCATGTCCACTTGAAGGCAAGAAAAGGTAACACAGGTTCTACCCTCCCAAACACAAACATGAGACTGTCGAAAATTGTGCCTGAAGCTAGAGCAGATAGACAAACAGCTGCCACTGGGGTAAAAAGGCTTTGAGATAAAGTTCAATTTATTTCTAAAGAGAAAGAACAGAGTGTGTTTTGTTTGGTCCTTACAAATTATAGTGATTTGGTTTCAGCCTGAACAAGCACCACAAGCAAATACTGGCAGGCAGAGTCTCCATGGGAGTGGCCAAACAAATCGGTTTGCATTTCCTTCCAAGCCCTCATTTGGCTGATCCATCCATAGAAAAGCAGAACAAAAGGCAAGAGATTACTGCACACTAAAGCATCCAAGTGGCTCCTTTGGGCTCCGCAGTCATTTATAGCCATCTGGCTCCCTCTGAGGCCTTCCTGTTCCATTAGTGATTGTACAAATGTGCAGATAGAAGCCCCAGGACCTTGATGCAGGGTGCAGTCAGTGATTCGGTTCTCAAGGCTTCTGTGTTGTTGATGTAGCCATGGCTTTTAACCATTAGTGTGAACGTGGATCTTGGAATAGGCTCATCTTCATCTTCATGTGCACCTTCTATTTGTAGATGTTACTATGAGGACAGATTCACCCAAAATGACGGATGTGGAGCCTGTGGTCAACAATTTTGCGTCATCAGCACGGGCAGGTCGCCGAAATGCTGTCCCAGACATCCAAGGTTCAACGGCTGCAGGCGGGACCTTGGAGGAGTTGCCCGTCAAACTGGAAGCCCTATCCGTGAAGGAAGGTAACACTCAAAATCCTCTTAGAGTCAGTGGTAGTTATCTCTTCCTCATCATTTCCTCGGGAACAGTCTCCCTTTTAACTAGTTAAACTTGTTTACTAAGATCTCTCAGCTTTAAGCTAAGTAGATCTTTTCAGTGTTTCACAAAGTGGACTTCTCTCTTTAATCTCCTGGTGTAAATGTGGAAACTGAACATTTATTTCTTCATTAAATATGTATAGTTATGCACAGTGCTAGTGTTTGGGAATACAAAGGTAGACAATTATAATCCTTTCTTTCAAAATTTTTTGAGGTGCTCTCGAATAATTTTCCTTCTGCCATCTGTTGGCAAGTCACCATGGAAGCTTCTGCTCCATCGTGGTATTCTACAAGCTCTTCTATTTATCATATCTAAGAATACATTTATTATCAATTAGAGATAAGAACTTTAAGATGGGTGTTTGTATAAAGGTTGATCTTTCTCTGCTGCTGCTGCTAAGTCACTTCAGTCGTGTCCGACTCTGTGCGACCCCATAGACGGCAGCCTACCAGGCTCCCCCGTCCCTGGGATTCTCCAGGCAAGAACATTGGAGTGGGTTGCCATTTCCTTCTCCAATGCATGAAAGTGAAAAGTGAAAGTGAAGTCATTCAGTTGTGTCCAACTCCTAATGACCCCATGGACTGAAGCCTATCAGGCTTCTCCGTCCATGGGATTTTCCAGTACTGGAGTGGGGTGCCATTGCCTTCTCCGGATCTTTCTCTAACCAGTAGAAAAGTTGAATTCAGAAAAAGCAAGAACTATCAAACCCCTGTAGGAAAATCTTGAGTCTTTCACCCCATTGCTTATACACAGTTCTTAAAGCTTCTTGAGGTTCAGTTCAGTTCAGTTCAGTCGCTCAGTCATGTCGGACTCTTTGCGACCCCATGAATCGCAGCACACCAGGCCTCCCTGTCCATCACCAACTCCCAGAGTTCACTCAGACTCACGTCCATCAAGTCAGTGATGCCATCCAGCCATCTCATCCTCTGTCATCCCCTTCTCCTCCTGCCCCCAATCCCTCCCAGCATCAGAGTCTTTTCCAATGAGTCAACTCTTCGCATGAGGTGGCCAAAGTACTGGAGTTTCAGCTTTAGCATCATTCCTTCCAAAGAAATCCCAGGGCTGATCTCCTTCAGAATGGACTGGTTGGATCTCCTTGCAGTCCAAGGGACTCTCAAGAGTCTTCTCCAACACCACAGTTCAAAACCATCAATTTTTCGGTGCTCAGCCTTCTTCACAGTCCAACTTCTCATGTCCATACATGACCACTGGAAAAACCATAGCCTTGACTAGACGGACCTTTGTTGGCAAAGTAATGTCTCTGCTTTTGAATATGCTATCTAGGTTGGTCATAACTTTTCTTCCAAGGAGTAAGCGTTTTTTAATCTCATGGCTGCAGTCACCATCTGCAGTGATTTTGGAGCCCAAAAAAATAAATTCTGACACTGTTTCCCCATCTATTTCCCATGAAGTAATGGGGCCAGATGCCATGATCTTTATTTTCTGAATGTTGAGTTTAGTTCTTTGAAAATAAATATGACAATACTGTACGCCATTTTAGACTTCATAGTGGACTCCAGTTTGTGTGTAGATGTTTATTCCTAGTGGCAGTAAGGCAAGAGAGAGCTGGAAGGCTCCGTACTTCTACCCTATCCCGGCAGGAAAGTAAGAGGGAAGGACATTCTTTGCAGGAGGATCAGCTTGTATAAAGCTCTTAGAGTGGAATGAGATGGACATGTCAAGAAGCATTAAAGCTGGCCCCTGCAACTGGAGGACAGCAGGTGAGAAGGGAGGGTAGAGATGACATTGGAGAGTAAGCAAGGAATAGCTCTCTTAGGGCTTTAGAAACCTGGGTGAGTAAAGAGGATTTTCTTCTAAATGTGAGGGAGATGATATTCATGGTTGAATATTTGAATATCCACTTTGTTACGTGAAGAATGGATTGTAGGAGAGAAATAACAGATATAGTGGAGTTAGGAAGTGCACTCCCCATTAGGAAATCTTTGGGGGCCAAATTAAACATTCAGACTCATAAGACCACATTTGGTGCCAGTCTGCTCAAAAGTATACAGGTTTAGAAACCCAGTGGGCCAGAAGAGCCACATGACATCATCTCCTTCTGTGTGAGTCCTTGCAGAAGTCCATATAAGGAGTCATGGGGGCTAGTCTCTATGAATCCCTACCCCACCACTCACTGAGAACTCAGGTGCAAGGTGACAAGATCTGCACCAATGGGAGCAATGGTGGGTTAGAAGCCACATGTCCCAGGGAGTTAATACTTGCAGTTAAGTCCATGGACACTGCAAGAGACATGCTCAGTTACAAGAGTCATGACCCTTATGGAATCCCAGTACTATGGTTCCCTACCAGTTAGCATATAGTTTCTCTCAGTACAGGTGTATTTTACCATTTGGGTCATTTCTACCATACACTTACTAACCATGCTGACATTCCAACATAATCTGATTTCCAGGATAACAGAGCTAGAAAATTAATCTCAAGTAAAATTTCCCCTTAGAGAAGGAGAAAGGATTTGTTAAGCATTTACCCATGGAACAGTTGCAGAAATCTAGTGAAAGATGATGGCTTTGAATATGTTGTGAAGATGGATGGAATTGGGTGGGTTTGGGATATGTTTTATAGGCACAATTCATAGGACTTGATGATGAACTGATGTGGTAGAAATAACTACAAGTAATGAAGAAGAGAAATAGAGGATAATTCCTGGAGCAACAGGGTAGATGGTGATGCCATATACTGAGAAGAGCCAACATGGAAGAAAAGCAGTTTTAAGGGTTAGAGGAGTGATTTCTGCTTCCTCCATTGAGATGCCTATGAGACATCCAAGTGCTGTCAGCTGTACTTTCAAAATTGGTTCAGAAATCTGCCATTTTCTCCCTCAGAGGTCTAGTCACTTGTTATCCCTGTGACCCCATTTTCTGTCCTTTGTCTGCACAGTCCCCATGGCAGTTCTTTCCAGCACATTTCTGCCTTTGACCCTGATGTTTTCTCTGCTGGAATGCTCTTCTCCCTGCTACCCACCTAGCTAACTTCCTTACCTTCTCAGGTCTTGACTCACATGGCCCCTTCTCAGTGAGACATTCCCAGCCAACCCAGCCCCCAAGACTTCTTGACAATTTCTGTTCTTTAATTTCCTCGGTAGCTCTTGTAAACTTCCACATGCCACACATTTTACTCATTTTAGTTATTGTCCATATTTCTCATGAAGATTTCCTTGAGGGTTGGAATGTATAGTTTTTTCTTCACTGCTTGGTACATGTGTTCATTACTCAGTCATGTCTGGCTGTGATCACATGGACTGTAGCCTGCCCGGCTCCTCTGTCCGTGAAATTCTCCAGGCCAGAATACTAGAGTGGGTAACCCATTTCCTTTTCCAGGGGATCGTCCCAACCCATTGATCGAACCTGGGTCTCCTGCTTTGCAGGTGGGTTCTTTACCATCTGAGCCACCAGGGAAGTAGCATGTGCTTAATAAATATTTGATGAATGTAGTTTGGAGAACAGAATAGTCTGCTGCTGCTGCTAAGCCGCTTCAGTCGTGCCCAACTCTGTGTGACCCCATACACGGCAGCCCACCAGTCTACTCTGTCCCTGGGATTCTCCAGGCAAGAATACTGGAGTGGGTTGCCATTTCCTTTTTCATTTCAAAGATGCCCCTGATGATTTTGATAGGACCCATTTAGGAGAAGTAGTAGAAACAGTAGTCTTATTTTAAAATGATGACAGCCAAAGATATATTTTGAAGGGTAAAAAAAAAAAAAAACAGTAAGTGGAGGCCATTGTCAGTTTGAAGATCGCAGTGACTTGAGGAAATGAAGGAGCCAGGAGAAAGAGTGAAAGTCAGATGAAATGAGGAGCTTAGAGATGATCACAAGAGTGCTGTTGAGGCAGAAATAGATAGGATCCTGGATTATGAAGAAATTAGACCTGATCAGTGGAAGCAGCACCAGCTCCAAGGGTGAGCTGGCCTGGCAGCTGCTCAGGGCCCTCTCTGGGCTCAGGTGAGGCATACCCTTGGTTTTGTTCTATAGTTGTCATCTTGAAATTTTTTCATATTTTTTGAATAGTTCAGTTCAGCTCAGTCACTCAGTCATGTCCGACTCTTTGCGACCCCATGAATCGCAGCACGCCAGGCATCCCTGTCCATCACCAACTCCCGGAGTTCACCCAAACTCATATCCATCCAGTCAGTGATGCCATCCAGCCATCTCATCCTCTGTTGTTCCCTTCTCCTGCCCCCAATCCCTCCCAGCATCAGAGTCTTTTCCAATGAGTCAACTCTTCACATGAGGTAGCCAAAGTATTGGAGTTTCAGCTTTAGCATCATTCCTTCCAAAGAACACCCAGGGCTGATCTTTAGAATGGACCGGTTGGATCTCCTTCCAGTCCAAGGGACTCTCAAGAGTCTTCTCCAACACCACAGTTCAAAAGCATCAATTCTTTGGTGCTCTGCTTTCTTCACAGTCCAACTTTCACATCCATACATGACCACTGGAAAAACCATAGCCTTGACTAGACGGACCTTTGTTGGCAAAGTAATGTCTCTGCTTTTGAATATGCTATCTAGGTTGGTCATAACTTTTCTTCCAAGGAGTAAGCGTCTTTTAATTTCATGGCTGCAGTCACCATCTGCAGTGATTTTGGAGCCCAGAAAAATAAAGTCTGACACTGTTTCCACTGTTTCCCCATCTATTTCCCATGAAGTGATGGGACCAGATGCCATGATCTTCGTTCTCTGAATGTTGAGCTTTAAGCCAACTTTTTCACTCTCCTCTTTCACTTTCATCAAGAGGCTTTTGAGTTCCTCTTCACTTTCTGCCATAAGGGTGGTGTCATCTGCATATCTGAGGTGATTAATATTTCTCCCTGCAATCTTGATTCCAGCTTGTGTTTCTTCCAGTCCAGCGTTTCTCATGATGTACTCTGCATAGAAGTTAAATAAGCAGGGTGACAGTATACAGCCTTGACATACTCCTTTTCCTATTTGCAACCAGTCTCTTGTTCCATGTCCAGTTCTAACTGTTGCTTCCTGACCTGCATACAGATTTCTCAAGAGGCAGATCAGGTGGTCTGGTATTCCCATCTCTTTCAGAATTTTCCACAGTTTATTGTGACCCACACAGTCAAAGGCTTTGGCATAGTCAGTAAAGCAGAAATAGATGATTTTCTGGAACTCTGTTGCTTTTTCAATGATCCAGCAGATGTTGGCAATTTGATCTCTGGTTCCTCTGCCTTTTCTAAAACCAGCTTGAACATCTGGAAGTTCATGGTTCACATATTGCTGAAGCCTGGCTTGGAGAATTTTGAGCATTACTTTACTCACGTGTGAGATGAGTGCAATTGTGCGGTAGTTTGAGCATTCTTTGGAATTGCCTTTCTTTGGTATTGGAATGAAAACTGACCTTTTCCAGTCCTGTGGCCACTGCTGAGTTTTCCAAATTTGCTGGCATATTGAGTGCAGCACTTTCACAGCATCATCTTTCAGGATTTGAAATAGCTCCACCGGAATTCCATCACCTCCACTAGCTTTGTTCGTAGTGATGCTTCCTAAGGCCCACTTGACTTCACATTCCAGGATGTCTGGCTCTAGGTGAGTGATCACACCATCATGATTATCTGGGTCGTGAAGATCTTTTTTGTACAGTTCTTCTGTGTATTCTTGCCATCTCTTCTTAATATCTTCTGCTTCTGTTAGGTCCCTACCATTTCTGTCCTTTATTGAGCCCATCTTTGCATGAACTGTTCCCTTGGTATCTCTAATTTTCTTGAAGAGACCTCTAGTCTTTCCCATTCTGTTGTTTTCCTCTATTTTTTTGCATTGATCGCTCAGGAAGGCTTTCTTATCTCTCCTTGCTACTCTTTGGAAATCTGCATTCAAATGGGTATATTTTTCCTTTTCTCCTTTGCTTTTCACTTCTCTTCTTTTCACAGCTATTTGTAAGGCCTCCCCAGACAACCATTTTGCTTTTTTGCATTTCTTTTCCATGGGGATGGTCTTGATCCCTGTCTCCTGTACAGTGTCACGAACCTCATTCCATAGTTCATCAGGCACTCTATCTATCAGATCTAGTCCCTTAAATCTATTTCTCACTTCCACTGTATAATCATAAGGAATTTGATTTAGGTCATACCTGAATGGTCTAGTGGTTTTCCCTACTTTCTTCAATTTAAGTCTGAATTTGGCAATAAGGATTTCATGATCTAAGCCACAGTCATCTCCCGGTCTTATTTTTGCTGCCTGTATAGCGCTTCTCCATCTTTGGCTGCAAAGAATATAATCAATCTGATTTCAGTGTTGACCATCTGGTGATGTCCATGTGTAGAGACTTTTCTTGTGTTGTTGGAAGAGGGTGTTTGCTATGACCAGTGTGTTCTCTTGGCAAAACTCTATTAGCCTTTGCCCTGCTTCATTCCGTATTCCAAGGCCAAATTTTCCTGTTACCCTAGGTGTTTCTTGACTTCCTACTTTTGAATTCCTATCCCCTATAATGAAAAGGACATCTTTTTTGGGTGTTAGTTCTAAAAGGTCTTGGAGATCTTCCTAGACCCATTCAACTTCAGCTTCTTCAGCATTACTGGTTGGGGCATAGACTTGGATTACTGTGATACTGAATGGTTTGCCTTGGAAATGAACAGAGATCATTCTGTCGTTTTTGAGATTGCATCCAAGTTTTGCATTTTGGACTCTCTTGTTGGCCATGATGGCTACTCTATTTCTTCTAAGGGATTCCTGCCCACAGTAGTTGATATAATGGTCATCTGAGTTAAATTCACCCATTCCAGTCCATTTTAGTTCGCTGATTCCTAGAATGTCGATGTTCACTCTTGCCATCTCCTGTTTGACCAGTTCCAATTTGCCTTGATTCATGGACCTAACATTCCAGGTTCCTATGCAACATTGCTCTTTACAGCATTGGACCTTGCTTCTGTCACCAGTCACATCCACAACTAGGTATTGTTTTTGCTTTGACTCCATTCCTTCATTCTTTCTGGAGTTATTTCTCCATTGATCTCCAATAGCATATTGGGCACCTACCGACCTGGGGAGTTCCTCTTTCAGTATCCTATCATTTTGCCGTTTCATACTATTCATGGGGTTCTCAAGGCAAGAATACTGAAGTGGTTTGCATTCCCTTCTCCAGTGAACCACATTATGTCAGACCTCTCCACCATGACCCACCTCTCTTGGGTGGCCCCACATGGCATGGCTTAGTTTCACTGAGCTAGACAAGGCTGTGGTCCGTGTGATCAGATTGACTAGTTTTCTGTGAATATGGTTTGTGTGTCTGCCCTCTGATGCCTCTTGCAACCCATACCGTCTTACTTGGGTTTCTCTTACTTTGGACGTGGAGTATCTCTTCATGGCTGCTCCAGCAAAGCGCAGCTGTTGCTCCTTACCCTGGACGAGGGTTATCTCCTCACAGCCACCCCTCCTGACCTTGAACGTGGAGTAGCTCCTCTTGGCTCTTCTGCGCCCAGTGCTGTATTTTCAATTTGCACAGGGCTCTAACAGCCATAGCCAGTCCTGAGGACCATGTCTTCCATGGTCGTATGGGTAAAAGGAAAACATCTAGACTGCAGGGGTAATTTTACAGGTTTGGTGGCAGAAAGTTGAGCTTGTCTGATCTGATGGTTTTGATTTTTTTTTTTTTTCCCCTGTGAAGTAGAAAAGAAAATGAGATTAACTCTTGGCAGCAGAGGAGGTGGAAAGTATGAGGAAGCTGAGAGAGTGTGATCCAGCATCAGGAGATGGGGAAGGGCAAGATCAGTCTGCATCCCAACTGTGGCTTTGTCACTCACTAGCTCAGTGACTTTAGGCAAGTCACTTAACCTGCTTATGCTTCAAGAGAATGGTCTATAAATGGAGATTGTAATAATACCTTTGAAGGTTGCCTGGCACATAATATTCTGGAGAATAAGAGAGAAAAGTAACTAGGAGGCAGACCCATACATCTTTTCTTTGTGTATTCTCTACGTCTACATGGACGGCAAAGAAGTATGTCCTAATCAAGTAGAAAATGACTAGGATGCATAAAGGAAAAACTGACTGTTTTTTTCCCCAATATAGTACAAAGTAGATTTCAATATATTCTCTGTGTGATGAAAATTTATCTGTTTTTCAGATGTGAAAAAGAAAGATGAAGAAACAGCACAAGATCAATTGGAAAAGCCCAAAGATGAAGGAAAATGAAGGCTCATTACCTATCAAAAGTGCTGAGTTTCTGCACAGTCAGAGATTTAGTGGCCCTGCTTTCCTGAGATGTTTGATCTGGTAGTAACTATGGTAACATTGCAGCCCTAAGCAACGTGTGTGTAGTGGATAATTTTGTTGTGATGCTACTCACTTGGATTACAACCATGATGTCCAATGTAGGTTATTAAAAGGCAGATTACTTCCAAACTGCACCCAAGAGAGAGGTTAAGGATGTATGATCATTTAAATACATATCTTTTATCTATAAACCTAGCTAAATCCACTGTTCTCTTTTGGATTTCTTAAGCCAGATATATTTTAAATTCCATTTTTATGGTAACAGGAAAACCATTTCTTGGTAAATATAAACCAAACACTATTAATTTAAAACTGTATGGGGTTTGTAAGAAATTGTGTATTTTGGTGAGAAAAGTAATGGATTATTCAAAAAAGGATAGATAAAAGTATGTTTTTATCCAAAAATGAACCTTTCCCCCCCAAACCTTAAACAGATTTGGAAAAATAGTAGAAGTTTGACAGCTCAAACATCTCTAGAAAATTTTTGTCTGATGTATTTTGCTTCTAGTCTAAGCATACTGTGATTTTTCATGTGGACTCTTAAAATGGAAAATCTGTGATGAATAGTTTATATGAAATATGCCTATTAAATGAATCTCACTATCTTCCTTAATTTCAGTGTGCATATGTGTGTGCGTATATTTTTCTTTAATGTGAATTACACAGAACACTTTACTAGTTGCTTTGTACTGTATTTTCTTATTTTCAGGGCTTTTGTGTATATGACTTGTTTCTTAAATAATTTCCTCAGGAATGCCGACCTTAATTTTTATATCTTTCCTAAACTAGCTGACATAATAATAAGCACTTAAGTGTTTAGTGAATCGTACAGGCAGAAATCGCAAAATACTTGCTTTTAATATATATTTAATTATATATTTTAAGAGGAATGAAACCAAAACCAAAGCTTTAGTAAATTTTGATTTATTAGATATTTTAGGAGAATCATAGAATTCTGAATTTTTAGAGAAAATCTGACTAATGGATTTATTTTTATTTTCAGATCTATCTGCATGCAGTATTTTATTTGATTGTTGACTTAGGCCATGTCTGTATACAGTAATCAAATAAACTCTTTCACTATTAAAGAAACTTATTACCGACCCAAGTCTTCTTCATTTTATCTCCTACAGTGTAACAGATGGAATATGGTGACATTTTAATGAGGGAAGTGAATAGTCTGCAATATAAAACACCTCCCACTTCTCATTTCATTGACAAAGTTCATCTTTAAATCTGAGAATACAACAAAGGGGTAGATTTCAAAGAATCTGGTTGTTTTAAGTTCTTAAACATACATTTTTCTTTAAAAAATAATCAAAAGTAATCTCTTAGATGTGGTGCTAATTTTACATTCAATAAAATGTTTTAGAGCTGTAAAAATTAGGTTTCTGGAAGTTATTTAATGACATGATATTATATTGTCAGTATAAAGAGGAATTTGGAGAAGGAAGTGGCAATGCGCTCTACTATTCTTGCCTGGGAAATCCCATGGACAGAGGAGCCTGGTGGGCTAGAATCCATGGGGTCTTGAAGAGTTGGACATGGCTGTGTGACTAAGCCCTGCACACAAACGGGGGTTAGGGTGGAGTTTTCAAGTTGGGGGAGTGACAGTTTGGCCTTCTGAGTACCTTTGGTAACATCTGGAGTGTTTCTGGCTTCCGCTTGTAGGGGAAGGGGCAGGGAGAGAATGTGCTGCTGGCATCTAGTGGGCAGAGCCAGGGATGCTGCTAAACTGCTCAGTCCTACAGGGCAGACCCTCACAGCAAAGAATTATCTGACCACAAGTGTCAGTAGCACTGAAGTTGAAAAATAAAACTGTCAAGTGCGTGGATTTTGGATTCGGATGACCCGGGTTTGAGTTCTAGCTATATGATCTTGGGCATGATTTACATCATGTCTCTAAGTTTTATCTTCTTGGAATGGCATTAGTAATAGTATATAATTTATAGGATGCTATATATATATATATATATATATATATATGTATGTATGCTAAGTTGCTTCAGTCATGTCCAACTCTTTGTGACCCTGTGGACTGCAGCCTCCCAGGCTCCTCTATCCATGTGATTTTTCAGGCAAGAATACTGGAGTGCCATTTCCTTCTCCAGGGGATCATCCCAACCCAGGGATGGAATCTGTGTCTCCTATATCTCCTGCATTGGCAGGCAGATTCTTTACCACTAGCACCACCTGGGAAGCCCCTTATAGGGTGAATGGAAGCAATAAAGTATGTGGGGCACTTGGCTAATGCCTGGCAAAGAATAATTATTCAATACATATTAGTTCGGAGAAGGCACTGGCAACCCACTCCAGTACTCTTGCCTGGAGAATCCCATGGCAGGAGGAGCCTGGTAGGCTGCAGTCCATGGGGTCGCTGAGGGTTGCACACAACTGAGCGACTTCACTTTCACTTTTCACTTTCATGCATAGGAGAAGGAAATGGCAACCCACTCCAGTGTTCTTGCCTGGAGAATCCCAGGGACGGGGGAGCCTGGTGGCTGCCGTTTATGGGGTCGCACAGAGTCGGACATGACTGAAGTGACTTAGCAGCAGCAGCACCAGCAGCAAATATTAGCTATCACCATCATCATTTTTATTCTAGATGTTTTTGCCATTATTTTCCGGTATTGGAGGTGGATTTGTTAACTTGGCTATCCTCTGCTTTCCCCTATGATTTCACAAGCATTCTCAATCTTAGAACTGGGAGAAGACACTCTGATGGAAATTGACAATTCATGATAATTACCACATTAGTGCCTATTCAGTCATGCTAATGAACCATTGACAAGTGATGAGTATTACCCTTTAACAATGAGTCACCTCCCTAGTGTTTTATGACAGTTACTGACACAAAACAGAGTTTTGAGTCAGTATTTAAATGAGTAAGTGTTCCATGAAAATGTACAAGAGAAAAAGGAACAGATCTTGAGTCAGAGTATTTATCTCTCATTTAGAAGATATTTTTTTCTCATTTAGAAGACAGAAATGAAGCCATGTCCCTCCTCATTGTTATTAGTAATGACACATATTCTTAGTCACGTATGTCCTAAATCACTTTTTCATTACAAAACACATACAAATCTCTCATTTTATGCACATAATATTTTATCTTAGATGAGGTATCAAGCTTGTTGAATATTTGCCAATGAAAGGGTTTTTTGGCTGAGAAGGAATCCAGATAAAGAAGAATTCGAGAGGTCAGTGGTAATTTAAAGACAAAATTGAATTTACCAACCAACTTTAAAAAAAAAATCAAACTATTTCTGGGAGCCTATAGTATTTTGTCATAGCAAAGTCACTTTAAACAAAGCCCCTAGTTGGGGCTCATTCAAGAAAGTCTCCGTGCTCATTTTTGCTATTGTCTCTTTACAAGCCACTTGCTCTAGTCAATAACTGTATAAAGTCTTAATGAATACTGTCAGAGAAACCAAGACAAAAGGGGATAATAAAGCTAGAAAGAGACTATCTGGAAACTTGACTCTGTACATAGGAGGAGAAAGAACAAAAACCATTCTGCGTCATGTGCCCAGAGATTTTGTGCGTGTGTGTGTGTGATCTGGACTGGAAAGGTTTGAACCTTCTCAGAATGAGAGTGACTACAAGGGGAGGTATCTTATTTGCGAAAGGCAACACAGCATTAACTTTCAGTGTTACTAGCTGTGGTGGCTTGGGTAGATGATGGAGAGAGAGGAGAGAAGAATTACTGGCGCACACTGGCTCGTTGCCTCATCTGTGGAATCTGACACCTCTAGTTCAAATTACAGCTCTCCCACGTGTGCTCATGACTTTAGTTATTTTCCTCTCTGTCTTTCAACTTCCTAACTGTATAAAATGGCAAATTATTATGAGATTTAAGTGGTAAACTGCTAAGGAAAATGCCTGACACATACCAAAGCTTATTCTTAATTGCTGTTATTAATTGCATGAGCATAAAGGGTGATGGAGACTTCAAGGTAAAACCCTAGGTCTTATTGGTTCTTTCTTTGTTGTTTACCAAAGTAGATTTTTCTGCTAATCCTTCACTCTCTTTTCTGTCCACCAGCAGTACCTAGTTAGCTAAACCTAGGAATGATAACTAGAATGCACTCCATTTTTTTTCCAGACTTACTAATGATAACTCGCAGAACATTAAAATCTGCAGCTTATTAAAAATGGAAGCTTTGACTCAAACAAAGAGCTAGAGAATGTATTGTTACTGTTAAAAGCCTAGAACAGATTTCTCGTTGAGCACACGGTGATAGGAAAAATTATCATTATAGCCATCCTTTGAGTGACTGGTGATTACTAAGCACCCTTGCCGACCCTTTTGAAGCTTCATAATAATGGTGATACAAAAATGGTTCATGATGTTTCTCATATTCAGATGAAGAAAATGGATTCAAGAGGGCCTTTAGGAATTCAAGAAAATGACAACTGTGACCTTGGATAGGGCTCTCAGGACCAGCATATGCTTTTCCTATACTGCTCTCAATGGCCCTTTTGCCTCAGACCATCGCATCCACAAGTTTCATTAAATTTGTGGAAAATGTCATTGATAGTTTGATAGGGATTGCAAAGAATCTGTCCATTGATTTGGGCCATAGAGTCATTTTCACAGTATTGATTCTTCTAATCCAAGAACATGGGGTATCTCTCCATCTGTTTGTGTCATCTTTGATCTCTTTCATCAGTGACTTAAAGTTTTCTGCATACAAGTCCTTGGTCCCTGTTGTTATTGTTCAGTTGCTAAAGTTGTGTCCAACTCTTTGTGACCCATGGTTTAGGTAGGCTTATTCCTAGGTATCTTATTCTTTTTGTTGCACGGATGGATGGGATTATTTCCTTAATTTCTCTTTCTGATTTCTCATTGTTGTTATTCAGTCACTCAGTCATGTCCGATTCTTTGTGACCTTATGGACTGCAACATGCCAGGCTTCCCTGTCTTTCACTCTCTCCCAGAGTTTGAGACCAGATGCCATGATCTTAGTTTTTTGAATGTTGAGTTTTTTCAATGTTTAAGCCAACTTTTTTACTCTGCTCTTTCACCTTCATCAAGAGGCTCTTTAGTTCCTCTTCGCTTTCTGCCATAGGGTGGTGTCATATGCATATCTGAGGTTGTTGATGTTTTTCCTGGCAATCTTGATTCCAGCTTTTGCTTCATCCAACCCAGCATTTCACATCATCTACTCTGCATATAAGTTAAATAAATGTTCATTGTTAGTGTATAGGAATGCAAGGGATTTCTGTGTTTTAATTTTATATCCTTCAAATTTTCCAATTTCATTGATTAACTCCAGTAGTTTTCTGGTGGTATCTTTAGGGTTATAGTACCTATAGGGTATAGTATCATGTCATCTGCAAACAGTGCAAGTTTTACTTCTTTTCCAATCTGGATTCCTCTTATTTCCTTTTCTTCTCTGATTGCTGTGACCAAGACTACCAAAACTATATTGAATTATAGTGGTTAAGAGTGGGCACCCTTGTCTTGTTCCTGATCTTAGAGGAAAATGCTTTCAGTTTTTCACCATTGAGAAAAATGTTTGTTCTGGGTTTGTCATATATGGTCTTTACTCCAGTATTCATTGAAACACTATTTACAATAGCCAGGATATAGAGGCAACCTAGATGTTGGTACATATATACAATGGAATATTACTCAGCCATAAAAGGAATGAGTTTGAGTCAGTTGTAGTGAAGTGGATGAACCTGTTATGCAGAGCTTGTTGTACAAAGTAAAGTCAGAAAGAGAAAAACAGTGTGTAGTAACACATATAAATGGAATCTAGAAAAAAAAATAGTACTGATGAACCTATCTATAGGGAAGAAATGGAGATGCAAACATAGAAAATGGACTTGACACAGCAGGGGAAGGACAGGGTAGGACCAATTGAGAAAGTAGCATTGACATATACACTAGCATGGGTAAAATAAAATAGATAATAGTGAGAAGCTGCTTTATAACACAAGGCCCAGCCTGGGGCTCTGTGAAGACCTAGAGGGGTGGCATGAGAGGCAGGAGGGAGACTCAAGAGGGCCATATATAATTATGACTGATTCATGTTGTTGAATGGCAGAAATGACCACAACATTGTAAAGCAATTATCCTCCCCACACCCCACCCCCAAAAAAAGATTGGTCTGAATTCCACTCAGGATTCCTAAGAAAACTGAAAAGTTGTACATGGGCAGAGGAACAATTTTATTTGTTTTCCATTTATTCATTCATTCACTCCTTCATTAATGTATATTTTACCTTATTCCAGGAAAGATAGGGCAAACTCACTTGCCATTTAATTTGCCATTAACTTTTGAGACCCTGAAGGAACGGAAAATTGGTGAGGAGCCTGTGGCTCTGTGGGGTGGGAAGTAGTGCCCAGAAGTGAAGCGAAGGGGATAAAGCTAAACTGAAAACAAGAGGCACCACGCCCACACTCTACTCATTTCAGGTTTGTCCTGGGTCTGGTCACAGTTATGGAAAGGGCATGCTCACATTCTGTGGGACACACAAAAATAACATGGCAGGATATATAAATATCTTAAAAATAGGGCCACAAAGGAAAATGAAATGATCTCCCTGGCTCCATGCAGGTGTAGTTCAGAGTCTGAATGATGTTCGGCAGCACTAAATGCAGAGAAGCGCCTGATGTGCTGGATGGGGTGGGGATGGCTACAGAGGTCTGGGCAACCATTCTCAGAGCAACAAGCTAGGAAAAAGCTTTTGCACCAACTCAGAGTGTATGGAATTGACTTCAGCAGCTCTGTGAAGGCTCTCACAGTGCTTTAGGTATATTAGATATTCAAAATTCCTGGTCTGTAATAAAAGTTTCACCTAAATTGGTTTTCTATTTGTAGAAGGGGTTTACTTTTTAAATCTTTCCTTGATATTATAATACTGTCAAGAGCAGTAGAAAAACACAGAGAGATATCAGGCAATAAATGTGGGTTTGATTTCAGAATTTTGACTTAAATTTAGCCTGAGTTGACTGTACGCCTTTAGGTAAATAATTTTCCACTGCTGTTTTCGTTTTACTACTATAGAGTCCATGGAATTCTCTCTCTCCTTTTCCAGGGTATCTTCCCAACCCAGGGATCAAACCCAGGTCTCCTGCATTGCAGGCAGATTCTTTACCAACTGAGCCACAAGGGAAGCCCACCCACAAGAGAGCCTGTGCCAGACTGGCAGATTCAAACCTCTTCTTAGAGCCTCATTATTCTACTAGTGAGGTCAGCCTTCCCCGTGCCCCCCACCCCGGCATCTTCTCCCTAGGATTTCAGAGCTTCTCACCTCCAGCTGCATATTGACCCAGAGAATTAAATAAATGTCCGATGCCTGACCCAATCACAGCCCAGTTGGGAGCCACTGCTGTAGCCTGCTCTGAACTGGACGCTGGGTGACCTGCTAGAGGGCAAAGTCTGCGTTTATTTTCCCATTAACCTTATATGAGACCCTGAGAGGTCTGAGAGGCGTGGCGCTGGAGCGGCCAAGAGGAGCTACCCCACGCCCAAGGGCAAAGGAGAAGCCCAAGCAAGACGGTAGGAGCAGCGAATTCATGGTTAGAATCAAACCCCCTTCCCCCCCAGAGATCTCAGAGGGCTCAAACAAACCTTGTGCACAACCAGAACCCAGGGACCCCACAGAGACAGAGATAGAACTGTGTCTGAGCATCTCCTGTGGAGGTACGGGTCAGCGGTGGACTGCCACAGGGGCAGGGGCTCTGGGTGCTGCAGACTTGGGTATGGCGTAAGTGCTCTTGGAGGAGGTTGCCATTAACCCCACCATTACACAGGACTGGGAAATAGACTCTTGGATGGCACCAACAGAACCTTGTGCAAACAGGACACAGGAGAAAGCAGCCGTGACCCCACAAGAGACTGACCCAGACTTGCCTGTGAGTGTCCAGGAGTCTCTGGTGGAGGTGTGGGTCAGCAGTGGCCTGCTGCAGGGTTGGGGGACTGAATGTAGCAGTGCATGCTTGGGATCTTTTGAAGGAGGTCACCGTTATCTCCATTACCTCCACCATAGTTTGGCCCCATGGCATAAGCGCTCTGATAGGAGCTACCCCATGTCCCAGGTCAGGGGCGGTGGCCAAGAGTGCCAGGCTGCGATGGCGCAGGAGTTGCGGAGAGGAGCTACCCCACGCCCGAGGCCAGGGTGGCAGCTGGGAGGAGCAACCCCACGTCCAAGGAGCGGTGGCTGTGCGGGTGCAGGAGGGCCTAGAGGAGCTACTCCACGTTCAAGGTCAGAGGGGCAGCGGTGAGGAGATAGATACCCCTTGGCCAAGGTAAGGAGCAGCGGCTCTGCTTTGCTGGAGAAGCCGTGAAGAGATACCCCACGCCCAAGGTAAGAGAAACCCAAGTAAGACGGTAGGTGTTGCGAGAGGGCATCAGAGGGCCCACACACTGAAACCATAATCACAGAAAACTAGTCAATCTAATCACACGGACCACAGCCTTGTCTAACTCAATGAAACTAAGTCATGCCATGTGGGGCAACCCAAAATGGGTGGGTCATGGTGGAGAGGTCTGACAGCATGTGGTCCACTGGAGAAGGGAATGGCAAACCACTTCAGTATTCTTGCCTTGAGAACCCCATGAATAGTATGAAACGGCAAAATGATAGGATACTGAAAGAGGAACTCCCCAGGTCAGTAGGTGCCCAATATGCTATTGGAGATCAGCGGAGAAATAACTCCAGAAAGAATGAAGGGATGGAGCCAAAGCAAAAACAATACCTAGCTGTGGATGTGACTGGTGATAGAAGCAAGGTTCGATGCTGTAAAGAGCAATATTGCATAGGAACCTGGAATGTCAGGTCCACGAATCAAGGCAAATTGGAAGTGGTCAAACAGGAGATGGCAAGAGTGAACATCGACATTCTAGGAATCAGCGAACTAAAATGGACTCAAGTAGGTGAATTTAACTCAGATGACCATTATATCTACTACTGTGGGCAAGAATTCCTGAGAAGAAATGGAGTAGCCATCCTAGTCAACAAAAGAGCCCGAAATGAAGTACTTGGATGGAATCTCTAAAATGACAGAATGATCTCTGTTCTTCTCCAAGGCAAACCATTCATCACAGTAATCCAAGTCAATGCCCCGACCACTAATGCTGAAGAAGCTGAACAGTTCTATGAAGACCTACAAGACCTTCTAGAACTAACACCCCAAAAAATGTCCTTTTCATTACAGGGGACAAGAATGTCAAGAAACACCTGGAGTAACAGGCAAATTTGGCCTTGGAGTACAGAATGAAGCAGGGCAAAGGCTAATAGAGTTTTGCCAAGAGAACTCACTGGTCATAGCAAACACCCTCTTCCAACAACACAAGAGAAGACTCTAAACATGGACACCACCAGATGGTCAACACCGAAATCAGATTGATTATATTCTTTTCAGCCCAAAATGGAGAAGCTCTATCAGATCAGATCAGTCCCTCAGTCGTGTCCGACTCTTTGTGATCCCACGAATCGCAGCACACTAGGCCTCCCTGTCCATCACCAACTCCCGGAGTTCACACAGACTCATGTCCATCGAGTCAGTGATGCCATCCAGCCATCTCATCCTCTGTCGTCCCCTTCTCCTCCTGCCCCCAATCCCTCCCAGCATCAGAGTCTTTTCCAATGAGTCAACTCTTTGCATGAGGTGGCCAAAGTATTGGAGTTTCAGCTTTAGCATCATTCCTTCCAAAGAAATCCCAGGGCTGATCTCCTTTAGAATGGACTGGTTGGATCTCCTTGCAGTCCAAGGGACTCTCAAGAGTCTTCTTCAACATCACAGTTCAAAAGCATCAATTCTTCAGCGCTCAGCCTTCTTAACAGTCCAACTCTCACATCCATACATGACCACAGGAAAAACCATAGCCTTGACTACACGAACCTTTGTTGGCAAAGTAATGTCTCTGTTTTTCAATATGCTATCTAGGTTGGTCATAACTTTCCTTCCAAGGAGTAAGAGTCTTTTAATTTCATGGCTGCAGTCACCATCTGCAGTGATTTTGGAGCCCAGAAAATAAAGTTTGACACTGTTTCCACGGTTTCCCCATCTATTTCCCATGAAGTGATGGGACCGGATGCCATGATCTTCATTTTCTGAATGTTGAGCTTTCAGCCAACTTTTTCACTCTCCTCTTTCACCTTCATCAAGAGGCTTTTTAGTTCCTCTTCACTTTCTGCCATAAGGGTGGTGTCATCTGCGTATCTGAGGTGATTGATATTTCTCCCTGCAATCTTGATTCCAGCTTGTGTTTCTTCCAGTCCAGAGTTTCTCATGATGTACTCTGCATATAAGTTAAATAAACAGGGTGATAATATACAGCCTTGACGTACTCTTTTTCCTATTTGGAACCAGTCTGTTGTTCCATGTCCAGTTCTAACTGTTGTTTCCTGACCTGCATACAGGTTTCTCAAGAGGCAGGTCAGGTGGTCTGGTATTCCTATCTCTTTCAGAATTTTCCACAGTTTATTGTGATCCACACAGTCAAAGGCTTTGGCATAGTCAATAAAGCAGAAATAGATGTGTTTCTGGAACTCTCTTGCTTTTTTGATGATCCAGCAGATGTTGGCAATTTGATCTCTGGTTCCTCTGCCTTTTCTAAAACCAGCTTGAACATCAGGAAGTTCACGGTTCACATATTGCTGAAGCCTGGCTTGAAGAATTTTAACAGTCAGCAAAAAGAAGACTGTGAGCTGACTGGGGCTCAGATCATGAACTCCTTTTTGCCAAATTCAGACTTAAATTGAAGAAAGTAGGGAAAACCACTAGACCATTTAGGTATGACCTAAATCCAATCCCTTATGATTATACAGTGGAAGTGAGAAATAGATTGAAGGGACTAGATCTGATAGACAAGTGTGCCTGATGTACTCTGGATGGAGATTCGTGACATTGTACAGGAGATGGATCAAGACTATCCCCATGGAAAAGAAATGCAAAAAAGCAAAATGGCTGTCTGAGGAGGCCTTACAAATAGCTGTGAAAAGAAGAGAAGTGAAAAGCAAAAGAGAAAAGGAAAGATATACCCATTTGAATGCAGAGTTCCAAAGAGTAGCAAGGAGAGATAAGAAAGCCTTCCTCAGTGATCAGTACAAAGAAATAGAGGGAAACAACAGAATGGGAAACACTAGAGATCTCTTCAAGAAAATTAGAGATACCAAGGGAACAGTTCATGCAAAGATGGGCTCGATAAAGGACAGAAATGGTAGGGACCTGACAGAAGCAGAAGAAGACCTAAAGAAGCAGAAGAGGTGGTAAGAACACACAGAAGAACTATAAAAAAAAGATCTTCAAGACCCAGATAATCACAATGGTGTGATCAACAACCTGGAGCCAGACATCCTGGAATGCAAAGTCAAGTGGGCCTTAGGAAGCATCACTATGAACAAAGCTAGTGGAGGTGATGGAATTCCAGTTGAGCTATTTCAAATCGTAAAAGATGATGCTGTGAAAGTGCTGCATTCAATATGCCAGCAAATTTGGAAAACTCAGCAGTGTTCACAGGACTGGAAAAGGTCGGTTTTCATTCCAATCTCAAAGAAAGGCAATGCCGAAGAACGCTCAAACTACTGCAGAATTGCAATCATCTCACACACTAGTAAAGTAACGTCAAAATTCTCCAAGCCAGGCTTTAACATATGTGAACCGTGAACTTCCAGATGTTCAAACTGGATTTAGAAAAGACAGAGGAACCAGAGATCAAATTGCCAACATCCGTTGTATCATCGAAAAAGCAAGACAGTTTCAGAAAAACATCTATTTCTGCTTTATTGACTATGCCAAAACCTTTGACTGTGTGGATCACAATAAACTGGAAAATTCTTCGAGAGATGGGAATACCAGACCACCTGACCTGCCTCTTGAGGAATTTGTATGCAGGTCAGGAAGCAACAGTTAGAACTGAACATGAAACAACAGACTGGTTCCAAATAGGAAATGGAGTACGTCAAGGCTGTATATTATCACCCTGTTTATTTAACTTTTATGCAGAGTACATCATGAGAAATGCTGGGCTGGATGAAGCACAAGCTGGAGTCACAATTGCCGGGGGAAATATCAATAACCTCAGATATGTAGATGACACCACCTTTAGGGCAGAAAGCGAAGAACTAAAGAGCCTCTTGATGAAAGTGAAAGAGGAGAGTAAAAAGGTTGGCTTTAAACTCAACATTCAGAAAACGAAGATCATGGCATCTTGTCCCAACACTTCATGGCAAATAGATGGGAAACAATGGAAACAGTGGCAGACTTTATTTTGGGGGGCTCCAAAATCACTGCAATGGTGACTGCAGCCATGAAATTAAAAGACTCTTGCTCCTTGGAAGAAAAGTTATGACCAACCTAGACAGCATATTAGAAAGCAGAGACATTTGCCAACAAACATCCATCTAGTCAAGGCTATGGTTTTTCCAGTAGTCATGTATGGATGTGAGAGTTGGACTATAAAGAAAGAATTAATGCCTTTGAACTGTGGTGTTGGAGAAGACCCTTGAGAGTCGGTTGGACTGCAAGGAGATCCAACCTGTCAATCCTAAAGGAAATCAGTCCTGAATGAATACTTATTGGAAGGACTGATGCTGAAGCTGAAACTCCAATACTTTGGCCACCTGATGGGAAGAACTGACTCATTTGAAAAGTTCCTGATGCTGGGAAAGATTGAAGGCAGGAGGAGAAGGGGATGGCAGAGGATGAGATGGTTGGATGGCATCGTTGACTCCATGGACATGAAGGTGAAAGTGAACTCGCTCAGTTGTGTCCGACTCTTTGCGATCCCGTGGACTGTAGCCCACCAGGATCCTCCGTCCATGGGATTTTCCAGGCAAGAATAGTGGAGTGGGTTGCCATTTCCTTCTCCAGGGGATCTTCCCAACCCAGGGATCGAACCTGGTTCTCCCGCATTGAAGGCAGACGCTTTAACCGCTAAGCTACCAGGGAAGCCTGACCTGACCTGAACTATTTTCATTTTGGGAAATTACTCAAAATCGACACTAGGTGGAGCCAGCATCACATTTCTCACTTTTTTTTAAAAGTCCGATTTAATCAGGTTTCCGGTTTGTTGTTTTGTTTTTACCAATTCTGCTACTTACATTGGTCAGGAATATTGGAAAAACAAAACAACAGCAGCAAGCAAAACCCACAGTATTTTAAGCACGATTTTTTCCTGAGAATTTAGATTGGAAATCATAAGTGTGCTAATGTCTGATTGTTTAGATTGGAGGCAGGAGGAGAACGGGAGGACAGAGGATGAGATAGTTGGATGGCATCACCGACTCAAGGGACATGAATTTGGGCAAACTCTGGGAGATAGTGAAGGACAGCGAAGCCTGGCCTGCTGCAGTCCATGGGGTCCCAAAGAATCGGACACAACAAAGCCACTGAACAACAAATGCTCTTAGATACCAAAAGAGGGTGCTCTAATATATTTTAAGAATGCGCTTCTTAGGAATAAAAAAGTCACAGCTTTTTCTTTTATACAACAAAAAAATTCTTTCTGTCTAACAGGGTTGACTGGATTTCTTTCTTTTTGAAATCTACGATAGCTATGCACAAATGCTTTATTCATTACAATAAAATTAAAACCAGTTCTCAGTTCTCTACAATCTTAGATTAAAAATGGACCTTTTTTTTTTTTGAGTTAAAAGCATTGTTTTCAGTCTTGACTTTGAAAAGCTTCTGGCGGTAAATGGTATATGAATGTGTGGTTTCATTCTTGATTTAATTCGAGATATCTTTTATCACTTAACAACTTCCCCCTCCACTTAGGAGAAAGGTGGGTCTCATGAAAACCGAATGAGAGTTAACCAAGTGATTATTCCTGGTCTTCCAAGGGCAGGGAGGGAAATAGGGGGAGCTTCCTCCACAAATCCTGCTTTATGTTGTGTGGGAAAGTTGGGTACACAAAGAAGATGCTAGTCAAATGTCTTGACAAGGAACCTGCTGAGGTAAGAGGCTTAACACAGAGCTTTTCGATGCCTCTGGAGTGCTTTCACTGGACACAAAGTTCCCCACTCAGTGATGGTGTAAGGGGTGCAGAGGGAAAGATACTGCAAAAACAGCTAACACGGAATATACATTAAAGACTTGTTTAGTTGCTAAGTCCTGTCCGACTCTTTTGCCACACCTTGGACATAGCCCACAAGGCTCCTCTGTCCATGGCATTTCCCAGGCAAGAATCCAGGAGTGGGTTGCCATTTCCTTCTCCAAGGGATCTTCCCCACCCAGGGATTGAACCTGTGTCTCCTGCATTGCAGGTGGATTCTTTACTGCTGAGCCACCAGGGAAGCCCCTGCTGCTGCTAAGTCGATTCAGTCGTGTCCGACTCTGTGTGACCCCATAGACGGCAGCTCACCAGGCTCCCCCGTCCCTGGGATTCTCCAGGCAAGAACACTGGAGTGGGTTGCCATTTTCTTCTTCTCCAATGCATGAAAGTGAAAAGTGAAAGTGAAGTCGCTCAGTCGTGTCTGACTCTCATCGACCCCATGGACTGCAGCCTACCAGGCTCCTCCGTCCATTTTCCAGGCAAGAGTACTGGAGTCGGGTGCCATTAACTTCTCCAAGGGAAGCCCCTACTTGTAATTAAATGAATGATCCCCTTCTTCTTGTGAGAATGCCTGCTTCCCTGCAGAATGGATGCTTAGGTGTTTGGCCAGGAGATGGTGTGGGGAGGGGTGTGAGGAGGGCAAATTATTCCATCAGAGGTTGTAGGCCCAGGAAAAATAGTTACTTTGTTGTTGTTTAGTCACTAAATTGTGTCCCATTCTTTTGCAACTCCATGGACTGTAGACCCCTAGGCTCCTCTGTGCATGGAATTTTTCAGGCAAGAATACTGGAGTGGGTTGCCACGCCTTCCTCCAGGGGATCTTCCCCACCCAGGGATGGAACTCACGTCTCCTGCATCGCAGGCAGATTCTTTACCACTGAGCCACCTGGGAAGCCAAACGGGAAATGGGTGACAATTAACCCAAACTAGCCAACTTGGTCCAAAAAACTCCATGTCAGAGAACAAATCTAGATGCTGCAAGAAAGTTCAGTCCATAGCAAGGCCATTTCAGCCTTCACACCTCCCCTCCCAGTGCTGGTGATGCGTTTCTTGCATATCTAATTTATCTTAGCTGGTAACTTGCTAACAGAAAAAGCAATTTCTCCTCTTTCCCCTTTCTCTTTGTTTTTTCGGTATTAAGAAATTTCATTTCAAATGCCCTCAGTCTTCAGAGAAAGCAGGCGGATGTGGAAATTAGAGTCTGAATCACTGTTGTCTATGTTACTAAGTCTGCATTTTAATTAGTTGGGGAGACAGCCATGCTCTGGCAGCAAAAGTGAGTAGAATTTCTAGATTCACGAAAGGCCTATGTGGATTTTCTAAAGAGGAACAAAACAGTAACCAGATGGTATTTAGTTAATAGGCCGACTTTAAAGGCAAGTATTTGTTTTGAACTCTTTCCTAAGGGAGAGAAAGTTAGCTAATTAATAGAAGAAAAGAGATAAGAGAAAAGCCAGAGGAGAAGAAATACTAAAAATAATGAATAAAGAGAAATGTCAGGAGAAATGGATATTGGAAAATAAGGGGAACAAACTAAGCAGCTCTAGAAAAATAGAAAATTAGAAAAGATATGTTACTGCAGATTGTTCACCACATGGTTGCCTAGGAGACTTAAGAATGGTTCTCTCTCTACTGAGTAATTATTGAAGGACATAGTGAATTTAGAGTCTTTTGGCTCTACCCGTATCAAATGGAAAGCAAACACATTTCAGGCGTTTTAGTCATGAGCACCATCTTTTCTATATTATGCTTTTCTCCAGACAGAAATGGTTGATTTCAACAATTTTGGAAGATAATAGAAGAGCAGTGAGATCAAAACACAGGCATGGTGAAATATTTGAGAAAACAGATTAGTCCAGGACGGCACATTAGTATGTGTGACATCAAGTAACAAACCGTGCAAAAAGTAAATTAGGAAGCAGCGCAGAGCTCATGTGGCCATGTGAGGTCATCTTTACAGTTTGCCAAGTATGCTGTTGAAAAGCATTTTTCCATGTAAAGAGCTTGGTGCACTTGAAGACTTCTAGTCTAGCGATTAAAATAAATCACATTGTGAAGCCATGTTTCATCTTCCATTAACCTGCAGCTTCTACTATCACTGGCATAAAGAGCAAACATTACACAGTGCTTTACTGCTCCTGTGTGAATTTGTCTTTCCTATAGCTTACCCTATTTTCCAGAAAATATTAATATTGCATTGTTATATAATGTAAACCCCTTTCTGCAAAGCTGTCCTCATGTATTTTGGGGGCTGAATACTTGGTTTTGTATATGTGTGGGGTGTGTGTATATGTGGTGTGTGTGTGTGTGTGTGTGTGTGTGTGTGTTTTGGAGTAGTATGGGAAGGGACGGGGGCAAAAGGAGTGATAGGGATTGTCTTTCATGATGACTCAGGCCATCTCTTTTTGCTTAACAAAAACAGGACTCAAGAGTGTAAGAATTTTTGTTATTGTTTGGAAATATAACTTGGTTGTGTCATCTTTTTCCTTCACATGAATACAAGTTATCTATAAGGGAAACTTCCAAAATCACAACCTATTGTATGGGATAGAATGAATTCTAAATCATAAATATTTATGCTTCAGTTCAGTTCAGTCGCTCAGTCATGTCCGACTCTTTGTGACCCATGGACTGCAGCACACCAGGCTTCCCTGTCTGTCACCAACTCCCAGAGCTTGCTCAAATTGATGTCCATCGAGTTGGTGATGCCATCCAACCATCTCACCGTCTGTTGTCCCCTTCTCCTCTTGCCTTCAATCTTTCCCAGCATCAGGGTCTCTTCCAATGAGTCAGCTCTTTGCATCAGGTGGCCAAAGTGTTGGAGCTTTAGCATCAATCCTTCCAATGAATATTTAGGACTGATTTTCTTTAGGATTGATTGGTTTGATATCCTTGCAGTCTTCTCCGACACCACAGTTCAAAAGCATCAATTCTTTCGTGCTCAGCTTTCTTTATGGTCCAACATGCATACATGACTACTGGAAAAACCATAGATTTGACTAGATGGATCTTTGTCAGCAAAGTAATGTCTCTGCTTTTTAAAATGCTGTCTAGGTTTGTCATAAATATTTATGCTTATAGACAACAAATTGGAAAAGTTTAGCATAAAGCAAAAAAAAAAAATTACCTATTGCTTTTGGCAAATGTCTGGATTTCCTCCTCAGAATTCATTTTGTCAATTATTTATTCCTCCTTACTTTCGTGTAGCATGGAAAAAAGTAAGTCTAAGAAGTTCACAGCAGGACTAGAAACAAAGCAGATGTAATACTCAAACTTTGGTCACCTAGTTGGATCAAATGAAAGTGAAAGTGAAAGTAGTCATTCAGTTGTGTCTGACCATTTGTGCCCCCATGGAGTGTAGCACACCAGGCTCCTCTGTCCATGGGATTCTCCAGGCAAGGATACTGGAGTAGGTTGTCATGTCCTCCTCCAGGGGATCTTCCTGACCCAGGGATTGAGCCTGGGTCTCCCACATTGCAGGCAGATTCTCTACCATCTGAGCTAGCAGGGAAGCCTTGGATCAAAGTCAAGATTTTTCCAAAATAGAAATGAGGGAGAGAGAGCCAAGAAAATCATGGTAGCTTTTTGCTTTAATGGTATTTGTTTTCCTGGATCCAGGTAGAAAACAGAAGATGAGGGGGAAAATCAGATTATATATATAACATCTCTGCATATTTTATAACATTTGAACACAGTGCCTATGTTTGTGTATATATACTTTTTAAAGGTCATTTTGTTTTAGTTGAGCAGGATAGCCACACATTTTAATTATCAGTAAGTCTTGTGTTCTCAGTCTCTCGGTCATGTCCGACTTTGCGACCCGTGGACTGTAGCCCGCCAGGCTCCTCTGTCCATGGGATTCTCCAGGCAAGAATACTGGAATGGGTTGCCATTTCCTTCTCCAGGGGATTTTCCCCACCCAGGTATTGAACCCGAGCCTCATGTCTCCTGCATTGGCAGGTGGATTCTTTACCACTAGCGCCACCTGGGAAGCCCCCTTTTTCTTCTAGAAATCCTTATTTCCTTTAAAGCAGTGAAAAGACTTAAATCTTGATGTCTAATATACTGTCAAAAGACATTTTAATGTAATCACATTACTATTTTTCAGTTTCTCTTCAGTAATGAACTAAATCAACTTTATTGTTGGTATTATGTCATTGGTTAGGCAATGATTATCAAGATTTTAAAATTTAATGATGCATTATTCTAAATTTGTTTGTTTGTAGTCAAGCACATTTCAAAATTTAAAGGAAAAAAGCTGTATTCAATCTTATATCAATTTTAATATTTAATTAAATTTAATTAATATTTAAATTAAAACACCTAATAATTAAAATAAAATACTTAATCAAAATCTTAATTGTAATATTTCTTATATATGGGCTAATGCTCACGGAGATTGGTAAATTAAAGTGGATTTTCCCAAGTATTCCATTTTTAAATTTTTCATAAAGATTATTTTTCATGAAGATTGCTATTTCTTTAAATATCTACTATATTTCTTAAGATAACTGGAATACTGCTACTTGTCTCACAAGTTCAGGATTTTGAGTTCTCTGGAAGGTGTGAACCAATAAGAAGGTGCTGGCAGCAGAGATATAGGTTCTGAAATGGTGACTTTTGGAAATTCCCTGATGGTTAAGTGGTTAGGACTCTCTGCTTGTAGTGTGGGGGCATGAGTTCAATCCCTGGCTGAGGAACTAAGATCTACAAACCTGTAGTACAGCCAAAAAGAAAAAAGTGAAATGGTGGCTTTCTTCTTCGTCATGCGATGTCATTCATCCCTTGTACCTTCACTATTTTCAAACCTCTAATGAACTCTTAAATGTCTATTATTTGAGGATACTAAACCAATTAACCTTTGCTTCACAGGTAACTCACTACTACTAACTAGCTGGGAGAGTGTCTGTCATGCACACTTTTTATGATGTTGCGATTTGCATCACTCATACCACCCCTGAGGACAGACCTCCTCCACCTGCTGTTTGCCGTGTCTAGGTAGTATCTAGACTCACCTGTTATATGACCCATACTTAATCATCTTAACTGTGATTTAATAAGATTAACAAAGGATTAAGATTAAGATTAACAAAGTATTCATCAGTGTCTGCAAGATGCAGACAGTCTGAATTTAAGCAAAAATAACTTATTGATTCATATAACTGTGAGTCCAGAAGTGTAGCCAACCTGTTAAAATGTGGGTCCAGAGCCTTCAGTAATGCTGTTGGGCTCTGACTACACTTCTGGCTCTCTGTGTGTGTTTGGTTTATTCTCAGTTGTAGGCAGGAGCTCAAGCAAGTCAAAGGGCTCTGACCCTCTCTTTAGGTGTTGCTTGCTTTTGGCTGACTGATTTTCCATTCTAGGACCAGACATGTGACTGGTAAGATGGCCATCGATGATCCCACACTCCTGACTCCTAGCTTAAACATTCCTCAGGGGAAAGAGACTGCTGTTTCTCAACAGGTCCAGTGAATAATTTCTGGGATACTTTGGTCCATCCAACCTGAGACATGTTCCATACTGAACCTTTTAGCTATAGAGAGAGGGTACTTGGACTGGCCATGACTGACTCTTGTTTTCTCCACTGTGGCAAGGAAGAGAGGGTCAGCCCCATCTGAACTCTGCGAAATTCAACTGAAGAATAATTTGGTACCTACACTGGGGAGCAAATCAACAAAAAGGCAAATACCTTATTTTCTTAAATTTTAAAAATAATTTATGATAGTGCTCACATTTGTTAAAGAACATATAACCATGGTGATAAAGTCGAAGGTAAATGATGGTTAATTTTTTCTCTACATCTGTGTATGTGTGAACATTTTTGTGTTAGTTAGGGAAAAGAAATACATCTCTGTTTCTGGGGATCTGGTGCTCCCAGATGGGGTAGTATGACTTGTCACCCTACATATTTCCTCTCATGGAGTAACATGACTTGTAACCTTCAATATTAGCTCACATGACTAACATCATACAACCTCCTTATATATCCTTTCTTCTAGCCCATAATCTTGAAACTAAAGTCAACTATGCTTAATTGCCATGAATGTTTGTGGGCTATTTCCTTGTTATGGTCAAATAATGGTTTGAGTACAGTGAAGATTAAAGCAGGAAAATCACTGAGCTAAGATAAAAGACATAATTAACTTGCATCCTTTCTCACAAGCAATAAGAATGCAGTGGAGTCTTGAATTACAATTTTCCATAATACCAGACATTTTGATTCTTGCTTCTTTTCATGTTTCAATTTGAGTTTTCAGTATTAATCATCAATTATAGCATTCACAGCAGTTGCACATGATGGCAGAGGAACATTTTAGAGTATTAAGTGATTTATATTACTTGTAGATGTCATGCAAATTGCGAAACCAGTTCAACTAGATAAAACTTGAATGCTAGAATTATGAGTGGTTTTAAATGTATTAACATATATCATGAGAATTATATAAATTTTAATAATTAAATAATATTGCATGCATGCATGTTGAGTCACTTCACTTGTGTCTGACTCTGTGCGACCCTATGGACTATAGCCCACCAGCTGTCCATGGGAGTCTCCAGGCAAGAATATTGGAATGGGTTGCCATTTCCTTCTCCAGGGGAGAGCTTCCCAATCCAGGGATGGAACCTGGGTCTCTGACATCTCCTGCATTGGCAAGCAAGTTCTTTACCACTAGCACCAAATGGGAAGTCCAAATGATATTAGTATTCATTAATTTTAATAAGTTTAATATTCATTAATTTTAAATTTTATTTGCTTTATAATTTTAATAGGTTATATTGGATGTTTCAGAAGGAAAGTTCTTTGAAAACATAGAAATACTTTTAATTTTATTTTTTTGCATTGATTTTAATTTCCTTTTTTTTTTTGCCTTGGATATGTTTGTAATCCAATAGAGTTCTATGAAATTAGGGTGTTAGAACTACTGGAATCTACAGAAACATGGTGGTATCTTAAAAAAAATTTTTTTTTAATTTTATTGAAGTATAATCAACTTATCATATTGTCTTAATTTCTGCTATACAGCAAAGTGATTCAGTTACACATGTAAATTCTTTTTCATATTATTTTCCATGGTAATTTTTCATAGACTATTGAATATACTTCCCTTTGCTATACAGTAGGACCTTGTTTTTATCTAATTTTGCTTTACTTTCTAAAAAAGTATATTCTATCTTTGTACACTTTGAATATAAGTACACACTGTCTTTTAATCATCTAGAATAACTGCTGCCAATAGAACATAAAATAAGTGAAAAATCTTGTTAATTGCAATACAATTATTTTGTTTAAATGAAGATAAGACAATTCATTTTGAATAATTGTATAATTTATGAATTTTGCTTTTCATTATTAGTCATCCATCCATTGAGATAGCTCATTAACAGTGCAATCAGATGTACAGTAACAAAAATTCTTTTGTCTTCGTTATTTTGCTAATTTTCATCCTTATGAACTCATATAGTAACATATGTCTTTGGATTATGAAGGTATACTTGTCAGGGCAGGAAGTCATTGTGAAGATGTATCTGTCAAGGCAGGGAGACAGGACCTATATTTAGTGCATGGGAGCCTCCATCTTTCCTCTTCCTCTGGGATCCAGTAATGTTAAAGTCAGGATGGACAGAGAAGACAAGAAACTTGGTCTAAACCTGGACGTCATAAAAATTTAAGGTGTTGTTAAGAGCAGCATTGGAATGACAGAAGGCCCATGAAAAGAGAAACATGAAGTCAGGAGGTAGCTGATAAATGAGATAATGAGGAGAAGTTGAAAGACTAGGTTTATGCTGTGGAGTTTTTCCTGTCCTTCAGGATTGCTTAAATTACTCTGAGTTTTTCTGCGTCTTAGTGCTAAATATGCTGTTACTTTGTTGCTCAGTTATCTGTTATACACATCATCTCATTAAAAGTTCACACTGGGCACCCATGTAGTGAGTTTAAATCTTTGTGTGGGGACGTCTCTGCTGGTCCAGTGGCTAAGACTGAACTCCCGACGCAGGGACCCTGGGTTCGATCTCTGATAGGGAAGCTAGATCCTGCATGTCACGTCTAAGAACTTGCATGCTATTACTAGAAGATTCCACACACAGAAACAAAGGCCTGGCACAGCCAAATAAACCAATAAAAATATTTTTAAAACTCTTGGTGTGAAAATTTAGTTATATTTATACACACATAAACGCACATGAATATATATGTACTTAAATATTTTCTTTGATCATAGACTAGAAGAGATCATGAAACTGAGAGGGTAACAGGCAGGAAGGCCAGGGGTCTCCAAATAGAGGAAATAGCCTGCAAGTGTCAGACATTTTTATCTCTCTTAAGAGGCAGGAGGAAACAAACTAGCATATTTTTTCCTTCTCTATACAAATTTAAAGGGAGGTTTCTCTTAAAATACTGTGTTGCCATAATGACACCCGGTTTCGCCTGAAGTTAGCTATTCTTGAGCCTAGAGATAACCAATGCCTTTTTCTTATGGAAATGTTTGTCTTAAGCTATGCTAATGTACTATGCCTTTACCCCAAACTCTGTCTCCAAGTCGGTTCCGCCTCTTGGCCCAGAACCTACTTGACAAACCAGTATGGATATTGTTCCCCTAATCTATGTAAATGAAACTATTTGTATGGCGGTCTGCCCTTCTTCAAGATTCAAGTTAATCATTTTATGGCCCAGGATAAACCATTTGGTGCCAAGATTATCCCAAAATGCATCTTATGGGTGAGGGGCCTGGTGCCATTCTGAATTTTAAGACATTCCTTTCTTTCATTAACAGACTGCTAGTGACTATATAACATCCAGCTAAAGACTTAGCAGGGGGGTACTCTTTCTGCCCCCTTCTGATGCCTATGTCAGAAGCTTTCTCTATCTCCTTTATACTTCAATAAAACTTTATTACACAAAAGCTCTGAGCGATCAAGCCTCGTCTCTGGCCCCGGATTGAATTCTTCTCCTCCGGGGGCCAAGAATCCTGGTGTATTCGCGTGATTCAACAACAACCTTTCAAAACTGATGTCAGTAATTTCTACTTAATCTAAATTAATTCAGGATTTTTATTCTTAAACTCTGTGTGTCTGTAAAACAGGTTTTATAGCAGCACCTACATCATAGGGTTGTTGTGAGAATTAAATATGTTAATATATGTAAGCTGGGGCCTCCCTGGTAGCTCAGTCGGTAAAGAATCTGCCTGCAATGCAGGAGACCTGGGTTCAATTCCTGGGTTGGGAAGATCCCCGGGAGAAGGGAATGGCTACCTACTTCATGTAGATGTGTTAATATAAGTAAACTACATCAAATAGTGCTTGGCCTATAGAAAGCCCTATAGTAAAAATAACTATTAATACAATACAAAACTATAATAAAAATAGCTTGCTACTATTATTACTACCTCTGCCCTCATCCTTGCTGTTGATCCCAAGTGGTGATGGGTCATAGGGGACAAGGGAGGTGGCCATGCATCTTGTCCTTGGTTTTCACCATCTATGCTTCTTGCTGGCATCTTTGCTGAGAAGTCTTGTTCCTTTAAAGTTACTCAGGTTACTGCCCCATCCTGTCTACAGGCTTTTCTGGTTTCCCTTCACACTTAGCTATTTTTTTGCACCTCTTTTCAGCACATTTAGCTCAGGAATGTTCTGTATCAGACATGTGTTAGATAATGCAAACGGCCACTTTTATTTAATGCTCAGGGATGCTGGAAGCTAAGAAGGGAACTCAACAAAGCTTCTGCCTCCTCTCACTCCATTTAAGAATCAAGGCACAGACTCTTCATCTCTCAGATCCCTCCAACCATATAGTCAAAGATTTCTGTCCTGTGTTCCATCTCAGAACTCAGCTCGGGAAAGAAAGGCGGTGGAGGACTCTGGGCCTTAGCAGGGACTCGCAAGCTCCCAAGCTCTCTGGTTTCCTGCTCATCTTCTTTCTTTCTCTTCTCCCAGCCTTTTCCCCAGCCCAGGTATTTCCTGATCATCTTCCTTCTTTCTCTTCTCCCAGCCTTTTCCCCAGCCCAGGTAGTCTTTACTTCGTTTGGACCTTCTGAGATCTGAGCTGGAGGGCTGGCTCTTATTTCATCAGGCTTTCCTCGAGACCCGTTGTAATGCCCTTGGGTCCCTGTACCCAAATGTTCTGACTTCTGTATCTGAAAATCCACTGCCCCTCCCCAGTTTGCCATCCTGATATCCTCCCCCTCCTTTTCTCTGTGGGCACAGCTCCTCCCCAGAGGCTTAGCTGACTAGCAAAGGAATTTAATAATGTGATTCTAGAAGGCTAAGGACCAAAAACAAAGAATCCATGATTTACATTGCAAAATATATCTTGTCTGTATAAGTCTCTGTGTTCTGGGAAAAACCTGACTTTTCCTGGAGGTACGATTGTTCTTGCTGGCAGTCTCCAAAAGAGCGAGGACCAGTTTCCTATAGAGAATCTATTTCACAAGAACAGTAACTTCTTCATCACACAATACAGCCTGTGCTTCTCTGGGCGACATTTCCTCCCCTAACTCCAGGGTTAAGCCTAAGTAAGTGAGAATCACAGGCAACACCCTTGAGTAGAATTGTCAGGCATTTTAAAGGACTTTTCCTCTTTCAAGTGCTGGCCTAAACTTCTGCCATCCTTTCTTGCTCTTCTCCGGGGACATTGGCCATAATACAGGTTGAAGCTGTTCTTCAAAAATAAGCTCCGGGGACTTCCTTGATGGTCCAGTGGCTAACACTGCCCCCTCCCAATGCAGGGAGCACAGGTTCGACCCCTGGTCAGGGAACTAGATTCCACATGCGGCAACTAAGAGTTTGCATGCCACAAAAAAAGATTCCACAAGCTGCAATGAAGATATGAAAGTTGCTCAGGCTTGTCCGACTCTTTGCGACCCCATGGCCTATATAGTCCATGGAATTCTCCAGGCCTGAATACTGGAGTGGGTAGCCTTTTCCTTCTCCAGGGGATCTTCCCAACCCAGGGATCGAACCCAGGTCTCCTGCATTGCAGGTGGATTCTTAACCAGCTGAGCCACAAAGGAAGCCCAAGAATACTGGAGTGGGTAGCCTATCCCTTCTCCAGGGGATCTTCCTGACCCAGGAATTGAACCAGGGTCTCCTGTAATGCAGGCAGATTCTTTACCAACTGAGCTATCAGGGAGGCCATGGCATAGCCAAATATATATATATATATATGTATATATATGTATATATACACACACACACATAGAATAAGCTCTGGTGAAAGCTCTTGCATAAAAGGTGAAGAGTTGGCTTTGCTTAGAGACCTGGTGCCTTGTATCCTTTGTCTAAGCTTCTGACACCTTTGAAAGGGCACACTATTAACAATTATGCCAGGACAGAAGGCATGAATTGGAATAGTTTTGCCCAACAGACCAAACTTCATGGCTCTTAGAGTTTACCGACAACAAACAAAGCCCTAGCCATATCTATTCCCCCCTCATGGTGATGGCCTAGTCTTTTGCCATCAACAGTTCGCGAAAACATAGGCTAAACTTTGGCTGCACAGAGTCAGGGGCCTCTCTATATTTGTTGAGTCCACCTAAGCCTGCACGGTCCCTGTTGTTTTAGCCATGGTCTCTTTTTAGGGATCTTGGCTAAGAACAAAATGCTATTTTCACAAAGGCAAAGAAAGAGAAAAACGCTTTCTTCAGATGTCACGTTTAACAGCTATCTGAAATAATCTCTCTACAGGAATAAGTGGTTGTCTCTGATTTTACCAGAGAGTCTAAAGCCTTCTTCCAAAGTACAATCTGTGGCCTGGCTGCTACTTGATGACAGCTCTGCAAGGTGACTTGCTAGGTTTTTGTACACAGCTTTGAAAAGAAATTCAGAGCCTAAAGAATGGGCTCTAACTAAAATTTTCACTCCTTCCTAGGTGTTCTCCAGGGATTCAGAGAATTGAATCTCTGTGGCAGTTTAGAAGGCTCTGTTGATATCTGTTTCCTACCTGATATAGCTTCTCCTGCATCTACCCAGAAAATGCAAAGCATTCAGTAGTCTGCTCACACTCAGTTGCATCACTGTCCAGCAGTTTATCTGAAATTGGCGTTGACTTCGGAGTCTGCCAGTTCTCTCCCATCTGTCACCTCAAGATGATCTGGTTCCGTGGTGATTTGCATTTATTATAGACAGGCTTCTTCTATAGTAGGTAGCATTTTATTCCACAAGACCCTGTTGCATAAGAAATGCAATTTTATTTTTTATAGTCAAATTTGGTTTCAAATAGAAGTTCCACAAAGTGATTTTTACCTAATCTGTCAATTCTAGATAATTTCATCTCATTTAAACTTCTCGGCTGATGAATGTATTGTATTTCATAGAAGACTACCAGGCCAGTATTTCCTCTTTTTCTCAAATCAGATCTACAAGTTTTCTGGCTCCAGCGCCCACATGCTGACCATCCCGCCTTGCACTTCGTTTCATTGGAAGAAATATCGCTACTCTTAAGGCAACTCCTTCACTGCCCTGTAGTTCTCAGACCCTTCTACCTCCTCACGGATTTATCTCTTGAAAGTATACCCTTTTTCTTAGTTTTACACGAGAACTTCAAATAATTCATAAGGTCAGACTCTTTCAACTCAAAAGTGTTAGCTTTCAAAACTTGCTTTTCGCCTGTCTCCTTCCCTGTTCTTCAGTGGTAATAAGAGGTGCCTCGAAGTCTGGTTGGAAAGAATAATGGGATAAAAGAGCATGACCAGGGTGAAAAACACCATGGCTAAACAGTACAAAATATATTACCCTATTACACTTTGGTGTGTAATGTCCCTTTGTACAAAGTTTTGTGCTTTGTACAATGTCAAACTTTGACTTTGCCCCTGGCAGGCTCTCAGGCAGGCTGCAGAGCCTCGAGACCACTGCTGCTCCCCGCCACTCCCACGTTTGACTATCACAGGTAATGGCACCTTCTCCGTGAAGGCTGTAATGAGAGTAGCCACTGACTGCCTCAAGGGACAATCATTAGTATAGCCTTACTGTCCCTGATGTACAAGCCTCTCTGGTCATCATTCCCTATGTACTGCACTATTTTCATTAGCGTGCATGTGTGCTCAGCCGCTTCAGTCCTGTCGGACTCCTTGCGACCCCATGGACTGCAGCCCGCCAGGCTCCTCTGTCCATGGGGATTCTCCAGGCAAGAATACTGGAGTGGGTTGCCATGCCCTCCTCCAGTAACACTAGCATACCAACATGCTGTAATACCTGTCATTATCCAAAAAAACTGAGAAATTCCCTGGTGGTCCCGTGGTCGGACTCTGTATGTTTCCACTGCAAGGGAATACGGGTTTATTCCCTGGTCAGGGAATTAAGATCCTGCATGCTGCTTGGTGCAGTCAGAAAATAAAGTTTGCATGACTTGACATAAACTTCCAGCCACTTCCCCAAATTATGAGTTCTTTATGAAAAACTTTTCAAAAAGCTTCTCTATACTCACTTTTCCAGTTCTTCTTTTAGCTTTTCTGGAACCCATTCTCATCACTCCTATCAGAGATATCAATGGCTTCCATGTGACCCAATCTGAAGATCAGCTCTGTCTTTATCTCTCCCAATTTCTCATTTATATTTGACAAAATTAGTCACTCCCCTTGAAATTCTTCTTCCTTTGCCTTCTGATACATAAAACTATCCTTGTTTGCCTCCCACCTCACTAGCCACTTTGTTTTAAGCTTCCTTGTCTGGAATCTTCTACTTTTCCTGATTTATTAACAGAAAGTCCTTAAGGCTCAGTCATTGAATTGCTTCTCTGTGCTGTCCACATTCACTCCTTGAAACTTAAGAGTTTGATGACCTAATCCAGTCCCATGACTTTAAAGATCAATTATGTGCTTTTGGTGGCTCCAAAATGTACATTTTAATGGAAAATCTCTCTTCTGAGCTCTAGAATGCCATATTCAAAAGTCTGCTTGGTATCTGCCTTGGATACATAATAGACATCTTACACTTATCATTTCCAATGAGATATGCTGATTTACCCCTTATAAACCACTTTCCCCCTAGATTTTTAAAATGCACTAAATGGAATTACAATTCAATAAGTTGCTCTGGTCAGAATCTTGTAACCTTTCTTGATGCTGCCCTTTCTCTCATGTGAGACAGGACAGGAAATCTCAGCAGGGTGAGTGTCACCATTGTCCAAAGAAGATGACTGAGGACTGGGTCCTGTGCTACCATCAGGACAGCCACTTCCTTCCTGGGCCCTGGCGCTTTGTCCTTTCATCTGTCTTTGGATCTTAGATGAAACTTCATGGAGAAGGAGGAGGGGATCTTTGAACTGATCTGGAGAAAAATCTAAAATGTCTCAATAATCACAAATTTTACTAAGTTTGCAAAAAAGTGAGCACATAAAGTTTTCTTCTTTTAGGTCAAAATGGGAAGTAAGTTATTAGTCAAGTTCAGTTACAGAAGAACAAAGACATACATTATTACATACAGGTCTGGGCTGCAAATTCATACCCAGTACCCCTGAGGTTTCTCTTCTTTCCGGACAGGTTGCTCAAGGAGGCTACAGGAATCCCAGTGAGTCAGCAAGGTGATCTATAAAGGAGCCAGAAGAAAATATTAATGCCCTCATTCGTATTTAATTTTATGTAAAATTAGATCTAAATTAATCTTTACTAGACATATATGAATAGATAGATAGATTGGCATTAGTCCTTTACTGAGGCACGTATCAGTCACTTGTCATGCCACGTCCCGAGGAAGACTGCTTGACAGCGAGTCCCTCATTTTTCATCCCATTTCAGTTCCATGATATACTGTATTGTACATGGACCCAACCAAGAGAATTCATAAATCACGTTATCCAGTTTTATTTAAACTAAGCATTATGAAATGAGGCAAAAAGGTTGAAAATATGTCTAAGAAAATGAAGATTTAAAACAATGCTAACAGCATACGACTTAACAGCAAAAAGTGAGTGCTGGTATGTGTTTCCTGACTCCTAGTGGAAGTTCTTGTCAGTCACATTCTAGGGTATAAACTGGGAGCATAAAAACAGTTTTAACAAAAAATGAAAAGAAAGTTCACAATTACAAGAAGACCACTTGAAATGTGCATTTATGGCCATTATTATTGAAAGTAATACTCAAACCTAAGTGTATATTTGGCCTTGAAATAGTAGTTAACAGTAATATGGAGTCATCTACAATTAGCAATATCATATATAAAAATATTATCTATTTTGTCTTCATCTCATTCTCTTCAGTTTATATTTTATATGAGTTATGCATGCTATGTTACCATGGTAGTTAAATGTATATAAGTTATGAATAAATAAATGCACAAATATGAGGTGGATAAACATTTTATTGATGAGATGCAAGATAAAAATTATTTAGAGATCATTGCTCATTAGGACAGCAATTAGCAGGGCTACTTCTAAATCTTATAGTGGAAATAGTAGAGCTACACAGTACTTCAAGAAATTTCTTAAAGAAACAAGGCCCTTTGTGACCAACATATATTTTGTTCTCTTCTTGAGTTTTTCTTTTGAAGAGTTATAAAGCAGGATCACTAGTGTCACAAACTCAGAACGAGTCCCACGCTCTCTCATTCATTAATTTATTCAAATGTACTCATTAAGTACCTCCTGAGTGTAAAGAAAGCCCAGAGGTTCCTCCTAAGAATTTCCAAATCAAGTTACAAGCGTTCTTGGCAACAATTCTCAATTGTATTTGGCTGCCTTCTTTCCCCGCAGGGTGTATGCCAACTATGCAAATCAATTACAGAAAGGCATTTGTCACTGCTCAAACTAAAAATCTAGACAAGCAAACCAATTCTAATTAATTCCTAGTTTAAAAACTGATTTGCAATAAAGTGCTATTACTAATTTCTTCTCCTCCTCCTTTTAGCTATCTCCTTTTGATATATTAAAGTCATGTTATAAATTGTCAGAAGCATCTACTGTTAATCAGGTTAAGCAAAGGATACACATCCGGCAATAGCTATTGAGTTCTTAGTGTGACACTATTCTAAGCATTTAATTTGTATTCACTCATTTAATCCTCACAACCATGATTTAACTATGACAATGAGAGTTTTAAAGATGAACTGAGGTGCAGAAAAGTTCCCTTTAATTTTACATATGGTAAGGAGTAGAGGCAGTATTTAGCCCCTAGCAGTCTGGCCAAAGAGCAAATATCCTAAATCACTATGCTATAATACAACTCTAGACTACTTATGGTTCATTTGGCAAATGTTGTTTTTTTTCTCTTTTAATTTTATTCCCAGATGACTCAATGGTAAAGAATCCACCTGCCAATGCAGGAGATGCAGATTCAATCCCTGGGTCAGGAATATCCCCTGGAGAAGGAAATGACAACCCACTCCAGTATTCTTGCCTGGAAAATCCCATGGACAGAGGAGGCTGGTGGGTTACAGTCCATGGGGTCACAAAAAGTCAGACACAACTTAGTGGCTAAGCATGCACTCATGACCTATAGTTTACATGCAGCAAATGTGTCCATTTGAAGTGTATGGTTCGATAGTTTTGATAAACATACACATCCAAGTATCCAACAAACCAATCAACATGGAGAATATTTTTCTTTCTCTAAAATGTTCACTTATGCCTTTTTGCAAGAAACAGTAGTTGAGTAATTGCTTTTTCTTGTTTATAAAATGTCCCTCTTTATTCCTAGCAAGTTTCTTTGTTCTGGGCTTCTTTGTCTGGTTGTTTAAATTAAATAAAATTACTTTATTGTAGTATCACTATGAACAAAGATAGTGGAGGTGATGGGAGTCCAGTTGATCTATTTCAAATCCTAAAAGATGATGCTGCACTCAATATGCCAGCAAATTTGGAAAACTCAGCAGTGGCCACAGGACTGGAAAAGGTCAGTTTTCATTCCAGTCCCAAAAAAAGGCAATGCCAAAGAATGCTCAAACTACCGCGCAATTGCACTCATCTCACATGCTAGTAAAGTAATGCTCAAAATTCTCCAAGCCAGGCTTCAACAATACGTGAACCGTAAACTTCCTGATGTTCAAGCTGGATTTAGAAAAGGCAGAGGAACCAGAGATCAGATTGCCAACATCCACTGGATCATCAAAAAAGCAAAAGAGTTCCAGAAAAACATCTACTTCTGTTTTATTGATTACACCAAAGCCTTTATGTGGATCACAATAAACTGTGGAAAATTCTTCAAGAGATGGGAATACCAGACCACCTTACTTGCCTCCTGAAAAATCTGTATGCAAGTCAAGAAGCAATGGTTAGAATTGGATATGGAACAATACACTGGCTCCAAATTAGGAAAGGAGTATGTCAAGGCTGTATATTGTCACCCTGCTTATTTAACTTTTATGCAGAGTATATCATGCAAAATGCCAGACTGGATGAAGCACAAACTGGGATCAAGATTGCCGGGAGAAATATCAGTAACTTCAGATACGCAGATGATACCACCCTTATGGCAGAAAGTGAGGAGGAACAAAAGGGCCTCTTGATGAAAGTGAAAGAGGAGAGTGAAAAGCTGGCTTAAAACTCAACATTCAGAAAACTATGATCATGGCATCAAGTCCCATCACTTCATGGCAAACAGATGGGGAAACAATGGAAACAGTGACAAACTTTTGTTTCTTGGGCTCCAAAATCACTGCAGATGGTGACTGCAGCCATGAAATTAAAAGAAGCTTGCTCCTTGGAAGAAAAGCTATGAGAAACCTAGACAGCATATTAAAATGAGACATTGCTTTGCTAACAAAGGTCTGTCTAGTCAAAGCTATGGTTTTTCCAGTAGTCACCTATGATTGTGGGAAGTGGACTATAAAGAAAGCTGAGCACTGAAGAATTGGTGCTTTTGAACTGTGGTGTTGGAGAAGACTCTTGAGAGTCGCTTGGCCTGCAAGGAGATCCAACCAGTCCATCCTAAAGGAGATCAGTCCTGAATATTCATTGGAAGGACTGATGCTGAAGCTGAAACTCTGATGCTTTGGCCATCTGATCCAAAGAATTGACTTATTGGAAAAGACCCTGATACTGCAAAAGATTGAAGACAGGAGGAGAAGGGGATGACAGAGGATGAGATGGTTGGATGGCATCACCAATTTGATGGACATGAGTTTGAGTAAGCTCCGGGAGTTGGTGATGGACAGGGAAGTCTGGTGTGCTGCCGTCCATGGGGTTGCAAAGGGTTGTACACGACTGAGTGACTGAACTGAACTGATTGAAGTATATTGCTATACTGACCAAAATGGATATAATAAAGCTACAAAATGCTAAAAATGAAAAAATGAAAAATTTTGAGAGATAAATCTGTAAGTGTGGCTTCTGCAATGTACTCCTTGTTTCAAAATTGATTTGAACAATTAAAACGAGTCTTTGCTGAGCATTTCCTTTTATGTTGACTAGGGCTATTTTATCAGCCATAAATACCTGAAAGAAAACAGCACATGTATCACTGCTGCTGCTGCTGCTAAGTCGCTTCAGTCGTGTCCGACTCTGTGCTACCCATAGACGGCAGCCCATCAGGCTCCCCCGTCCCTGGGATTCTCCAGGCAAGAACACTGGAGTGCGTTGCCATTTCCTTCTCCAATGCATGAAAGTGAAAAGTGAAAGTGAAGTCGCTCAGTCGTGTCCAACTCTTAGTGACCCCATGAACTGCAGCCCACCAGGCTCCTCCGTCCAGATTTTCCAGGCAAGAGTACTGGAGTGGGGTGCCATTGCCCTCTCCGACATGTATCACTACAACAATTTAAAACGAAAGCTTTTGCCAATGACTAGTATACAGCTCCTCATTAAGTAAACAATCAAATTTTTAGTAAAACTCATGTTGAAGAGAATTTTATGAGATTTCCAGGTTAAACTTAGAATTGTTTACTTGACAAATTCAAACATAGCTATTTAGTTCTTTCTCTTTTCCCCAACTCCATCTTCCTAAAAAGATTATGTTTTTAATCTCAAATTTTTACATCAGGGACTTCCCTAGTGGTCCAGTGGTTGAGACTTTGACTTTCAATGTAGGGGGTGTGGGTTTGATCCCTGGTCAGGGGGCCAAGATCCCACATACCTCTTGAACAAAAAGCCAAAACATAAAACAGAGGCAGTATTGTAACAAATTCAATAAAGACTTTTAAAAAATTTTGCATCAATAGAATTGTTTTATTTTCTCTGAATTAGCCTCTGGGTGTTGCTAAATACTGACTGGGTGCATCTGGGTGAGTGCATAAGATATGACATATGAGGCTCCTACAAGGTGACTGATAACATAAGTAGGTCAAAGTTCTCTTAACTTCTCAGATAGAGTTTCCATAAAGCTGAACTTGAAAATGGACTAACATAATGTAGAAGTACTGAAGAATTCTAGGGCATTAGAGAAAGAAGAAACCTAAATTGATGACCCAGTATAACAGCATCATTTCCAGACATAGATACAAATGTTAAAGGGGTTAGATAATTTATCTAAGGATAGATATATAGAATAGCCAGTATAAGAAATCCTGTGTTTTGAACCTAGACAGTAGTCAAAACAAGAAAATCTTCTCTTAATAGGCTTTTCATGTAGGGCAGCAGAAGATTATTTTATTAATTTATCTAAATGCTGGTTGTGAACAGATAGAAGATTAAAGGTGATAATCCCTAGGTTATGGAGTTTTGCTTCATTTTGTTTTTAATTATTTTTACACCCAAATACTATCTTGAAGAGACTGGGAATATAAACTTATACATGGAAGACAAACACATTGCTGAAAGAAGTACCACAGTTTTTAATAAATGGAGCTAAAACCTACGGTTTCTAAATGGAAAGACTGCATGTAACTGTGATTCAATCCTTTCTGAAAAATTTATAAATTTTAACTCAATTCTGACCTGTTAACATTTTGAAAAGATGTTTAAAGAGACAGAAGGATTATTCTCTCCTGAAGGATGCTGAAGATCCCAAACTGAAGAATTACTTCAGTATTTTATGACCTATCTCCTTTTTGCCAAAAATTGCATGCCTTCCCTTGATTTTTAAGTCAAAACAATGCAATTTTGAACATAGTTTCTTAAACTGAACACATTGTCTCTTTCAACATTCAGGATCCTCAGCCTCAAGGAAGGGACGTGTGTGTGTGTGTGTGTGTGTGTGTGTGTGTGTGTGTGTGTATCTTTCCTATGGGTTGGAATACTAGTCATAAAAAATGAAACCTTGCCATTGTGACAAGACAGATGGATCTAGAAGACATTATGGTAAATAAGTCAGACAAAGGCAGACACCATGTGATCTCACTTATATGTGGAATCTAAAATACAAAACAAACCAGCCGACAAAACAACGTGAAAACAGACTTGTTGGTACGGAGAACAAAACAGTGGTTGCCAGAGGGTAGTGGGAGGGGAGAAACAGGTGAAGTGGATTAAGAGGTAAAAATCTCCAGTTATAAAAAAGAGAAGCCATGAGGATGTAATACACAGCATAAGGATATTATTTTAGTAACTTTTTATGGATCAAAAATAACCTTTTGTTTGAAGTTATTGTGTGATCATTTCATAATTTATGTGAGTGCCAAATCACTATGTGGCACGCCAGAACTAACATAATACTGTACATCAACTAGCTTTCACCAACAAAACAGAAAAGTGCTGGTTATTATTCAGAAACCAGACTCTGATGATGGGGATTTGGAAACAGTTTGACAGCAGACCTTGATCTTGTCTCTCGGCAGACACAAGTCAGCTAGGCTATCATGACTGATATATGCAATCAGATTTTATGGCTTTGCAGGAGAAATTTAAGTGTAGAGTAGATTGAGTTCTCAAATCCAATGTCTAATATATTCTCTTCCTACAGACAAGTAGCACATGAGGATGGTATAATGAAAATGAGTGCTTACTAATTTTCAAAGAGAAAATCTCTTCTATGTTCACAATATGATGAAAAAAATTGAGCCACCACTTAAAAAATTGTATCAGTGCTCTATATTTATTTGGTTTCTAAAGGCTCCAATGAAAAACTATGGTCAGCCATATTTCTTCTAATGATTTATGAATATCTGATTGAATATTGGATTTCCCCTTATATTTATGTATTCTTATTTGAATTATATTTGATTCAAAAATATTGCTAGAATTAGAGAGCTTGTGTTCTACTTTCACTAATTATGTCAAATAATGAGGCATTTTGATCTATATATTGGTACCTATTTTTTAACTACACGGGTTTGAACCCTGGGTTAGGGAGACTCCCTGGTGTAGGAAATGGAAACCCATTCCAGTACTCTTGCCTGAAAAATCCCATGGACAGAGGGAGCCTGGCGGGCTACAGTCCAAGGCATCGAAAAGAGTCAGACACAACTGAGCAACTGAACATGCATGATTTTTTAGCATACAGAAAGTTTTTCTCAATTGTCATTTAGTTCATTACATATCTGATTCCAATTGTTTGGGAAGTGAAAGTCACTCAGTCGTATCTGACTCTTAGCAATCCCATGGACAGCCCATGGAATTCTCCAGGCCAGAATACTGGAGTGGGTAGCATTTCCCTTCTCAAGGGGATCTTCCCAATCCAGAGATGGAACCCAGGTCTCCTGCATTGCAGGAGGATTCTTTACCAGCTGAACCACAGGGAAACCCAATTGTTTAGATGTCTTTATTAGTAATATTTATAATTAGGGTGTATTTTCCTTCTCTTTATATCTATTATTTTCACTTTGATCATTTACTATATCTCTCTATATTCTAGAAATTCTCTTCAAACAATATTATGCTATGTATTAATATTACTATCTCCACTGCAGGATATTAGCTATTTCCAAATGGTAAATTAATATGAGGAGCAGAAAATTTGTGATATTCTGGCATTTTCTTAACAATTTCAAATGTAGGCTTACTCTTCAATAAATCAATGGGTGCTAGCATTTGTTAAGTCATTCCTATGACTTAACAAAAATAATGTAATCATAATAATGGTTTTAACAAGTTGTTTTGGAAATAAGCAATAAATTAATTAATATCCTATTTTATTTTAATTTTAGATAATGTTTAGACTAGGTTGAGGAAAAGTAAATGCAGCTTCAGACCGTGAATTTTAAATCATTATGACTAGGCTCAAAGACATCTTTATTAATCAAATTAGGAACCATTACAATCAACACATTTTTACCAATAAGAAATAAGTTTGTTTGTTCTTGCCGCATAAAAATTTGTGCTTTGGGATTCAACAAACTTTTGGAAAGCATTTTATGCTTCTGGCTAGTTGTGGAAGAGCTTTCCCTGCAAAAAGTTGTTGAGGTGCTTGAAGAAGTGGTAGTTTGGTGGCAAGAGGTCAGGTAAATATGGTGGATGAGGCAAAATTTCATAGCTCAGTTTGTTCAGCTTTTGAAGCATTGGTTCTGCAATGCGTGGTCAGGCATTGTCATGGAGAAGAATTGGGCCCTTTCTGTTGACTAATGCAACCTGCAGTTGCATTTCTGCAATACTGGCAGTTTTCAGTGCATCTCATCAATTTGCTGAGTACACCTCTCAGATGTAATGGTTTTACCAGTTTTCAGAAAGCTGTAGTGGACCAGACTGGCAGCAGACCACCAAACGGTGACCATGACCTTTTTTGAGTGCAAGTTTGACTCTGAGAAGTGCTTTGGAACTCCTTCTCATTCCAACCACTGAGCTGGCCATTGCTGGTTGTCATATAAAACCCACTTTTCATCACAAGTCACAATCCGATTGAGAAATGGTTTTGTTGTTGTTGCATAGAATAAGAAGTGACAAGAAAAGCCAACAAGATGGTCTTTTTGATTTGCATTTAGTTCATGAGGCACCACTTATCCAAATTTTTCATCTTTCCAATTTGCTTCAAACGCCAAATGACTATAGAAAGGACGATGTTGAGTTCTTGGGTAATTTCTCATATAGTTGTAAGATGATCAGTTTCGATGATCCTCTCAGTTGTTCGCTGTCAACTTCCGATAGCCGGCCACTGTGCTCCTCATCTTCAAGGCGCTTGTCTCTGCAAGACTTCTTGAACTACCACTGTATTGTATGCTTGTTAGTAGTTCCTGGGCCAAGTGTGTTGTTGATGTTGTGAGTTGTCTCCACTGCTTTACGACCCATTTTGAACTCAAATAAGAAAATTGCTTGAATTTGCTCTTTGTCTAACATCATTTACCTAGCCTAAAATAAATATAAAATAAATAGCAAGTAATGTCATTAGCAAAAAAATAAAGCAAGAAATATGCATAAAAGTGATGTTTAAAAAACCACATTTATTTAAGAATGTATTCCAACATCAAACAGAAAAGTTCAACAATGCAAATTACTTTTGCACAAACCTAATATTCCTATGCTTTCCAATTAGTTATTGGGTAAAAAATACCATGAATCTCAATGGCCCGTTTATAATTTTTAATGATGTTACTGATCAAACTATATCAAGAGCTGTTCCAATAAACTGTCTTGAAAATTACGTGTTGCAGAGACTTAAATTTTAGATGGAACATATTATTCAAGGATTCCTTTTCTTCTAGAAAACATGCATGAAAATATCTTATTCACAAGAGGCCCAGGTAGACCAGATACTTTCTGCAACAAGACTTCTCAGTGTCTTCAGAAGTGTCTCCATTTAAATTAATTAATAGAGTGCCTTAATTTTATAAATCTTGATAATTTGCACTCTGATAGATTATATTCTCCATTACTACACAGAATTTTACTTGTTAGCATTGGTTTAATTAATGTTTCATTCTTAGGATAGTTGGATCATGTTTCTTCCTTGCTGGTATCTCATGGCACATTATTTTTTATTTAAAAATATTTTTCTTTCCAGTTTGAGATATAATTGATTTATACCATGGTATAAGTGTATTGTGTAATACACATAATTTTAAATGTGAAGCTATCCTTGGTACAAGTTACACACCATTTCTGAAATGATAGGGTCAATAATAGTATCACTGTTCCCTTAGTCTTTTCTTGTATTTTGCATTGAAGAAGTATGAGAATCCAAATTAATGTGATTCTGACAGACTATACTATTTATTTTATAAGGCATTAAATGTAATTAGCATATGCAGAATTTCAACTTAAAATTTTGTTTTTCAGTACAAAGTTCAGCATTATCCCAGACTACCTATTTCAAAATCTCTCTGGATAACTTCGAAGGTGAAAGTGAAATGAAAGTTGCTCAGTCATGTCCGACTCTTTGTGATCCCATGTATAAGTAGTCCATGGAATTTTCCAGGCCAGAATACTGGAGTGGGTAGCCTCTCCCTTCTCCAAGGATCTTCCCAACCCAGGGTTCCCAGGTCTCCTGAATTACAGGTAGATTCTTTACCAGCTGAGCCACAAGGGAAACCCAAGAATACTGGAGTGGGTAGCCTATCCCTTCTCCAGGGGATCTTCTCCACCCAAGAATTGAACTGGGATCTGCTGCATTGCAGGTGGATTTTTTACCAACTGAGCTATCAGGGAAGCCCCTGGGTGACTTTAGAGTCTGCATTATTATCAGTCTCTCCAAGTAACTCTAATGATTACCTACTTTAAGATATTTCCAGCCATCTAGGATCTCTATCGGAGAAGGCACTGGCGACCCACTCCAGTACTCTTGCCTGGAGAATCCTAGGGACTGAGGAGCCTGGTGGGCTGCCGTCTATGGAGTCACACAGAGTCGGACACGACTGACGTGCCTTAGCAGCAGCAGCAGCAGCAGCAGGATCTCTATCTTTTCTTTATAACCCTAAACTTAACTTTTTAAACAAACATTTTAAAAGCATATCCAGTTATCTCTAGTTTGTGGATAGGTTGACCTTTGATCCCACTGCCTTCTGTGGTTTTCTCTGCTCTGCGGAGGCAGCAGAGAGCAAAACAACATTTCCCAATCTCCTCTCTGGTATGTATGCCTGTGATTAGTCAGTCGTGTCTGACTCTTTGTGACCCCATGGACTGTAGCCCACCAGACTCCTCTGTCCATGGAGTTCTCCATTCAGCCCTGCCTAGCGTGCATGCTTGGGTAAGACTTGAATTCAAAACTCAGATTTAACTGAGAGAAAATGCACCCCAGACATCTACTTTGCTCCTGAGATCTGGCCCATGTGACATGCCTCTGGAATCACTGTTTCTGGGAGATGCTCCTCTATTCCTGAATGACAGCTAAGGCGAGAGATTTCTCCCACCAGCAGGTGGGGAAGCAGCTTCCTGATTCCCCAGACTTCTGATTTTAGTAGAGAAAACCCTTTCCTTAGGAGGCCAGTTTCTATGATGCAGTGGTGTGTTCTGGGAGTATTACTCAGCTCAGTCTATCTAACCATCTCATACTCTGCTTTTGCCTTCAATCTTTCTCAGCATCAGAGTCTTTTTCAGTGGGTCAGCTCTCCACATCAGGTGGCCAAAGTATTGGAGCTTCGGCTTCAGAAACAGTCCTTCCAGCAAATATTCAGAGTTGATTTTCTTTGACTGGTTTCATTTCCTTGCAGTACAAGGGACTCTCAAGAGTCTTCCCCAGCACCACAGTTCAAAAGCATCAATTCTTCAGTGCTCAGCCTTCTTTATGGTCCAGCTCTCACTTTCGTATATGACTACTGGATCTCTTTACGAATTGCAGTCTTGTGGTGAAATGGCTTGCATAACTCAATGAAGCTATGATCCATGACTGCAGAGTCACTCAAGATGAATGGGTGATAGAGAAGAGTTCTGACAAAACATGGTCCTCTGGAGAAGGAAATAGCAACCCAGTATTCTTGCTTGGAGAATTCCATGGACAGTATGAGGAAGAGTTTTTAGGTATCCTTATCAAACAGGACTATATCCTGGATTGCCACTCCCTTCTCCAGGGGATCTTCCTGACCCAGGGATCAAACCTGGGTCTCCTGCATTACAGGCAGATTCTTTACCATCTGAGCCACCAGGGAAGCCCATCATACAGGACAGGAAGGATTATATAGGTTGCAAAGAGAGGAAAAGTTTGAATAGAAACTTGGAAAAGACCATTTATACAATTGCTTTCATTCTTATTTTTTGAAGTTCTCTGATTCTCTATGTCCACACTCTATATTTGTTCGTACCTTTAACATTGTAGAACAAACACTATGAACTTGATACTGTAACAGAAGATAAGGATAGAGCACAATGGATAATAAAAGACATAGATGCTAAAATAGATGCTCCAGGGAACTCATGTTCTAATGAGAGAGAACGATATTCAACAATTAGCTACACAAGCATTTAATTACATTTATGACACATTTAAAAAGATATAAACAAAACCATAGGTGACATAATTGGGGTTCTGATCGTCTTCTCAGAGTGAATATTTGAGTTAACCTCTAAAAGACAGTTGGAAAGTAACCAGGGGACTTGAGAGGAGCATTTTCTCAGCAGAGTTGTGGCAATATAGACAGCCTGAAGAGAGGGAAGGTCCATAACTCTTTCCTAAACTAACTTGGAACAAATTTCTCTCCCAAGTCTCTTTGTTAGATCTGGAAGCAGGTAAAGGACTTCTGCATTTTATGCCCAAGAAAATATGGAGAGTGGAATACTAGGACAAAGGGAGGTAAACAAAGCTTGTCTTTATTAGGTTTCCACACTTCAGTAGAAGAGGATGAAACAGCACTTCTTTTCAAGATTGTGCCACACCTGCAGGTGTATCTCCTCTCTGGTCTAGTCCACATTTTAAAAAATATAACAATATAAAAATTTCACAACAACAAGGCACAGACAAGTCACAGGTCTTTTTCTACACACCTCCTCCTGTTGAATTCCATCATCCATATCGCGTTCACTCCGGCTTGAAGGTCGGAGTCTTCACCATTTCTGAAGCCTAGAGTTGGTTTTGCTGGTTGGTTGCTTGAGGGGAGAGACCGTGGTGCACTAGACAGACCACAGTTGCAGCAAAAGGTGTTGGCTGAGGATATTGGCTATCACGAGTCATTCATTAACTGTGGATCAATAAATAGTGCCTTCATGGTGTAACCACATATCATGTCCAACTAGAAAGATAATCTATTAGCATTTTCTTTTGTGTTATTTGGTAACAAAAAGAAACTCAAAACCACTACAATATTGTAAAGTAATTAGCCTCCAGTTAAAATAAATACATTTATATTAAAAAAAAAAGAAAAGAAACTCAGGCAAGCACTTTGAATGTTATTTAATCTCTTTTGGTGAAGATACTTGGATATTTTATAGGAAATAGTTCCGAGACCTTGGCTGGCTTACTTGGCTCAAGAACAGTGTTAAAATTTTATTAAAACCTTCTGTTACCTTAAGAAAGAAAAATTTTCATAAAGCAGGTGCCTGGAGATTCAGCCTCATGTGGAGATTTTGTCAAGATCTCCCAAAGCAACTTTCTTTGTTTCTTTTATTTCACTATTAAAAATAGTCTTTATAAATAGATTCTTTAGAGTCCATATTACCTATATAATGGTAATAGTCCTGAGAGAAGGGTCATTCTGTCAGATTCTTTCCTTGTTTAAATCTGTGGATGTACTTATAATATAAAAGCCATAGCAGGATCATAAATTACTCCTAGGTTTAGAAAAATTGAAAAACAATCTATTATTAATACTTGAATCCTCCTTAGCAGAACACAATCTTTTCTCTATTCTTTTACTTTCTCTTTTAATAAAGTCCTCAATAAACAGAGCAAGTTACCTATTATTTGAAAGCAATTATTCTTGGTTGTAAATCTATGGTATCTTGAACAATTAAAAATAGTAAGATTAAATGTGTCAGTTTAGGTTAGGAAATTACAAAATAGTCAAGTGGCTTTTCCTAAAATTTTTGTTATAGACATCTGCATAGCAATATTCTCTTCTGCTTATTACTAAATTAATACATTATTCCAAAAAATTTATTTCTAAGTTGCTGGACTTTCATGTTTTATATAAGGTGTAAAAAACTTGCATTACAGAAATATACGCTTTAAGTTAGAATAAGTATATCAAAAGCTACTTATCTAAAGAATGGAAGACGTAAATTAGGTAAACAAATATTTCAGCATCACAATCAGTAAGGAGCAATGATGAGTATGTCTTACATCTGGTCCCTTCTCTCAACAATCTTGATCTTATATTTCTGGACTATGAAAAAGAAATGATCTATTACATTTTAGGATAATAATTAACTATTCCACCAGCTTAAATATGTTTTATTACGTGGAACATAGAAGAGCATTTTGATGTAACAAAATAAATTGGTTTGAGAACTTCTACCATAAAGATGGTTTGTGTAAATGGATAAATTAGTGGCTTAGATTTAGAAAAAAAAAAAAAAAATGTATGAAAATTTCCTAGGTGGGGCTATCTTCAGGGAGTTGGTTTAAAAAGGCTGAAATGATGTCAGATGTGTCTGATGTTATTGCAAGCTTTGCTCCCTCTGGGCTTATTTCATTTCAGATTTTCAGACTTTTTACTGTAGCCTCTGGTAGCTTCAGGTTCCTGTCAGCACAACAGCAAGTCCTGTCTAGTGCCCATGGCAAGTTTAGGGGACTATAGATTGTCATTGAGTGGAAGGTTTGAGCTCCAGAAAATGAAAGTGAAAGATGCTCAGTTGTGTCCGACTCTTTGAGACCCCATGGACTGTATAGTCCATGAAGTTCTCCAGGCCAGAATACTGGAGTGGGTAGCCTTTCCCTTACTCCAGGGGATCTTCCCAACCCGGGGGATGGAGTCTCCCGCATTGCGGGCGGATTCTTTCCCAGCTGAGCCACAAGAGAAGCCGAAGAATGCTAGAGTGGGTGGCCTATCCCTTCTCCAAGGGATCTTCCCGACCCAGGGATCGAACCGGGGTCTCCTGCATTGCAGGCGGATTCCTTACCAGCTGAGCTATCAGGGAAGCCGCTGGACTCGAGTACGGAAGCCAGAGTCTTCTGACTCCCACTGCTGCTCTAATTCTTCCCCTCATTCTACTGCTAACACAACCAGCAAACAGATGTAGATGTGACCTCGGGAAATCAAAAGGTTCTAGCGTGCAGGTCATTCAAAATCTTATTGGATGAACTTTTGCCCAGTTTATGTGAAGGAGTGCGGGAAAGAGTGGGTTCTGCTTTATTTCTATAGCTCATTAGTGAATCCTAACCATACTCTCCCTTAGGTCCCTTTTCCATCTCAGTCTGGTTCTCATCTCCTTAGAAAGAAAAATAGGATCTTTAAATTCACTCAGTTCATGTTGGGAAGAGGCCAAAATCAGGGTCCCATTAGTACTCCGCTGGAGGAGTCTTTCAGCAGCACAGTCTAGGAGAGGCATTTATGTCTCCTCCTTCTCCTCGTCTTTCCCTGGCTTGGCATATTCTAGCTCGTGTTTTGCTCTTCCTATTAATATGAGAGAAAAATAAAAGACACTATTCATCTTCCTTTGAAAAGTTTGGCATTTCAGTGGTTTTCTTGAAGTGTGTGTGTGTGGGGGTCCTCATTTGTAACCAGCTTTGCCATGAACGGAAATCAATCTGAATGTCCCATTGTGCATTTTTTTTTTCTTTTCTCACAGCCTGAAATGGCCTTTGCCAAGTTTTCAAGCTGAATCTGAAAGACCCTCTCATTTTCCGCTCCCTGCCTCCAGCCTCATTGAACCTTTGCAGAGATTTCTCAGGCTGAAGAAGGGCTGCGCTGCGAGGACTGAGAGGAACGCGACCTACTCCGCTAACCCAGTGGCCTGAGCCAATCACAAAGAGGATTGGAACCTCCCGAGCCTCCCGCCCCTCTCCCTTCCCATCCCCTGCCCCTTCAACAACCTCCGGGAAAGAGGGACGCCGGAGGGATGTGTTTGGGATGTGTTTGCAATTCAAATCCTTGGCTTTCTGCCAGCCTCTTTTCTAAATAAAAGGCAGGAGCTGCGGTGAGGTGCAAAGGGGTCTTTGGAATTGCAGTGGCCCTGAGATCCGGAGATACCCTTATCCGCCGCTTTTATCTGCTTCCGAAGCAAACGGGGAAAGAGCAAGGATGGTGGAGGCTTTCTGTGCTACCTGGAAGCTGACGGAGAGTCAGAACTTTGATGAGTACATGAAGGCGCTTGGTAGGTAAAACTAAGATGTGCTGATCTCTTCTTAAACTTGCAGCTTCAGATACTCGCAGATTCCTTTTTTCACCCATCCGATTAGCAAGAGACAAAAGCAGATCCCATTGTCATAATCACGTGCTGTGCTGATTTTAAAAAACCATTTTCCACGGAAGGGCTTTTTAAATCTGGCATTTGTCCGCTTTCTTGCCTAGGGCCAAGTATTCTGTGAAGAATGTGAAGTTTCTGTGCCTTTTCAGCTTTTTTTTCCCCAGCATCCTATTATTTATGCTTCCAAATTGGCAATCCACATATGACAAAGGCTCAGTAGTCGTCTAGCATAACTGATGGGCTAAACGTACTTTAATGAGACTTACACTTTACGACCTGGATTCCAGAATAGGAAAGTGGATTCCTACTTCATGAGCTATTTCGGAAGTTGCCACCAACTGTATTGCTTCTTTTTGCTATTTTAGGTGTGGGCTTTGCCACTAGGCAGGTGGGCAATGTGACTAAGCCAACAGTGATCATCAGTCAGGAGGGGGACAGAGTGGTGATCAGGACTCAAAGCACATTCAAGAACACAGAGATTAGTTTCCATCTGGGAGAAGAGTTTGATGAAACCACTGCAGACGACAGAAACTGTAAGGTAAGGAGCCGCTCCTTCCTCTGGGGTGGGGAGGAGAGGAGATAATAAGTGTTTTTTTTTTTTTTTTTCCTAGATGATGGGAAGTGGAAAATGTTCTCAGTATTTCACTTCAGAGAGAAAGACCCAGGGTTAATTTTGCATTCTAGTGTCCCATAGCTTATGTTCTGAATAATGGGCAACTACCATAGCTCAAAGCTCCAATCTGTTTCTTTACCACGTCTTTCTCTCATTTTGCATCAAATCTGTATTTCAGAAAGTATTTCATCGTGTTCATTTAAAAGAAAGATTGTACTTTGTTTAATCTCTCTTTTGCCTCAAGTTGGCTTCATCAATAGTTTACTTCATTCTAAGACCCTGTTTAAAGGAGTAGGATGATTCTTCAGAAAGCACTAGTTTAGGATTTTTATTTCTGATAATTTATGTGCCTCATAATTTTTGCATCTAAACGAACACATTTCAATCGAATTATGATTTCTTAGAGTTTTCTCAGAGTTTTAACCCTGGAAGCAACAGAGGAAATGGTACTATTGTGATAACTGATCACTATTCATTCAACTATTACTCTTTGAAAAATCAATTTGTTTGACTTCCATATCAGAAATCTGATCTGTACCTATTGCTATGTTCTGCATTTTGTTGGTGGTCTCAGTCTGTTGTTAGCCTGGATGGAGACAAACTTGTTCATGTACAGAAATGGGATGGCAAAGAAACAAATTTTGTAAGAGAGATTAAGGACGGCAAAATGATCATGGTAAGTACAGCAATTCCCGATTCCTGCTTCTCCTCACCGCCCCTCAAATTTCCCATCTCCTTCCTTGTCCCTCCTTCCCTCCTTTTCTCCCATCTTTCCTTTTTTTAATAACATTAAGTCACTAGCAAGGGTATTTAATCATGTGAAAATTTTTATATTTTAGCTTATAAAAGTTTTACAAGTTCAGGACAGATAATTTAGAATATAACAGGAAAATGTAACAAAAATATAAAATTCCCTTCTACTGCCCCCTCAGAGAGAACTATTTTGATATTGCTTCCCTTCAGCCCTTTTTAATTTTATAAGATGCCTTTAAAACATGTCTATTCAATACTAGATAGTCTTGTAAAAATTATAAAATAGAAAATAGTTGAAAAATAATGTATCTAATAGTGGAGTAGCATCATAAACTGGGGAAAATGTTTTATCCTCATCTAGCACCCTAGACACTTTTTTGGGTGAGTTGAGTAATAGATGACATTGAAGAAGTCAATACATCATTTTGGATTTTTTTCTTGGATGGGAGTTGCTTTACATATTCCTTCTGAGATAATAGCAGGATGGGTTTTTCGTTTTTGTTACTTAAGACTATTGACTAGTTTTCTTCTCCTTCCCTTGAGTACCAGCTGTTCTAGGTTCAGATAGAGGACTTACATATTCACATTTCTTTCCTGGGTGGAAGTGGGGAGCAGAGGGACAGTTTTCCTTTCACGTTGACAAATATTTGGCCACATTTTTCTGCAGTGATCATCATCACCAAAAAGAGAGAGAGATAGAGCGATTCATTTATAAAAGATTCAATTGGAAGTTCTCCAGTTCTCCTTTATGCTTTTTTTCTTTATTTTTTTCCTGAATACAAAAAAGTAGATAGTTCAGCTTTGGTATGTATGACTGTGATCAGGCATGACTGAGTTGAAAAAAGGAAATGAAAGTAATGGGTGACAAGGGCATGGTATCCTCTCGAAAATCATAGGACTCCATGAAAATGATGAACACTAAAAAACACTACATTTTGTAAAGAGGATTTATAGCAATTCTTCGAGTTGGATTTGATACAAGAGCCCACGGTGCACATTATAGCCACATTACCACCAAGGTTCACACAGCCTAAAGCACGACAGTCAAAGCAGCGAGAACATTTGGATGTTTACCTTTTCCTGCGTTTGGACCAAGTCATTGCAAATACCATTTGTCTAAAAACTTCAAAATTTATCTAGGTCATGAATTGTAAACTATTATGAGAACCTACTATAAATTTTTTGCACTTTTAAAAGAAAGAGCTAAAATGCTCCAATTACCCTGATAATTTAAGGCAAAAGGAATTCTTTTGACCTGAATCTAGATAGTTAATCTAAGTTTTTTTTTCATATTTCTTTCAGAGATATGAACTATGTATACATGTCATTCACTCAATAAATATAAGGGTTTCTTTTTAGAAAATGAAGATGTAGAAGAAAAATGAAAATGTTTTTATACAACATTTAGGGCTTCCCCAGTGGCTCAGCAGTAGGTATTCTGCCTGTAACGTAGGAGATGCAGGAGACGTGGGTTTGATTCTTGGATTGAAAAGATCCCCTGGAGGAGGAAATGGCAACTCACTCCAGTACTCTTGCCTGGGAAAATCCTATGGACAGAGGAGCCTGGTGGGCTACAGTCCATAGAGTTGCAAAGAGTTGGACATGACTGAGCATACAACGTTTAATGTTTGTAAATGCCATTATTCTTTTGTATAATACTTAAATCATATATATGACAATCTTTAAGATAATAATATGATAATATTTAAACTAATATGATAATCAGTAGGTACAACCACTGATGTACCTGTGTAAGAAGATTTGGTTATCTTTGGAATCTTTCAGACTCTTACTTTTGGCGATGTGGTTGCTGTTCGCCATTATGAGAAGGCGTAGAAAACATCCTGACCTGGGGCTGGAGAAGCTCTACAATATTTCTGTTTACTCAAGTCTCAGTGTTAAACTGCTATTACAGTGCGGCTGATCACTAATTAGAAGGTTATCTTGGTGTGGAGGTGGAAAATGATGACTTTAAACCTTGTTTTAAAAACTTGTTGCTGCAAGCAATCAAAGCCATCTTTGATATGCAAATTTATCACATTTTATAATTCACATTAAGTTTTTAAGCTACTGTTTTTAAAATCAAGAAAGGAATACGTACTATAATTTCCATTGGAATGCAAATCAAATTGGAATAAAAAAATCTTACACCCGTGAGAAATGTGTTGCTGTTTTTAATATCACTCACTAATCTGGCTGGGAGTTGTATATTAGAAAGTTTTAAGTAAAATAGCCTTTTTTTTTTTCTGGTATAACATTAGGCTGGAGAAGTTAGCACTTTGCTTAAAATACTAATTTAAAATATAAGCAACATGTAAAGTAGATAGCTAGTGGGAAGTGGCTATATAACACAGGGAGCTCAGCCTGGTACTCTGTGCTGGCCCAAAAGGGTGGGGTAGGAGAGGGTGGGAGGGAGGCTCAAGAGGGACAGGAAATATATATATAGTTATGACTGATTGCAGTTGTTGTACAGCAGAAACCAACACAACATTGTAAAATAATTAGCCTCCAATTGAAAAACAAGATCAGAAGCCTAGGGAAATGTGGAAAATGTTTGGGTTGGAACTTCCATAGACAGTTTGGCTAGGATCCAAAGGAGATTTGTTATGGTAAGCTAAGTTGCACAAATGACCTCTTGATACTAAAAACAGGTAGTCTGAAGAAGCAAGCTGATATACATGAAAATGCCTTATTAAAAAGTAAATATAATCAAAGTCTCATATAATCAAAATGTCATGTAATTCAAGTTTCTTATTGAAAGGTAAATAGAAACAGGCAATGAATTTTATCCCAGACCATAAAGATGTGTCTCCAGGCAAGTACATTGAGCTGAACTAAGTTGAGAAGTGCTATAATGGATAAAATGGAGTGTGCAAAGGGCATCTGAATTCCTCTGTGTGTGTGTGTGGTAGTAGGGGAGCAGGGAGGTGGGGGAGGTTGGTGGAACTGAGTTGACCAAAGGAAAGTAAATACCTGTTTATGACTGGCTAAGATTTGCATTTGTAAACTACAAATGTTATTTTGTAGTTTATTGTTTACAAGATGATTTTTGTACATTTTCTCAAACCCACAGTGTGAAGCAGGTAAGAAGGTACTACCTTTACTTTACTGATGAGGAAACTGAAGATTAGATTAATGTGTCCACATTCTCTTGTGAATGCTAAATTGCTTCAGTCGTGTCTGACTCTTTGTGACCCCATGAACTGTAGCCTGTCAGGTTCCTCTGTCCATAGGATTCTCCAGGCAAAAAATACTAGAGTGGGTTGCCATGCCCTTCTCCAGGGGATCTTCGCAACCCAAGGATTGAACCTGGCTCTCTTTTGTCTCCTGCACTGGCAGGCAGGGTTTTTTTTTGTTTGTTTGTTTTTTTAACCACTAGTGCCATCTAACTAGTGAATAATACTGAAAATAATAATATTCCTCTTAAAAATTAATATTCAGCTAAATTTTCTTCTGAAACAAAATGTAAGAATTTTTATTTTCCCTGAATCACTTCTTAGGAAAACTTTCTTCTGTTAGCCTCTGTGAAGGGTAGGGGGTGAGGCAGAAAAAAATGTAAGTGTTTTTCAGAACATTCAGTATTCATTTTTAATCAAAGCAATATGTTCAGTAAGGTTCTACAAGTTAATTCAAGGTCCAGTGAACTTTCAGATATAAGTATGAGGAAACTTTCTTTAACTTACACAATGATACTATAACCTGGCTATTTTATTACTTTACTATAATTACTATAAGAAAGAGTAGTAAAATCTAAAGTGCAGCTGTAGAATTTAACATGTGAATGTGCAATTATTACTGAATGTCAAGATAAGATTGGCCCAGATTATCATTACTAAAACTAGTAAGCTTTGTCTTTGAAAGCATGGAACAGAGAGGGCATTTGCTCCAATTGCTCTGAACACCTTCACTTCTGCATCTGGATGAATACAGCTTTCTCTTGGTGTTCAGCTTATGCTCTAATAGAAGCATGGCTTCTGGCCTCTCCATTCTTAAAGACACAAGAAAAGGGCAAGAATAGGGATTTAGTTTCACCTCATTATTGTTGTTGTTTAGTTGCTCAGTTATGTCCAACTCTCTGTAACTCCAGGGACTGTAGCCTGCCAGGCTCCTCTGTCCATGGGATTTTCCAGGCAAGACTACTGGAGTGGGTTGCCATTTCCTTCTCCAGAGAATTAGGTCAAATAACATCCCGGCATTCATTTCCATAACAACTCTCTGAAGAAGGGGAAGGTTTGGGGATGGCCTGATGGGAAGCAAAGCTACACTGGGTTAATACACCTAGTGTATTAACCTATACACCCTCACAACAAATTATACCTACACCAGAATGTGAAAATGAAAGTGTTACTCACTTCAGTTGTACTCAACTCTTTTGTGACCCCATGGACTGTAGACTGCCAGGCTCCTCTGTTCATGGAATTCTTCAGGCAAGAATACTGGAGTGGGTTGCCAACTTCTCCAGGGGGTCTTCCTGACCTAGGGATTGACCTGGGTCTCTTGCACTGCAGGCAGATTCTTTACCATCTGAGTCACCAGGGAAGCCCCACATGAGAACATCAGTTCAGTTCAGTTCAGTTGCTTAGTCATGTCAGACTCTATGTGACCCCATGGACTGCAGCACGCCAGGCCTCCCTGTCCATCACCAACTCCCAGAGTTTACTCAAACTCATGTCCATTGAATCGGTGATGCCATCCAACCATCTCATCCTCTGTCTTTCCCTTCTCCTCCTGCCTTCAATCCTTTCAGCATCAGGGTCTTTTCAAATGAATCAGTTCTTTGCATCAGGTATTTGCATCAATACCTTGCCAAAGTATTGGAGTTTCATCTTCAGCATCAGTCCTTCCAATGAGTATTCAGGACTGATTTCCTTTAGGATGGACTGGTTGGATCTCCTTGCTGTCCAAGCAACTCTCAAGAGTCTTCTCCAACACCACAGTTCAAAAGCATCAATTCTTCTGCGCTCAGCTTTCTTTATAGTCCAACTCTCACACCCATACATGACTACTGGAAAAACCATAGCTTTGACTAGACAGACCTTTAGAACATGGGGACCTACAAATACATGTGAGGCGTGAGCTATACACCCAGAGATGTTAAGGCATTGTAGCTTTGTGTGCCTTAGAGACAAGGTATAAAGGAAAACAAAACAGAGGGGAGAGAGTTGAAGGGAAGATAATGTTTCTACCCATTAACTCAATATAGTACCTTTTTTTTTTTTTTAACATAGCACCTTTTAAAAATGGAAGCATTGCTTAAGTTTCAAAATGTGTATGCCATATTTCATGCTTACTGACTGAAGAATTATTTCACCATCAGTTTACTTTCAGTAAAACTGACTGAACATCAGTAAAAGACGGCATGTGGGATATAGTTCCCTGACCAGGGTTTGAACCTGGGCACCTTGCACTAGGAGTGTGAGGTCTCAGCCCCTGGACCACCAGGGAAGCCCCTTGATGTGCTTTTAATGTAAGAAATTCTTTTTTAGCCTGTAAGTTAAAGACATGCTCATGTTTTAAGTTTTATTTTTCTCTCTTGATCTTTTTCGGAACTTTGCATGTGATGTGAAATAAAAATTCAATTCTTTTCTCATAAACACACACACACACACAAGAAAACTGGCAAAAGAAAAAGTGAGAATTGCTATTTTTATGAATTTTAAAAGTTTTTTTCTGTCTTTCAAAATGTTTGTCCTAGAAACATGCAAGTTATTTTTACTGTCCTTAAGGTTGTTTTCCAAGGACCATTTTTTCCACAATTAGAAAGCATTTTGGTTGTCCAAAGGCTTTTGAATCATCCTAAAGCCATGGCAGAACTTGAACAGCCCTGGCAGGACATGCCTGTATGCTCAATAGCTCAGTCCTGTCTGTCTCTTTGCCAGCCTGTGGACTGTAGCCCACCAGGCTCCTCTGTCCATGGGATTTCCCAGGCAAGAATACTGGAGTGCGTTGCATTTCCTTTTCCAGGGGATCTTCCCGACCTAGGGATCAAACCTGCATCTCCTGCACTGGGAGGAGAATTCTTTACCAACTCTGCCACCTGGGAAGTTCCCTGGCAAGACACGAAACAGAAAATGGAGGCACCTTGATTCCCATTTCAAAGCCTTTTTTATGAGACACTTTCCCATTAAATTACACAGCATACAAAATAAGAATTTCTCTGTTGGGAAACAAATACACTTGGTAACATTTTTTATGAGGTTAGTAATTCTGGAAGGTTTTTTTCTTCTTCAAAGGAATTCCATATCCTATAAATTTAAATTATATGCTCCTTTATCTTGAAGGGATCAGAATCCTCATAAGTGATATCACAAGGAACACAGAACCCAAGGAAGATTGGGAATCTTGGCTCCTTTGTCAGATTATCTTCAAAAATTCCTTGAAGAATAAAACCCACCAGTTGTATATATGATTTCCATATATAGATTTCCATATGATTTCCATAAATATTTCCATTATCTCTGAAATGCATACAACACAGTTCTGAGACACTGCTCTAACTCAACTGCAAAAATAACCAAGCAAGCAAAGAAAAACCCCAGATAAACAAAAACTGAAACCTAGTGTGAGTGCTAAGTCACTCAAGTCGTGTCTGGTATTTCGGGACCCTGTGGACCCTAGCCTGCCAGGCTTTTCTGTCCATGGGATTCTCCAGGCAAGAATACTGGAGTGAGTTGCCATGCCTTCCTCCAAGGGATCTTTTCCACCCAGGGATCAAACTGACCTCTCCTTTATCTCCTGCATTGGCAGGCGAGTTCTTTACCACTAGTGCCCCTGGGAAGTGCAGTGTTTCTGAGTAGTGGTTCTCAAACGTCACCACAACTTTAGCATCTTGTGGAGGACTTGGACACAAAAGGACTAGGCTTCAGGTCCTGTTTGTGGCTCAACAGCTTTGGGGCAAGTCTATTGGGAAATTTTCACTTCTAACTCAACTTCCCAGATAGTGCTGAGGCTGCTGTTCCAGGGATCACACTCAGATCCACTGTAGTCGAAATCTCTGCTGACCTGGCTCAAATCAAGACACTTGGAGGTTCTCTGCATCACTTCTGAGGAGACCCATACACTTAGGGTTAAGTGGCACTTAGGGGACCCAATCTGCGCGGGGTTGCCTCAAGCACATTCCTTCCGGGACCTGTCGCCGATTTAGAAACAACAATAAACCAGGTAATCGCCAGACAGCTGCTGAAGGTCAAGAGAACGTACTCGTTGAGGAATCGGAATCTAGCACGTGACCGCTGGGCGTTAACAACCGCAGAGGTCTTCTACCTCCTCCCGGATTCCCCAGGTCCCACGGTCCAGGGGAGTCTGCTTACAGCAAGAGTCTCCCAGATCCGTGGCTGCAACTCGCGATGGCGCGGCTGGGGGCGCTTGTCTGTTGCCTGCTAGCCGCCTGGCACTGCCGCCCCGGCCTCGGACTGCCTCTGGCTCCCGCTGGCACTGGTCCCGCGGTGGGTGAGTCGTTGTATCCTTTCCGTCCCTGGAGCTGCCCGAGAGCCGCGGCCACAGCGCATGCGCGAAGCGAGCACAGCGAGTGGGCAGAGGGGCGCCTGCGCCAAGGGCCCGGGATCCGGGACTGTGGCCCCGTTGCGGGACGCGGGGAGGGCGAGGTGACGGAGGCACCAGAGTGCCCGCTCGGCTCGGCGGGGAGATCGGGACTGGCTGACAACAGTGGGGGCACTGCAGGGGCGCTGCTCTTCTCGTGCAGTTGTTTTCACTTTGTGTCTCCATATGTGTTTTGCTCCCGGGCAAAAGGAAGGAAACATTGGGTGTCTCGAGGGAAAAAAGAAGCTGGGGGCTGGATGTCCCGCATTCCCAGGGGCCCCGAATCTGCCCTTGTAGGGCGGGGGAGCTGCCGGGTTTCAATCGCTCAGCAGTGTACATTTCAGTGCGACTCGGAGTTTATTCCATCTTGCTCGCCAAGTTTGGTGACCTTTTCGTCCTACTTCACCAACCACAGCACGGCCGCAGGCACCGCGCTCCCTACTCGTTAGGCTACGTTAGAACGCTCGGGGCCTTCATTTCACTTTACCTGGACGCCCTTGGGTTCTCTGAGGGCAGAGTCAGTTTTATTCATTCCCAACGCCTACCTGGACGGAAGTGATTCTCAAAGTGAAGTCTGGGACCAAGAGCCCCAGCATCACCTAAACGGGTTAAAAGTGCAAGTTTTTAGTCACCCCCAAGTCCCTTGGACTGCAAGGAGATCCAACCAGTTCATTCTAAAGGAGATCAGTCCTGGGTGTTCATTGGAAGGACTGATGCTAAAGCTGAAACTCCAATACTTTGGCCACCTCATGCAAAGAGTTGACTCATTGGAAAAGACCCTGATGCTGGGAGGGATTGGGGGCAGGAGGAGAAGGGGACGACAGAGGATGGGATAGCTGGATGGCATCACCGACTCGATGGACATGAGTTTGAGTAAACTCCGGGAGTTGGTGATGGACAGGGAGGCCTGGCGTGCTGCGATTCATGGGGTCGCAAAGAGTCGGACACGACTGAGCGACTGAACTGAACTGAAGTCTTACTAAATCCGAAACCCCAACCATCCGTGTAACAAACCCTCCAGCTGATTCTGGTAGATGCTGGAGTTTGAGAACCACTGGTCCTGAATAGATAAACGTTGGATGGGAGATGTTATGATGCCATATGAGCCTTCAGTGTCAGGATATCCCCACCTCCCTGACTCATTTTCAAATAGAATTGCTCAGTTATCTGGGCTTCCCAGGGGACTCAGTGGTAAAAAAAACAGCTTTCCAGTGTAGGAGACATGAGTTCAACCTTGGGTTGGGAAGATCCCCTGGAGGAGAGCATGGCAACCCACACCAGTATTCTTGCCTGGAGAATCCTATGGGCTGCAATTCATAGGGTCACAAAGAGTTGGACACAGACTCCGCACACAAGTGCTGGTGGTGGCTCTGTTATCTAGAGGAGGGGGAAATGGGCAAGGTGGAGTTATTTTTATGTTTTGTGGTTTGGGCATAGCTGTCTCTGAAACAGCGCAGTGCTGACTGCTGAGACTGCTTATCTTTATCACTTTACTTTCTCACACGCCTATTTGTCCAAGAGCCAAGTCCTCATGACTCAGCTGCTCATGACTCATTTGAAAGCTAGAACTGTCAGTCTGGTTTCCCAACTGTCCGTCGTAACAAAAAATTGTCCCCAAATACTTATGTATGCTGATTTCTGCTTTCATTAAAGCTGTCTTTCTTCAATTATGTGGCTGTTTAGGATTCTGAGATAAAATGTCCTAGATTGCAGGAGGCCAGCCCTTGGCAAATTCACCTTTTGGTTTTAAGGGTCTGGTTGCTGAAGGCCTCCATGACAGATTTCTGTGGTCTGGTGAATCTCCGCAGCTCCTTGTTTCTGTAAGGAAGCTACTCAGAGTTGTTGCCTGAGGAAGAGACAGGGACAGGGGGAACAGGGTTCAAACACCCAATATACATTTGTGAGAATCTTCTAAAAGATTTAGTCACTAAGCCATGTTTGACTCTTTGAGACCTCATGGACTGTGTGTAGTCCGCCAGGCTCCTCTCTGTCCAGGGGATTTTTCAGGCAAGAATACTGGAATGGGTTGCTATTTCCTTCTCCAGGGATCTTCCTGACCCAGGAATCGAACCTGTGTCACCTGCATTGCAGGTGGATTCTTTACCACTGAGACACATGAGATTTCCCTATTTGCCAAACAAGATGTGATAATTGAGTAGTGAAAAGCATGTTGGACTGTGAACCAGAGAATCTGGGTTGAAGTGTGGGCTCTGCCACAGGCCAGGTTTATAGCCTTGGACACACACACACACAAACAGGATTTTGTATACATTTCATTAGAGGCAGGAGGTGAGGTCTCTAGATGTTTATTATTGATAAATCCCGGGTTAAGAACCTATCAGGGCTCCGTTCTTGGCTTCTCCTTAAAGACACCCTTCAGTGTATCTAAATAATTACCCCCTACTGATATGTTCAGCAGTGCAATGGTAGTGGAAAGAGCACTAGACTGAAAATCTGGAGAGACTGGTTGCATTTCAGCTTTCATTACCGAGTCACCATGTGATCTTGAGGAAATCCTGAATCTTCCTGTGCCTAAATTAAAGAATGTTTACTGGGGACCTACCATAGATCAGATATTTTCTAGATGCTGGGGATGTATAAATCCAGGTAACAGGTTACATCAGACGAGTGTCTTCAATGTGTTTCCAGCTTTGTTTTACAAAAGTTTTGTTTAGAAATGTAATATATTAGTAATTTCCTGTCCCTTACTTGACGCAGTATTTCCTGTAGGTGTGTTACCTGTTTTGCATGAGGCAAGTGAGGTGGAAGGACTGTTATTCTGAAAGGACTTTTGCATGTGAACTAACACGCTGAGGCACTGTGTGCGGTTGTTCAGAACAGTATCAACTCTGGAATCAGATTTCTGGAATTGCTGTCTTAGTTCTGTTGCATATGACGTATGTGATTTGGACTTATCTGTAAAATGAAAATAGTGGTCAGTAAATACATGTAAAGCATAAGAAACAGTATTAAAGTAAGCACTCAATACATTTCCACTACTTGGAAATGAGGAAATTCAGTGTCAAATGCAAACTTGACATTACAAATGAAGAATAATATAACTAATGCTGAGCTTACCAAGTACCAGGCCTTTATTTCTACTAAGTTACTTAACTCTTATTCAGTAGACAATAATATTATTTCCATTTTACAGATGAAACAGGCCAAGATCATACAACTAGATTGGGAAGAAGAGCTTGGGTTTGAAGTCAGGCAGTCTAACTCTGGAGCCCCTATTCATTTTTAATTTTTATTTTTAAAATTATTTATTTATTTTGCTATGTGGCGGGGCATGTGGGACTTTTGTTCCCTAACCAGGACTTGAACCCATGTCCCCAGCTTTGGGAGCACATAGTCTTAACCACTGGACTGCCAGGGAAGTCTGTGGAGCCCCCATTCTTAACCATAACACTATGCTTTTCTGCTTGTAAGTTCACTACACACCTTAACATTCTTTGAATAATATACATATTTACATAAAACTGAGATGCAGTGTATATTTATACCCCAAGAAAGAGCTGTCTCCAGGATAATTCTGAGTTATCTGCCAATCCACTTTATGTGCTGAGTAAAGTAGGTCCAAGCTGGGAAAAAGTTGGAGTACTTTCTGCATTATGGAATAAAATAAATTATTCATGGCAAAAGTTTTCAAATGAGGACTGAATACCAAGTAATTGACCATGAAGACTATTTGAGGACTACTTTGTTCTGGATTTTTTTATCTACCACTTCTTAGCTATGGGCTTAAAATGTGCTATTGTAACAACATCGTGGAGAAACAACATCCCAAATATATATAATATGCCTTTTCCACCTTAAATCAACTGCTTTCAATTTTCTACTTTATTATCCAGCTTTGGGTTTTATTCAAGTATTTTTTCAGGTGCAAACTTAGCTTTTTATTATTTGTATAGATAAAACTTTGTATTCTGCTCATTTTTTCCATGCTCTTGGTGTGGTATGTTGCTACTCTGTCACTTCTGATGTGTTTCCTATTGTAAATTAGTCATTAGCAGATTAAGCTCAAAATTCAAAGCGTGAAAAAGTCTCATGAAGATATATGTAAATCAAACTTGAGGGCAAACTTGAGAGCCTTTCAAAACGGGGGTTCAGATTTTGGCTGTCCTGTTTCTAAAGCTGTATATACTAGAGCAAATGTTATAATTGACCCATTATTAATTTCTCAACTCTAAATAGGAACAGGGATTCCTGCTTAAGAAGTAGTTTTGAGAATGAAATTGCATAGTATATTTCAGTTGTTTCCACAATGTCTGGCATATGGTGAATACTTAATAAAGAGGGCTGCTACTATGCTTATTAGTACTAGTGTTTCCTTCAATGAAAGAATCTTTGTCAAGATGATTTCCAAGCAAGGGTGCTATCAAATGGTTCCTGGGCTTCTCCCTGAAAACCCAAATGGAAGCATCTTCTTTAACAAATGCTTCCCTTAATGTTATTATTAACATTTTAGACTGTGTATAATAGAAGATGTTCCTCTATTAAATAGCTTTTGAGAACCTCTAGCAATGGCTATTTTTGGCTGAAAGCTAAAGACTCATTTTCCATTAATGTTGAGAGGCAAGGTTTTACACGAAATTAGGAGCAAGATTTTTTTCGTTATAAGTTCTGAAATCTCTTTCCTGGTGGCTCAGACAGTAAAGAATCTGCCTGTGATGCGGATACATGGGTTGGGAAGATCCCCTAGAGAAGGCAATGGCTACCCATTTCCGTATTCTTGCCTGGAGAATTCCATGAACACAGGAGCCTGGCTGGCTACAGTCCATGCTGTGGCAAAGAGTCAGACGTGACTGAGCGACTAACATACATACAAACATCTGCAATCTCTTCACTGTGTAACCCTAACAAAACACATCATATTTTTATGTCCATTTTTCTACAAGAAGAAAATAATTTCTAAAACATTAAGTTCTATAAGGAAGAAGATATGCTTCTTCCTTAAGCATATTAAGCTTCTTCCTTAATAAGCATATTAAGATACAATATATGGGATTATTATGGACTTCCCAGAAAGGGGTTTCCATGTATATCACTATGAAAACTTATGTTTGTTATCAGGTCATTGTTAAGTAGTCACGCTGTCACTGATTTCATCAATTTTGTTGTGTGCAAGTAGTGAATTCTGGTAAAATCTTCATACTATCTTTAGAGTCAGTATTTCTCACAGGGAAAGACTGTGCTTAATTTCAGGGCATATGGATATTTGGGCTTCCCCGGTGGCACTAGTAGTAAAGAATCCACCTGCCAATGTAGGAGATGCAAGTGACGTGGGTTTGATCCCTGGGGTGGGAAGATCCTCTGGAGAAGGAAGTGTAAATCCATTCCAGTATTCTTTCCTGGGAAATGTCATGGACAGATGAGCCAGGAGGGCTACAGTCCCTGGGTTCACAAAAAGTTGGACAGGACTACTGAGCTACTCAGCACATGGATATTTAAATTGCTAAGGCTTTCCTCTAACACAGAATGGAACTCCTGTTTCATCTTACTGTAAATATTTGTATGGGAATTCCAAAAGAGAAGTAGGTTTAACACCACTTGTTTTCTCATCAACAGGACAGTTTTGGCACGTGACGGACTTCCACTTAGATCCTACTTACCACATCACAGGTGACCACACGAAAGTGTGCGCTTCCTCCAAAGGTGCAGAAGCCTCAGATCCTGGTCCTTTTGGAGATGTAATGTGTGATTCTCCATATCGTCTCATTTTTTCAGCACTTGATTTTATTAAAAATTCAGGACAAAAAGTATCTTTTATGATATGGACAGGGTGAGTGATTACATAAATATCATATAGTTACTGAGTATATATCTACAGTGTCCTAAGCTTCATTAAGATGTTGAATTTCATCAGAAACTTAATTTACATGTTAAGAATTATTGGTGCTTAAAAAATACTAGATCAAATAAGTCAGCATTATTAGGCATAAGAAAAACTTTCAAAGTCCCAGTTTTATTTGTTTAGAATATATCCTCTAGAAATATGTCCATATTAACTAAGAGATGAGTTTATAAATAGCTTTTTGTGTCATTATCTTGAGATGTTTATTAATGTGATAATAAGTCTTGGTTAAATAATCAAAAAACAAAAGTCAGCAATGGGAATTAACCTGTGATAGCGATTTTACAAACATCATCTTCTGGTGGTGTAGTTAACTAATTCTATTCATCACGACAGAGTGAAGAGTTCTGTATTTCCTGTACCCGCAATAATGATCATGGCCTTATTTTAACTTATACGTTGTAACTCGTTCAATCTCCGCAATAGAAATTGTTATTATTCTTCCCATTTTACAGATAAGGACATTAAGGCCCTGAGCATCTAAGTAGCTTGTCCAAGTGCTCACAGCTATAAGAGGGCAAACCTGGCACTTTTGGCCCTGGAGTCTGTGCTTTTAATTACTAAGCATTTTTGCCTCTTATAAATCTTCAGTCAGGCAGTGAAATAGGCTGACATTTTCAGTTTATCTTTTGTATTTCACAGGTTTTCTTTTTCTTTAGGGTTCTCAGTGGAACAAAAGTAAGTGCAGAGTAGTTTATCAGCTCTTTATCATCTGTTGATTTATGGTTGACTTCGACAATGACACTTCAGCAAAGCTTTACACAAGAGTCTAGTGACTTTTTATAGAAGCCGATTTTGTTTTCTATGATTCTGTCTTCTTTGCAGGGATAGCCCACCTCATGTTCCAGTGCTTGAACTCTCAACAGACAAAGTCATAAATGTGATTGCTAATATCACGACCACTATCCAGCGTCTCTTTCCAAATCTCCAGGTTTTCCCTGCATTGGGTAATCATGACTACTGGCCACAGGTAAATTTGACCACAACTTCTGGAAATGCTTGAAGGATTTTCCCCATCAGTAGTGTCAAAGTTTTGCAACTAACTGGTTGATAACAGAGCATGGGATCAGGGCTTGTGGAAGTAGAGTGTGCTCTTAACACTAACCATCAAGGATGGCAAGACACATGGTTTGGGGACTTAAAACTGACTCTTAATAGTTCAAAAAAGTTATGTCCATAGTGGGGTTTTGGAAGCAGATTATTAGTTGATGGGTTATTAATTTGTGATTTCCTTCTTATTCTTCCTCAGTTTTTTTTTTTTTAATTATTTTGTTCATTTTAATTTTCATGTTCAGGCTAGCATAAAAAGGTTAATATTGACAAATGTTTACATACTTTAGAATTTCTATTAGACATACTAAGCTACTCATGCTCTGATCTAAGCTGGATTGTGATTAAAAACAAAGCATAGAGAATTATCTTCCCTTCTATGGGAAGGGAAGAAGGGAAGGGAAGTCCATGTTCAAAATATAATTCAAGGCAGAGAGTATGTTCAGAATATTTTTAATGTCTGATACAACTTAGGCTTCAACCTTTATTAGAGTGGCTGTTTTATTAAACAGCCTGTGCATAACAGTCGGATAGCAGTTCCAGTAACAGGGATCTGCTGTAGCAGTGTAGAATCTTACATTTGTTCAGATTCAAGAGATCTTAGAGATTATTACAGGGCTTGACAAACCAGGGCCTGTGGTCAGGATATGGCCTCACAGTTGATTTTGTAAATAAAAGTTTTATTGGAATAGAGCCATGGCTGTTCTTTCTGTTTTACCTGCGGTGGATTGTGTACTGTGACAGCAGAGAATAGTTACCATATTGATTATATGACCCCGAAGCCTAAAGTATTATTATTTGACCCTGTATAGAAACAGTTTGCTGACCCTTGGTCTAGATTAACTCTTCAGTTTATAAATGAGGAAACTGAGGCCCAGAACTGTGCTCGTTTAACTGCTCAGTCACTCAGTGGCAGAGCCCACATCCTGTATCTTTTGTGTTCAGCTGAACAAACATCCTTTCACAGGTACTTTGCTCTTGCCAGACTAACGTATCAGCATTTCCTGAACATGGTGTTTACTTTCATGCCTTTCTTTGTCTGCGTTTGCTCTGTGTTTAGAATATCTTTTCCATCTCATGTCAAAAGACTGCTTAATAAGGGTCTTGATTATATTAGTTAATTAATCTAAATACTGTGACTTTGAAAGTTGCACTTTAGGACAAGCTTAAGTGACTTCCTGGGTCTGGCCTCTAGTCTTGAGATGAATAATATGTGAGTCTTGGTGACAGTCAGCCTCTTAACATAGTGATCAGCTTTTGTTACTGTTGAAACATGAGACCACACAGAGCAGAGGGCTGGAGGTGGACAGTCTCCAGGAACCAGAGGTTACACACATTGTTTTTATAAGCTTTAGGTGACAGACTGCTGTAATGGAAACCTGTGGGGTTTAGTGTCACATTCATTAGAATTTAAAAACCTGTCCTGCTTCTAATAGCTGAGCAACTTGAGTAATGCATGTAATTATCCCTGATCATTTGTAAACAAGAGCAGTAATACTTAACCTTGCAAAGTTTTGGGGAGAATTAGTGATGCTCATGCGAAGAGTTGACTCATTGGAAAACACTCTGATGCTGGGAGGGATTGAGGACAAGAGGAGAAGGGGACGACAGAGGATGAGATGGCTGGATGGCATCACTGACTCAATGGATGTGAGTCTCAGTGAACTCCGGGAGTTGGTGATGGACAGGGAGGCCTGGTGTGCTGCGATTCCTGGGGTCGCAAAGAGTCGGACACGACTGACTGATCTGATCTGATCTGATCTGAGTGATGCTCGGTGGAAAGGGCATAGTTTCCTACCTGGCACATTATAAGCCCTCAGTCAGTGGAGTGGTGGTAGCATGAAGCAGGGACACGGGACACGTGTTTCCTAACTCCTCTGAGGATTGGTTTCATTTTACTTTTTTCTTTGCTTTCTTTTTGTGAAGCCAAATCATATAATAATTCAAAGATATAGGTACTATCGAAGTCTAAAATATATCCTATTACATGTATAACTAGGATAAATTGGGCAGCCTTTTACCTTAAACAGCTAATTTTTTCCTCTTTCTGGCTTGTGATCTTGTATCTGAAAATCTTCTTTCTACTATTTTGCCATCTTTCCTTCCATCCCAGTTTCAGGAATGTCAAATGTAACATGAAAGCCCCACAACAAATTCACCTAGAGGCTACTCATATCTGAGATAAAATTCTGGTGAATGTTAGTAATAAATAAATTGGATGTGTTATTTCTCCCATCAACGTGTATATAAACATAGCTACATAAACATACAGACACAAGTTCCCACCCATTATGTCAGAAGTAGATATTCATATGGACAGCCCAAGGATTTCTTCCCATTACTACTCAAGGAAGCAGCCCAGACCAGCATCCTTATATACTCCTACACTGGCAAAGCTGGTGCCGCCTAACTGTGGGTGGTACCACTTCCCATTGTGCAATGGATAATTGGATATAAAAGTGATGGTAGAAAGATGTGGAATTTATATCTAGCTCTGGAACTGATGCTTACTCCTTGGAAGGAAAGTTATGACCGACCTAGATAGCATATTCAAAAGCAGAGACATTACTTTGCCAACAAAGGTCCATCTAGCCAAGGCTATGGTTTTTCCAGTGGTCATGTATGGATGTGAGAGTTGGGCTGTGAAGAAAGCTGAGCACCAAAGAATTGATGCTTTTGAACTGTGGTGTTGGAGAAGACTCTTGAGAGTCCCTTGGACTGCAAGGAGATCCAACCAGTCCATTCTAAAGGAGATCAGCCCTGGAATTTCTTTGGAAGGAATGATGCTAAAGCTGAAAGTCCAGTACTTTGGCCACGTCATGCGAAGAGTTGACTCATTGGAAAAGACTCTGATGCTGGCAGGGATTGGGGGCAGGAGGAGAAGGGCACGACAGAGGATGAGATGGCTGGATGGCATCACTGACTTGATGGACGTGAGTCTGAGTGAACTCCAGGAGTTGGTGATGGATAGGGAGGCCTGGTGTGCTGCGATTCATGGGGTCACAAAGAGTCGGACACAACTGAGCGACTGAACTGAACTGGAACTGACAAGCTCTCCCTGAATAAATCACGTAACTCTGGTGCTCATATTTCTCATGTTTAAAGTAGAGAGAAAAGTCTAGGGTAATGTTTATATAATTTTGACTCTACATGACTATACCAGTATCTTGGCATCCATCCTGAAGTAAACAAATGGCTAAAATGTTAGGCTTTTTTATGATGATGATGCTTACCAATGTTTTATTAGGATTTAGATTGGGCAAAGCCACTGTGTAGCTTTCAGACAGATCACTCCAATCTCTGACACAAACTGAAAATATACTTTGAATAATTACCTTCAGTTAAAAGAAGTCATTTGCTTACAACTTTCCCTGAATATAGTTATATTTTAATCATGTATTCAGTTCAGTATTAGGCATATGTATTAGGAACTAATGTGACTTGAATGTCATTTTTAAAAAGGTAAAGCATTTTAATTAATGACGTCAGTGAAACTCCTTGAAGAAATAGGTCTGGGTCACCAATATACAGAGGGAAATGAAGAAAGTGAAGAAAATGGCTTCAGTTTTTTAGTATAATTTTTTGAAAAGAAAATAGAAATAATCACTCAATTTCACAAATGATTTCTGAGTTTTTATTCAGTATCTATTTTCTTGAAGCTTTATTTTTCTTGTCTAGAGCTTATGTCACCATAAGGGTTCTTTAATAATGATATGATAAAGTAGGATGATAAAAATACTGTCTAATATATTATACATATAATATTTAGAAAATCAAAATGATATGATTTAGGCTAACATGAAGAGTTGTTGTTTAGTCACTGAGTCGTGTCTCTTTGCGACCCCATGGACTGCAGCACGCCAGGCTTCCCTGTCCTTCACTATCTCCCAGAGTTAGCTCAAATTCATTCCATTGAGTCGGTGATGCTATCTATCTCATCCTCTGCCACCCTCTTCTCCTTTTGGCTTCAGTCTTTCCCAGCATCAGGGTCTTTTCCAGTGAGTCGGCTCTTTGCATCAGGTGGCCAGAGTATTAGAACTTCGGCTTCAGCATCAGTCTTTCCAATGAATATTCAGGGTTGACATAAAGAGACTTCAAATCAAAAACATGTGGTTATAAGTCTTCTTTCAAGAAGTTAAAATGCTTTATACTAGTGTTAACATTTCAGAGGACTTTGTTTAATTCTGAAATCATGATGTTTTCTCCACTTCCTAGGAATGCTACACCAGAACTTAAATTTTCAGGGGCAAAGTAGCCTTCAGTGTCTAATGAGCACACTCCCACATCAATTTTGTACTTCAGTTATGCCAAAACAAGGGCTTTTTTCTGTATACGGCACCATGTTGGTGTCTGGGCCATTGTTTTTACTTTGATTCCCTTTCCTATCAACTTGATGAAATCATTCTTCAAGGTCTGGTTCAAATGCTCTTCTCACTCTCCCTGCTGACTCTCTAGGGCAGCCTTGATTATTCTTGTTTCTCCACTCACCAGATCCTTGCGATGGTTCCTAGCACACTGTCTTATAGATGGCTGCTTGCATTTTGTTCTCCATCTCCCCAACAAAGCCATAAATTCCTTGAAAAATTAAGTATATCTAGTATTCCAGCATCTCCAGATGCCTCCTATGGTAGTAATCTCTCAAGTCATGTTTAAATTAATTCATCCATGTATCTTCAGAGTTTCAATGTTGGATTATATTGTTTGTGGCCAGGATCAACTGCCTGTAGTCAACAGCAAAGTGTACAATGCAGTAGCAAACCTCTGGAAACCATGGCTGACTGAAGACGCTATTACTACTTTAAGGAAAGGTAAGTGAAAGATTTACTCAGCCTTATTTTATCTCTGTTTTTGTCCAGTTAATATCGTTTGGACTTAGATGTTTAGTGTTTGTTTGGGTGTGCCAATTCTGAAGAGTCTCTGTGCCCAGTTTTCCGAGAGGCCTTACCATGTTTGAAAGCCGAGGAGTGGCGTGGATGGTGAGTGGGCCAAGGTCCACTAACTCTGAAAGCGCCCTGACAGCAGTGTTCTGTCACTGGCTCACTGGTTCACAGCTATGCATTTAAGCCCCATCTCACCTGAGAGTCTAGCAGCTTTGATTTATCTGCTATTGTATCTTCAGTGTTCTCATTCTTTAGATTTTAGATTTCATTGTATCTCTTAATTCCCCAAATATACAAAGGTAGAAGTTGATTTGTTAATCGTTCCTTGATAAAAATCAGTACCTCATTGCCTAGTTATCTTTTCATAAGAATGTTAAATACAACTGTTGTGACCTCAGTATGTGGAAGTGGCAGCTCTGGAATTGACACAGAGAAGGTTTTCAGTGTTTGTTAAATCTGATTCTTATCCAATGATAAGCCTATTTAAGTGCAAACGAGGCAATGAGAAATAAGTATAACCTTCCTGAAAGGATTGTAAACCTTAATTAAGATTTTTGCTTTCACAGTGTCTATGTATCTGTGTATTATTTTAGTAATAGAATATGTTTAAAATTTGTTTTTATAGGTGGCTTTTATACACAGAAAGTTTCAAATAATCCGAAACTTCGGATCATCAGTCTCAACACAAACTTATACTATGGCCCAAATTCCGTGACCCTAAATCAGACTGATCCAGCAAATCAATTTGAATGGCTAGAAAATACACTGAACATCTCTCAGCAAAATAAAGAGAAGGTAGATGCCATAGACCAACATCACTGGGGATAAACAGAGGGTTATACTTGTGAATTTATTAGACTTGCAAGAGGTCAGGTATTAATAAAAGTATTAAAATTTAAAGATGTTCTTGCATGAAACAGTTCATGATTTGCTCTTTTGTTGATGCCAGTTTTGTTTTATTTTGCTCTAAGGCTTGATCAGTTCAGTTCAGTTCAGTCGCTCAGTCATGTCCTTCTCTTTTCGATCCCATGGACTGCAGCATGGTCACAGTTACCTAATATCATAATGTCCAGGGGATCTTCCCAACCCAGGGATCAAACCCACGTCTCTCATGTCTCCTGCATTGGTAGGCGGGTTCGTTACCACTAGCGCCACCTGGGAAGACTATTATATCATAAACCATGCAGTGTAAATAGACAAGTATAAATTTAAGACCATTAATAGTTTCATAATTTCTCCTTTTTTGATAAATGAGTAGGAGAGATGGTGTATTTGTTTTCTAAAGTTTAATTAGTGTACTTTCAATCTTGGGTATCTAAATGTCTTTTTGTTATGATAAATGTGCAGAAAGAATCCCATCAGTCCTCTTTGTGTTTCTCTCCCCAGGTGTACATCATAGCTCATGTTCCAGTGGGGTATCTGCCTTATGCAAGGGGCATCTCAGCAATGAGAAAATACCATAATGAGAAATTGATAGACATTTTTAGAAAATACAGTGACATCATTGCAGGACAATTTTATGGACATACTCACAGAGATAGTATTATGGTTCTTTCAGATAAAAAAGGTAATAGAATGTTCTATTTGTATCCATTTGCTACACAAAATAGTGAATATTAACTTTTACTGATCCAATAAATTTAAAGTTTATTAAATCTACTTGCCAGCACTAGCTTGTTCTCACTTACCTTCAATGAATATATATATAGTCCTATAGCGTGTAAGACTATATCTAGTCCAATTGCTGGACTTCTTATTAACTTCCCAAAGCCATCACCATCTGATCGCTGTTGACCCAAAAGCCTCTGAAACCTTCAGCTCACTCCAATGTTCTTTTAGGTCTGAAAGCTTAGAGAAGCACTGTTTTTGTTTTACTTGTGAGACTCAAGATTCTTTCTTTCTTTTTTTTTTATTCATTTATTTTTAATTGGAGGCTAATTATAATATTGTGGTGGGTTTTGCCATACTTTAAAAAAAATGTATTTATTTTTGACTGCGCTGGGTCTTTGCTGCTGCGTGCAGGCTTCTCTAGTTGTGGGGTGCATGCTTCTCATTGCTGTGGCTTCTCTTGCTGGGGAGTACAGGCCCTAGGGTGTGCGGGCTTCAGTAGTTATGGCACACAGGCTTAGTTGTCCCTCAGCATGTGGACTCTTCCTGGACCAGGGACCAAACCTGTGTCCCCTGCATCTGTAGGTGGATGGATTCTTAACCGCTGGACCACCAGGGAAGTCCTCAAGTTTCTTTTGCTATGACTAGTTTTACTTAGAATTTAAAGAGCAAAGCACAGTTTACTGTGGTTTAAAGTAAAATATATTAAGCTCTTAACTTTAAAGTGCTTACCAACATGGTCATCTACTCAGCATTAAAAGAAAAAAAACAGAAGGAGCACTTGCGTTAAATAAGACAATGATTATCTATTCTTAAAGATAACTTCTGAATGAAGGCAGAAAACTGAGAGTTAACAAAATAAAAGTTTTGATTTTTTAGTAGTCAGCCAGGATAAAAATCAATATATATATATATATTTCAGTAATTGGAGAACATTTTTGAAATGTTTTGCCTTTTTCATCTAGGATGACTGGACTTGGTAAAAAATGACCATTTTTCAGCCTTTGATAGCTTTTTTACTCAGAAAGAAATTTAGTCCTATAATAGACATAAAACATGGTGACACTTTAATCAAATTCTTATTATGTAATTATTGGAATATTGTCATAGGTGGAGTACAAAAAAACTAGCCTTGTATTTTTCATGTGTGTATATTTGTAATAAGTTGGATATTTTTATCATGAAAAATTTCAAATATATATAAAAGCAGAGATATTCAAATATCTATCAAGATTTGTTTTACCCATGATTCTTTTTTTTTTGAGGTATTTGAAAGTAAATGTCAAACATTAAATGTATTTCAACACTACATGAATCACACATTGGTAAAATATTTGGATAACAACATAATCATAATTCCATTAACTTAACTAACAAAACCAACAATAATTCTTTTAATCTCCTTCCTAATAAAACTTTCCCTGTTTTCTCAAAAGTGTCTCTTTACTGTTGTTTTAAATCAGGATCCATCAAGCATCATGCATTATTTGACTGTTTAATCTGAAACTTTTTAATATTATTAAGCTCAATTGTTAAAAACACATACATTTATGTACATATGTTTTGTCTAGGAAAGCCAGTAAATTCTTTGTTTGTGGCTCCTGCTGTTACTCCAGTGAGAAGTATTTTAGAGAGACTGACCAACAATCCTGGTGTCAGACTATTTCAGTATGATCCTCGTGATTATAAATTATTGGTAAGTTGGTGTAACTTTTAGAATTGACTTCATAGTTTTGCATGTCTATGTAGTTTTCATCAGTTTAGTTGAATGTTTTCAACACAGCTACTATAAGTTGTACTTTATGTTGAAATCTCAAGATGTCTTCTTTTTTTGTGTTTTGAATGTCAGCTTTATATCAATTCACCTTCAAAAGGCTAGGCATTTAGTTTATGAATACTGTACCTTTCAACAAATATGTAATTTGAAAAGAATTTCTCAGGTAAAGTCTATACTGATGGAACTGCATTTTTCTTCTAGGTAAATTTAGTAAGCAACAGTTCTATTATTCCCTGGAGCATGTTTTTACAAAAAACAATAGTGCAGGAGAAATCTGGTTTTAATCCATCAACTTTAAATTAAGAAAGATAATACAACAATTGACTGATAAGAATAGTCCAAAAGAAATGTTTTACAGCTATTAGTTGCCTATTCTTAGATCTGAAACTCATGTGTATGTGTATACACTGACATAGAAAGATGTACCTGCTATAACACTATGTCGTTTTTTAAAGTGCAAAATAGTTTGTATAGTGTGATCTCATTTTATGAAAAAATGAAAAAGATAGTAAAAAGAAATCAAATACCTGTATTTCTTTTGTACATACAGTCTGGAACAGCACGCATACACTGGAGTGCTGGTAAACGTTTAATGGCTGGCTCACTGGGGGGTGGAAAGTGCTTTGTTTTGTAGTGTTTGCCAATTTCCATGGCATAAATACTCCCCAAATGGCCAATTTCAAGCTGCGGTAATGATATAAACTAGCTTGGAGTTTCCTGAAAATTTGACAGCATTTGTGGGCTTGTACAGCCACCTGCTGCATATAACTGATTTATAGACAGTTGTTAGCAGTGGTTACTTCTGAGGTGTATAAACTGAAGGCTTTTTATTCTGTATATCTTTCTGTATAGTTGGATTATTTTCTATTGGATTATTTTCTATTATATTCTTTCATTCTATTTTACATGAACAAAACAATATAGATTTTTCTATCGGGACTCTTTTTCCTTAAAAACGATTCTCAGTTTTTAAATTGACTACACTTTAAAATTAAGAAGATAACATAAATGCTAATAAGAACTCTACTTGCTATGCAGTATGTTATATGCCAAAATATGAACCAGGCTTTATTACTCTTTTTAACTATTTTTTAACTATAGGATATGCTGCAGTATTACTTGAACCTGACAGATGCTAATCTAAAGGGAGAATCCAATTGGAAGCTGGAGTATAACCTGACCCAGGCCTATGACATTCAAGATTTGCAGCCAAAAAGTTTGTATAAGTTAGCTAAACAATTTGCAATCCAAGAGAGTAAACAGTTCGTAAAATACTACAAATACTTCTTTGTGAGTTACGACAGCAGTGTAATTTGTCAGGGAAAATGTAAGATCTTTCAGATTTGTGCAATTATGAATCTTGATGTTATTTCTTATACAGATTGCTTCAGACAATATCATATGAAGCACAGATTGTAATATTTCACAGTTGGTTCTCTTTGATAATGAAACGATGCTCTGCTTCTGAGATCAGTTTGTGGAAACTGTTATGCAAATCTTTGTGAGTTACTGAGTGGACAGGAATAATTCCTGTCTTTGCTTTTTTATGATGCAGAAATGTAGCACTCTCAATTTTTATTATATCAAATGTATTTAAATTGCCCATCACTAGAATGATGTTTGAATGTAAACACCCTATCTTCCAGGACTTCCTAGGTGGCTCAATTGTAAAGAACCTGTCTGCCAATGCCAAGGCAGGAGACTCAGGAAATGCAGGTTCAATCCCTGGGTCAGGAAGTTCTCCTGGAGTAGGAAATGGCAACCTGCTCCAGTATTCTTGCTTGAAAATTCCATGGACAGAGGAGCTTGGTGGGCTACAGTCCATGGGGTCCGAAAGAGTGGGATACAACTGAACACGCACGCACCCTATCTTCCAGTTTACATAATTGTACCTAATTTATACTGTTGTTGAAATTGTCATTTATACAATAAAACAAATTATTTTTCCTTAAGAAGAATGAATTATTTTTAACATGGTCATTTTCAGTTTTTAATTCACTCTCTTGGAAACTTCATGTGTAAACTCAGGTTCAAACTGTTTTAAGTATCATGAGGTTAACCCTGTTTTTGCATTGTCTGTGCTCTTGAGAAAACACCAAGTTCACATTAGAGCTGTCTCTGATTCTATGAGACATCACGGGACAGGACTTCATTACCTGTCTCCACTCTGTGAGTGAAGGAGAGCCCTTTTTAGTACTGCTAGGTTTTAAGGAAGAGAATGTTGCAGGAGAATGGCTAAACAGAATATTTTATCAAACTTTAAAAAGGGCAGAGATATTGATAGTATAGATTGCTTGGAGATATATGTAACAGATCCCCCCAAAAGAGGTATGTTGGTAAATCAAATACAAGAATGTTGGAGGTTAATGAATGGGAAAGTTGATTGGGGAGAGATATATAAGAGGACTTAAATGCATTGGGAAAGTTTTATTTCCTAATTCAGTCAGTGGCTATGTTGATGTTAGCTCTATATTTTTCTTCAGTTCAGTTCAGTTGCTCAGTCATGTCAGACTCTGTGATAGCATGGACTGCTGCACGCCAGGCCTCCCTGTCCATCATCAACTCCTGGAGTTTACTCAAACTCATATCTATTGAGTCAGTGATGTCATCCAACCATCTCATCCTCTTTCATTCCCTTCTCCTCCTGCCTTCAGTCCTTCCCAGCATCAGGGTCTTTTCCAATGAGTCAGTTCTTCACATCAGGTAACCAAAGTATTGGAGTTTCAGGTTAAGCATCAGTCCTTCTGATGACTATTCAGGACTGATTTCCTTTAGGATGGACTGGTTTGATCTTGCAGTCCAAGGGACTCTCAAGAGTCTTTTCCAACACCACAATTCAAAAGCATCAATTCTTCAGCACTCAGCCTTCTTTATTGTCCAACTCTCACATCAATACATGACTACTGGAAAAACCATAACTTTTGACTAGACGGACCTTCGTTGGCAAAGTAATGTCTCTGCTTTTTAATATGCTGTCTAGGTTGGTCATAACTTTCCTTCCAAGGAGTCAGCATCTTTTAATTTCATGGCTACAATCACCATCTGCAGTGATTTTGGAGCCCAAAAAAATAAAGTCTGCCACTGTTTCCATTGTTTCCCCATCTAATTGCCATAAAGTGATGGGACCAGATGCCATGATCTTAGTTTTCTGAATGCTGAGTGTTAAGCCAACTTTTTCACTCTCCTCTTTCACTTTCATCAAGAGGCTCTTTAGTTCTTCGATTTCTGCCATAAGGGTGGTGTCATCTGCACATCTGAGGTTATTGATATTTCTCCTGGCAATCTTGATTCCAGCTTGTGCTTCTTCCAGCCCAGTGTTTCTCATGATGTACTCTGCATGTAAGTTAAATAAGCATGGTGACAATATACAGCCTTGACGTACTCCTTTTCCTATTTGGAACCAGTCTGTTGTTCTATGTCCAGTTCTAACTGTTGCTTCCTGACCTGCATACAGGTTTCTCAAGAGGCAAGTCAGGTGGTCTGGTATTCCCATCTCTTGAAGAATTTTCCACAGTTTATTGTGATCCACACAGTCAAAGGCTTTGGCATAGTCAATAAAGAAGAAATAGATGTTTTTCTGGAACTCTCTTGCTTTTTTGATGATCCAACAGATGTTGGCAATTTGATCTCCGGTTCCTGCCTTTTCAAAATCCAGCTTGAACATCTGGAAGTTCATGGTTCACATACTCTTGAAGCCTGGCTTGGAGAATTTTGAGCATTACTTTACTAGCGTGTGAGATGAGTGCAATTGTGTGGTAGCTTGAGCATTCTTTGGCATTGCCTTTCTTTGCGATTGGAATGAAAACTGACCTTTTCCACTCCCGTGGCCACTGCTGAGTTTTCCAAATCTGTTGGCATATTGAGTGCAGCACTTCCACAGCATCATCTTTCAGGATTTGAAATAGCTCCACTGGAATTCCATCACCTCCACTAGCTTTGTTCGTAGTGATGCTTTCTAAGACCCACTTGACTTCACATTCCAGGATGTCTGGCTCTAGGTCATCGATCACACCATCGTGATTATCTGGGTTGTGAAGATCTTTTTTATATAGCTCTTCTGTGTATTCTTGCCACCTCTTCTTGATATCTTCTGCTTCTGTTAGGTCCATACCATTTCTGTCCTTTATCGAGCCCATCTTTGCATGAACTGTTCCCTTGGTATCTCTAATTTTCTTGAAGAGACCTCTAGTCTTTCCCATTCTGTTGTTTTCCTCTATTTCTTTGCATTGATCACTGAAGAAGGCTTTCTCATCTCTTCTTGCTATTCTTTGGAACTCTGCATTCAGATGCTTATATCTTTCCTTTTCTCCTTTGCTTTTTGCTTCTCTTCTTTTCACAGCTATTTGTAAGGCCTCCTCAGACAGCCATTTTGCTTTTTTGCATTTGTTTTCCATGGGGATGGTCTTGATCCCTGTCTCCTGTACAATGTCACGAACCTCATTCCATAGTTCATCAGGCACTCTATCTATCACATCTAGGCCCTTAAATCTATTTCTCACTTCCACTGTATAATCATAAGGGATTTGATTTAGGTCATACCTGAATGGTCTAGTGGTTTTCCCTACTTTCTTCAATTCAAGTCTGAATTTGGCAATAAGGAGTTCATGATCTGAGCCACAGTCAGCTCCCAGTCTTGTTTTTGCTGACTGTATAGAGCTTCTCCATCGTTGGCTGCAAAGAATATAATCAATCTGATTTTGGTGTTGACCATCTGGTGATGTCCATGTGTAGAGACTTTTCTTTTGTTGTTGGAAGAGGGTGTTTGCTATGACCAGTGCATTTTCTTGGCAAAACTCTATTAGTCTTTGTCCTGCTTCATTCCATATTCCAAGGCCAAATTTGCCTGTTACCCTAGGTGTTTCTTGACTTCCTACTTTTGCATTCCAGTCCCCTATAATGAAAAGGACATCTTTTTTGGGTGTTGGTTCTAAAAGGTCTTGTAAGTCTTCATAGAACCGTTCAACTTCAGCTTCTTCAGCGTTACTGGTTGGGGCATAGACTTGGATTACTGTGGTATAGAATGATTTGCCTTGGAAACGAACAGAGATCATTCTGTCGTTTTTGAGATTTCATCCAACTACTGCATTTCGGACTCTTTTGTTGACCATGATGGCCACTCCATTTCTTCTGAGGGATTCCTGCCCACAGTAGTAGATATAATGGTCATCTGAGTTAAATTCACCCATTCCAGTCCATTTTAGTTCACTGATTCCTAGAATGTCGACATTCACTCTTGCCATCTCTTGTTTGACCACTTCCAATTTGCCTTGATTCATGGACCCGACATTCCAGGTTCCTATGCAATATTGCTCTTCACAATCGGACCTTGCTTCTATCACCAGTCACATCCACAGTTGGGTATTCTTTTTGCTTTGGCTCCATCCCTTCATTCTTTCTGGAGTTATTTCTCCACTGATCTCCAGTAGCATATTGGGCACCTAGTGACCTGGGGAGTTCCTCTTTCAGTATCCTATCATTTTGCCTTTTCATACTGTTCATGGTGTTCTCAAGGCAAGAATATTGAAGTGGTTTGCCGTTCCCTTTTCCAGTGGACCACATTCTGTCAGATCTCTCCACCATGACCCACCCATCTTGGCTTGTCCCACGGGCATGGCTTAGTTTCATTGAGTTAGACCAGGCTGTGGTCCTAGTGTGATTAGATTGACTAGCTGTGAGTATGGTTTCAGTGTGTCTGCCCTCTGATGCCCTCTTGCAACACCTACCGTCTTACTTGGGTTTCTCTTACCTTGGGCGTGGGGTATCTCTTCACGGCTGCTCCAGCAAAGCACAGCCCCTGCTCCTTATCTTGGACGAGGGGTATCTCCTCACTGCCACCCTTCCTGACCTTCAACATGGGATAGCTCCTCTAGGCCCTCCTGCGCTTGCGTAGCCATGGCTCCTTGGGTGTGGGGTTGGTCCTCCCAGCCGCCGCCCCTGGCCTCAGGTGTGGGGGCGTGGGGTAGCTCCTCCCGGCCACTGCCCTTGACCTCGGACGCGGTTAGGATATATTTATTTTTCATCTTTAATTGTTTTCTTTCTAATTTTACAAGTGATACATGTTCATTTTAGACAACTAGAAATACATAAAAGGATAAAGTAAAAAATAACAATCACCCATAATCCACACCCTTCAGAGGTAATGACCATGAGCATTTGATGCATTTACTCTCAGTGTCTACATATAATACATTTTTAATAGTTCAAGTATAATTGCCCCACAACACTATGTTAGTTTCTGTTGCACAACATAGTGATTGGATATTTCTTTACACTATAGAATCATCATGACGAAAAGTCTGGTTGCCGTGTGTCACCATACACAGGTATTATAATATAACTGATTAAATTCTCATGTTGTACATTTCATCTCCATGACTCATTTATTTTATAATTGGAAGTTCATACCTCTTAATCTCTCTTTACCTGTTTCATTCATACCCCACCCATTTCCCCTCTGGCAACCAACTATTTGTTCTCAGCATCTATAACTGTTTCTGTTGAATTATGATAGTTCATTTGTTTTGTTTTTTAGATTCCTCTCATAACTGCAGTCATACAGTATTTGTCTTTCTCTGACTTATTTCACTTAGCACAATGCCTGCTAGGTCCGTCCATGCAATTACCCATTTCTTTATCATTGCTCACATTGTTCCTCTTTGAAACCAAGGACCCCCATATCTTTATCTCTCTAATATTATTATTTTTAAAGACCTGGCATAAAAATTACCTTTGTTGTCAAAACTTATCTAACCTCTTCAGACAGAAATAATTTTTTCTCCTTGTTCTCCTTTTCTCATACTTTATTTAAAACAATCAATGCCATTATTATGCCTTCCTTTCTCTCATTTTCTCTCTTCCTTTAGTTCTGAGAGGACAAGGCTCTGCTTTACTCAACTTTGATCCTCCTTGCTTAACACAATGCTTGACTAATAGGTAAGTAATCTTTATAATGAGCAATAGCAAATGAATTGGGCTTCCCTGGCAGCTCAGACTGTAAAGAATCTGCCTGCAAGGCTGAAGACCTGGGTTTGATCCCTGGTTGGGAAGATCCCTGGAGAATCTTGGCAATCCACTCCAGTATTCTTGCCTGGAGAATCCCATGGACAGAGGACCCTGGTGGACTACAGTCCATGGGCTTGAAAAGAGTCAGACACGACTAACCACACATGCATGCATCAGATGAATTACATTATGTCTACATTGGAAGATATTTTCCTCAAATTCTTGCTGATGTCCACGTTCCTTAATGAATAGATAAAACCATTTATTATTATCATTAATCAGCAGAGATTAACTGTTGAAAATGGAAATGCTGCTTAGGCAGTCCATTGATGGGAACTTATTTACACCAATGGGTAATGAGTTGGTTAGTCGGCCACCCTACCTGTCTGAGAGCATCCTCACTCCAGCTGAGACAAAGAGGATGGATTCTGGCATTGGCACTGGTGGGTTGGGGAAGAGACCTGAGAAGGAAAGTGGGGATTTTCAGACATAAGAAAAGAAGTGTAACCTGTCCTCTGACATGGTGGTAGGGAGAAGGGCTTAGTGAGTAGAAGATCATTGGAAAGTGATACAATAAGTTGATGAGGGCAGGGATTCTAGTTTGAGGTATTTGTGATCTGGTCTCAGCTCCTCCATTCATTTTGAGTGTATTAATAGTTCAGGGCACTCAATCTCTCTGTAATTCATTTTGTCTCATTTATTGAGAGTTATAACATCACCTGTTTTATAAAAGTGTTGTAGGAATTAAGTGAAAATGACAAGTGCAGAGCTCAGTTCCTGGACGTTGTAAACGTTGTATAAAAGTTATAAATATTAATGTGATTTTTGACATTATTAAATGATGAAAAGGAGCAGAGTAGATTTGACAAGAACTTGGGAGTACAGAAGATGGAAGACAAAGTTAAGGAAAACAGAATCTCATATTTTTCAGTGTTGCTCTGTGGAACATGCAGTTGAATACGCAAATAAAGCTGACCCCTGAGTTTTGTACAGCACAATTCTGTCCACAAATATGTATGGGGTTCTTGTAATGTTACAGGCACTGTTCTGCATTCTGGGTATATAGCCGGAGAAGGCAATGGCACCCCACTCCAGTACTCTTGCCTGGAAAATCCCATGGATGGAGGAGCCTGGTGGGCTGCAGTCCATGGGGTTGCTAAGAGTTAGACACAACTGAGCGACTTCACTTTCACTTTTCACTTTCATGCATTGGAGAAGGAAATGGCAACCCACTCCAGTGTTCTTGCCTGGACAATCCCAGGGACGGGGCAGCCTGGTGGGCTGCCGTCTATGGGGTCGCACAGAGTCGGACACGACTAAAGTGACTTAGCAGCAGCAGCAGTGTGTGTGTTTGCACGCAGTTTACTGGGAACACTGATTGCCTTTGAACCACATTGCATGTAACTCAAACTGATTTAACAATTAAAATGTTTTAAATAGTACAACCTGAAGGTGGATGTCATTACAATGGACGTCATTCCCAGACACTAATTAGTAGGGGCTGTGACTGCCATTCACAAAAAGAGTGTCAGAAATACAACCGTATTACAAAGATGTCCACTTAAGTCTTCAGTATTTGGAAAGAATGATGAAAAGTTGCTAAAATGATTGCTTTGTCTAAAATCATGTGATTGCACAAACATGGAAATGTCTGTCACAACATAGAAGAAAAACCTCTTCCGATCAGTCTGTCAGGCAGATTTTTGTATTTTGCTGATTAATATTGAAATTCCTGCTGGATACTACTTACAAAACCCCTTTTATGTGTGTGTCTTGAAAGCATTTATTCTCGATCACCCAGACAGCCATGGAAGTATGCTTGGAACAAGGACTGGAGTTACAAGGAGCATTGTGCTATAGTCTCCATTGGTCTTCTTTCCTGTTAAGCCTGTAAATTACTGCCAGCTTGGGTCAAAACACTGAAGTGGTAGCCTGAGGCAGTTTCTATTCGCCTGAAAATTCATTAATCACTAGTTCCCTTAAAATCTAGCTGGAATCTTTAGCTGAAACATATATAGTTTCTTTTAATCATTTGTTTGTTTGGCAAGGATTGGTAGCATTGATTTTAGATGTATAAGGATATTAGTATCCTTTGGAAATGAAAAAAGTCATTAAAATTTTTAAAATATCATCTACTCATTATTATATTTTAATCGATATGATTGCTATAGAAGAAAGAACCAAAGTCTTTCATTTGGAATCTTTATGCTTTATAATCAAAACAAGATCTTTTCAATAAGAGTACATTTAAGAGTCTATTTACCTTCTACATTTGAGAACAATAGGCCACAGAATATCAAACTGGGGGCTCCTTTGTTTAGAAGCCATAATGTGTTTATTTAAGTTACTCATATGTTTGATAATTGTTTCAGGAAAAAGGAGTAATAGATTCACACATTTATTCATCAAACATTTTCTTAATGCCTATTATGTGCAAGGTTTGTGCTGGATACTAGAGTACAAAGGTAACTGAAACCTGAAACAAGAAAGAAAACATACACTTAAGTGGATAACTAAAAATTATTATATTCACCACAAAAAGAAATGATACTTATGTGACCTGATGGAGGTGTTAACTAATGCTAAGTTGGTAACTGTATTGCAATACACAATCAATCAACGTGTTGCACACTTTGAACTTACACGATGTTATATGTCAATTATATCTCAATAAAGCTGGGGGAGAAAAGATCTATCAGGATAAAAGGATGTAAGTCCAGAAATATTCTTCCTTTAAATTCATGCCTCCCTGGTGGTGCAGTGGTAAAGAACTCACCTGCCAATGAAGGAGATTCAAGAGACATGGATTCCATCCCTGGGTCAGGAAGATCCTCTGGAGGAGGGCATGGCAACTCACTCCAGTATTCTTGCTGGAGAATCCCATGGACAGAGGAGCCTGGCGGGCTGCCTTCCACGTGGCCGCGAAGAGTCTGACATGACTGAGCAGGGACGCGTCCACACTGTGGGCTCTGCTTTTTTTTCCCCCCAAATTCATATTAGAAACTCTTAGAAGGAACATAAGTTGTTTTCCGAGACACTTTTCTGAACCACAGATATTTTTCTGTCAATCAGCGCTGCAATTTTTAAGTAGATTTGAGCCAAGGGTGGAGCAGAAGCACTTAACAGTCTTTAAGAAGATTTACGTTAACTTGATAATAAAACTTCCTTCCTCGTCTAAAAAAACTGTTGTAGTAGATAAATCTTCCTGATACACTTTCTTATTTTGCCTGATCCTATGTAGTTATAAGTTCTTGAGCTTTTGCATTTGATTGAGGATTTTAACAAATTTTCAAAACTTATTTTTTGGTTTTTGAGATGAGCTAATTTAGAAATACTGTCCCACTCTTAGTTTAAAGGCTCAGGACTTCCCTCGTGGTTCAGTGGCTAAGATTCTGCACTCCCAATGCAGGGGCCCAGGTCTGATCCCTGGTGGGAGAACTCTACCCCATGTGCCTTGACTAAGACCCGTTGCACCCAAATGAATAAATAAATGAATATTACAGGCTTATTGTTTTGTTTCCTTTTGCTACACTAGTTTTGTGTAATACCCACTGTGGACTTTTTCTGTCATGCATTTTCAAATGAGGTACACATACTTTTGGATTTTACCAAGAAAAAGAAGAGAGTTTTCTCATTTGTGAGATAGAGGTAATAATAGTACTTCACATAGACACTTCCTATGAATGAATTTTTGTAAAAAATGTAAAACAATGTTTGACACGTAGTAAGGGCTAGAAAATGTAGTTAAGTAAGGAAAAATATATTTATAAAATACATAAATATTTTATACTTGATATAAAATTTATATTTTATATGAATATATTGATAAAATAAATATTTTAAAACAAAATTTATATTTTATCTTAAATTACATAGTTTATCTTATTTAACTACATTGATTGACCTCATCCATTGTTTTCTTGAGTGCTGTGCATTGACAAGTCAATTTATTGTCAGATTCTCTTTTGGCAGATAAAGGTAGCCATCCCCAAATTCTTACTTGTCAGGTAACAGTGAGAGCAAGTTTCAGCCAGATCATACCACACATACAGACATTTACTAACTAAATATTTAATAGTAAAATAACATACAAAACAATACAATATAAGACCAAATAACAGACATTTTACAATGTTCATTTTATAGTCTCTAGAAGATCCAGTTCTCCATTCCTTGGGGTTCTTTGAGTGGTACCTTGGATAAAAGATTTGGTAGAGTAAAACCCCCAAATTCTAGAGATACAATGTTTCAGTCTTACAGTCTCCTCAGATGCTCAAAATCAGGGCGCTCGAGGCATTAGCCTCTGGTGCAAATTTTGAAGAGGTGCCAAAACACGTAGTAATCAAGAGAAATAATATTTTAAAAAATCAAAAGGAATGCAATATAATTTAACATGAATAAAATGTCAAATTTAAAAATAAAAAGTCATTGTTTTATATTTCTGCATCTGTGCAACAAGAAGTCATTTCCAAGCATTCAATGGTTACCAAATTTTCAGAACAGTTTGTGAAGGTTAACAATGGCATGTGATCTCACTGGGAAACATGAGGTTTATTTATGGTCATGTTTTTAATTGTAGAGATTTTATGAACTTTTATGTTTGGTGCAAAATATGAAAGAACGTTTTGGTGAGAGTATATAAGGATGCACCTTTTTCTTTGCTGAGCTTATGCTTTAATATAGCTCCATGGGGCACTGCTTTAAAACCCTTAGGAGTTCACCTTCTGAGGCAGAAAGGTGAGGATTGTTTAAGGTATCATCCTTACAGGTGAGGCTGCTTGCCTCCTGGGCTCATCTACCTTGCTTGCGTATGATAGGAGGAATGTCTATTAAAAAAAATACACGTGTGTATGTCTATGTCTGCCTATTTATCTCTCTATCATTATCTGTCTATCCGTACCATTTTAGCTAATCTATATATTTTGCATATCTTTAATTTCACCTTCAAGGGCTCTTTTCCAACATTCATTTTGCTAGTCCACAGGGCATTGTTTTCACCAATAAAAGCTCATTTTTGTGCTGCGAAAAGTGTGGAGAAAAGGGTATGCTCCTATACTATTGATGGGAATGTAATCAGTCACTCTGAAAAACACTATGGAGGGTCCTTAAAAACTAAAAACAGAGTTACCATATGATACTGCATGTGGCAATCCCACTCCTGGCTGTACGTCTGGAAAAGATGAAATTCAAATTTGAAAAAACAGATGCATCCCAATGAATATAGCAGCACTATGTAGAACAGCCAAGGCTTGGAAGCAACATAAATGTTCAGGGAAGCCCCTTCCCTCCTCCTTATTTCTTGCCTATTTATTTTCTGAGGGTTTTAGTCTATTTTTTTTTTTTTACAGAATACTCATTGACTGATTAAGGATGAGGGAAACCAATTCTCAAGTTTCTGTGCTCTGGCTGGAGAGAAGTATATGTCTAGATTTCCAGCTGGTGAATGTTTTCTTCTGAGCAAGTAGCAGATGTGGGAGAAGGGCAAAGGTTTCTCTTTTTCTTTCAAACCAGCAGATCTGCATTGGTTAAGTATATATTATGCAGAGATCAGTAATTATTCTTCCCATCAAGTTATCAGTTCAAGTTTTTTCTGGATTCTGACAACAGGATGACTCTTAGTCCTGGTTAATTAATTTATTCTTTCATGAAATATTTATGGAATTCCTCCTACACGCTAGGTGCTATTTCAGTTCAGTTCAGTTCAGTCGCTCAGTTGTGTCCAATTCTTTGTGATCCCATGAATCACAGCACGCCAGGCCTCCCTGTCCACCACCAAGTCCCGGAGTTCACTCAGACTCACATCCATCGAGTCAGTGATGCCATCCAGCCATCTCATCCTCTGTCGTTCCCTTCTCCTCCTGCCCCCAATCCCTCCCAGTATCAGGGTCTTTTCCAATGAGTCAACGCTTCGTATGAGGTGGCCAAAGTACTGGAGTTTCAGCTTTAGCATCATTCCTTCCAAAGAAATCCCAGGGCTGATCTCCTTCAGAATGGACTGGTTGGATCAAGAGTCTTCTCCAACACCACAATTCAAAAGCATCAATTCTTCGGCGCTCAGCTTTCTTCACAGTCCAACTCTCACATCCATACATGATACTGGAAAAACCATAGCCTTGCTATTTAGGCACTGGGGATATAGGGTGAAATACCCCTGCCTCTATGGAGCTTAAATTATTGCTGTGCTTTTTTATTTTATTCTGTGAATTCATGGAGAAGAGCTGCTAGAACAATGTCCCTTGACACTGAAGTTCACCTGAAGACATGTAAGGCATATATAGTGAACTTTCATTTTTAAAGTCATTATCAGTTCAGTCCATTTAAATGCCCATAAATTGCTCATTAAAGAAATTAACATTTTAAAATAAAACTACGTATCTTTGTGTATATTTCCTACATGAACTCTCAAAATAATAATTCCTTTACTTCTTTAATATTTCAAAAGCATTTTAGATCATCTGCTACATTACTGATAGGCACATTTGACTCAGAAAGATTAAGTAACCTGATCAAGGGATATATTCAAGTAAGTAAAGGAGCTGAACCACAGTCCACACCTTCTGACTCCAAGCTCAGTACTCTTTCCACTACACTAGTCAAATTTGCAGTTCCCAGCACTTCTACATTGATGTATAATTCATCAGGTTCATAGGGCAACAGATAACAAACTCTTCTACTAAAACAATTTCAATTATGTGCTTCACAATTGAGTTACACAATGGATTATTGCCAAGATTGTCTGTCACTATTTCAAAATGTTGTTATTCAGTAACCTCTTGCTTCTTTTCCTGTTACAAATTGCCTGTTCTGAGACCTCAGAATTAATATTCTTTTGATGCTACATGCCTCCCTAGGAGGAAACATTCACTTGATTGTTATTGATAGGTTGAAAACACGATGAAGACTTCATGATGTTGTCTTGACCTGCTTTATATTAAAACTTCTGTTTTGTATTTTGGTCTCTTTTTTCTCCTGACAGACATAATTTAGGAATCTTGTAAGAAAGAATTTATCCTTTTTCTTTTACTTCAGAGTAGGCACTCAGATGGTAGAGAACCTGCCTTCAATGCAGGAAACCCAGGTTTGATTCCTGGGTCGGGAAGATCCCCTGAATAAAAGAATGGCAACCCACTCCAGTATTCTTGCCTGGAGAATTCCATGGACAGAGGAGTCTGGAGGGCTATACTGTCAAGGGAACACAAAGAGTGGGACACAACTTAATGACTAACACATATCACACAGGTAAAATGTAACTTTTTAGGTATAAGAGACTTTTTGTTTAGTCTTGATTTGTATATGGTAAATGTATCATTACTTTCAATATGTTACTAGAAAAATTTATCTTTTAATTCTAACCTCTCATTGTATGTATTTAATGGATCTAAGTTATTCATTTAACTTGATCTACTGAACATTCACCTTATACAAGGTACAAAATTAGCTCCTATATACTTGATTACTTCAGTTTATGGAATAGTTTTCAAGTTTCTGAACCGGTTCTGGGTCCTCAGAGCCTCTGATAATAAAAGATGATATGTTCCTTGGACATGCCTCCATCAGTCTCTTTGTTCACAAGGGAAAAATCCTACAATTTCATTTGAAACAACACACCAATGTATAGCAGAGTTAATTAGAGAGAAGCTTCCAAGCTAAAGACCTTAGTGCTGCTGCTGCTGCTAAGTCACTTCAGTCGTGTCCGACTCTGTGCGATCCCATAGACGGCAGCCCACCAGGCTCCACCGTCCCTGAGCTTGTCCAGGCAAGAACACTGGAGTGGGTTGCCATTTCCTTCTCCAATGCAGGAAAGTGAAAATTGAAAGGGAAGTCACTCAGTCGTGTCCGACTCTTCGAGACCCCATGGACTGCAGCCCACCAGGCTCCTCTGTCCACAGGATTTTCCAGGCAAGAGTGCTGGAGTGGGGTGCCATTGCCTTCTCCGAAAGACCTTAGTAAAACAAAGCAAAAGAAATTGAAAAGTATTGAAGCAACAAGGATTGTTTTTCCTACAGTCTGTGGTTTGAAAAAAAAATGGAATACTTAAACCAAGTCATAAAGATTAGGGGCAAAATTTTGAGGTTGGTTTTGTTTACACACTTCTTTACTTTCTAAAATATCCTTTTTTTTTTTTTTGGCTTTAGTGTTAAACTATTTAACTGCTTAAGGTAACTTATAAAATTTTACATAAAAATAGATATCCATGGGAACTTGCCATGTGACACAGAGAGTTCAACCCCGTGCTCTGTGACAACCTAGAGGGGTGGGAGATGAGAGGGAGGTTCAAGAGGGAGGGGACACTTGTATACCTGTGGCTGCCTCATGCTGATGGTATGGCAGAAGCCAGCACAATATTAGAAAGCAATTATCTTCCACTAAAAAGCTAAGGAACATTTTACATAAAATGTGACTTACCTATGTCTTATTGAGCTTTTTTCTCTCTCTTGCTATGCTCACCATTTACCAGACTGTTTTGTTGCTATAAAACAAGGAACCTTTGGATTACATACCTCACCATCCCTGGTGCCTTTGTGTAATCTGTATTCACACTGCATGCTTAGCACTGCCTGTAATGAGGCTGCCTGAACCATGGTAACTCTTTGTAATTCAGTAAACAATGGAAAATAGACGGATCATTCTTTCTAGGGGTATGTTGTGGCGTAGTCAGCTTTCATTACAGGCTTTCTTGTGGAAGGAATGGGGATTAGATGCTGTAAACACAGGGTAGAATATATCTGTTCTCTCAAAAGGCCAAGTTGAAGAGCTGTATGAATCATTCTTAATTTCTTACAGACATTTTCAGTTTCTTTTTGAGACTTTAAAAAGAAAGGATAACCCTTCTTAACATGATTTCTTTCCATTTTCAGATCTCTGTAAGGGATTCTCATCTCTCTATTTAAATGGTCTTGAAATAAATAATTTTTTTATTTTATGTATTAATTCAGCAATGAGTAGCCAAAAGCTATATGACTATAAGTTACATTTTCCTGGGAAAAGGGGGATTGATTCTCTCATGCTTTCTTTTGAAGCTTAGTGTAAAACAAAAATATAAAGTTTTCTTTTGTGTATATGATTGTGATTGTGTGTCTGCTTAGTCCTTCAGTCGTGTCTAACTTTTTGTGACCCTTTGGACTATATAGCCCACCAGGCTCCTCTGTTCATGGGATTTTTCAGGCAAGAATACTGGAATAGATTGCCATTTTCCTCCTCCAAGGGAACTTCCTGACCCAGGGATCAAAGCTGTATCCCCTATATCTCCTGCATTGCAGGCAAATTCTTAATCCACTGAGCCAATGTTCAGTTCAGTTCCGTTCAGTTCAGTCGCTCAGTCGTGTCCGACTCTGTGCGACCCCATGGACTGCAGCCAACGTTACCCAATGTCAAAATCAATCAAATTTTTATTTTGAAAAATTTTAACATTTTCACTGATTAAAAACTGGCAGATTATAATGCAGGAATTTACCCAACACCACTGTAAGCAGTATTTTCATATTCTCAGTGACCTGGATTATTTTCATCATTTCCTGGTACTTCTTGTTGCTTTGAAGTCATTTTCCCTGAAAGACATGCACTCTTTGACAATGGGGAATTTTTGTCATGTTTGCGTTCTGATGCAGAGTTTTAAGGCAGATTTAATCAGTTCTACTTTTACTCTTTTACAATCAAATTCACTACAAGCATATTTTCCTGTGATTGTATTTCTCTTGGAAGCATCTTGAATTTCCCAATTCCTTGTGATTGCTTTGACCAACAGAGTTGGTGGAAGAGATAATAAGCCTGGGTTTTAACAGACTTACATGCTTCTGGTTTCTCTAAGGCTTCCATCATAGTCATGGGAAAGAAGTGGTCTGTCCAGGCAGTTTTTCCATGGAAATGATGAGAAGCACATTGAGCAGAATAATCCCAGATCATCTGCCCCCACCAGTACCAACCTAAAATAAAGTAGACTCCCAACCACAAACACATGAACCAAAAAAAGAAATTATTGACTTAATCCCTGAGTTTTGGGGTATCAGCAGCAACAGCTAACCAGGAAAAAAAAAATTTAAGAACTAAGGATGTATTTCTGTAATGTTGATCAATTGCTTACTATTACTAATGGAATAAGAATAAAATCAATAAAGCATATTTTAATACCTTGTGCATTATGGGCACAGGAAATTCTAAAAAATAACATGAATTTATTCTAGTTCAAGAGAAGTATGATTGAGTGATTAATATTTGGGTAAAATGCAAAAGTATTACATTTAAGTTAAAATGAGATAAAAATGTGAATTCAAGGAATAAAATAGATGAAGTAACTTCTGACTATTCAAGAAGAGATAGATCATTTTTTTTTTAATGAATAATGATGGGGATCAAATCACTGGTGATCTGTGTATCAGGGTTCAACCAGAACCATTTCTGTCTATTCATCTGTCTACCTCTTTATATCAATTTCTCCATTTTTACAGAATAAGAGATTTGCCACAATGATTGGATTTAAGCCCAGGTGGCACAGTGGTAAAGAATCTGTCTGCCAGTGCAGGAGCCACAGGAGACTCGAATTCGAACCCTGGGTTGGGAAGATCCCCTGGAGGAGGAAATGACAACCCACTCCAGTATTCTTGCCTGGAGAATCCCATGGGCAGAGGAGCCTGGTAGGCTATAGTCAATGGGGTTGCAAAGAGTCAGACACAATTGAACACACACAGACACATACACATACACACACATACACATACACGCACATATACATTTGGATCTGATACAATTGTGGAAACTGGCTAAACAGTCCCTGTAAGTGGCAGCATTTGTATCTGGCCCTGGATCTTGAAGTCAACAAGGCAGGTGGTTGGGGAGGGGAAATGGGTATAAAGTTAGGAAGAACACGCATCCTTTCAGCATGAGCTCCAGCAAGAAGAGACTTGAATCCATGTCAGTTCTCACTGCCTCTAGTCTTGACATGGGCGACTTGTAGGTGAAGGTGGTACCTTGACCACAGAGCTAAACACACACTTGTCCCAGGAGCTGGAAGAGCTGAAGGAGCCGGTGACACAGTTACAGACAAGGTGAGCCAGCAGGGAGGCAAGGATGCACATGAGCCTCAAAATGTCTGCGGATCACTGCTTTTCTCCAAATTTTTCACAAGACCCTTTCCTGTGGCCACCCTTACCAGAAACAAACAGGGAAGAGAATTCTGGGGAAAATAGTGTGGCCTAGCCCAGTCAACACAATATGGAGCTATCACACTTTGGATACTTTCCCAGGAGTTTTTAACGGTCTATTTTAAAATGTCACATTGACAATGCATCGGAATTTAGATTCTTCACAATTGTTTAAACTTAAGATGAGTAGTAGTTTTCCCTGTAAACTTAAACATGTGTGTAAGAGTACATAATTGGATAAATTTTTGTAGAAAGTATGTAAGTAAAAATATTTGAAGATCCTTGAGACAGAGTTTAGTTAACAGGCATTGTTAAGGCGGGAGAAACAAGTTGAGATCTGATGGACTCATTCCTCAGGGTGGGGAGATGGCTGTAGATGCAGGTGCAACTGGGGAACTTTCTGACCAGCCCCGAAAGTCAGCTCAGGACAGCAGATCTCCCATGGCTTGAGTGACTCTCCAGATACAATAAGAATGTTCCTAACTGGTGCCTGCTTCTCTCTAATCCTCTGAGCCTATCTTCTGCAGACCACGAGGCTGGACACGTAGGCTCTGATCCTGATCAAAGAGAGCTCCAAGCAGTTGCTCTAGACCCAGCCTTGTTCCTCCGCTCCTTGGGGAGGGTTCTGCCCCAGGCAGACAGATTTCCCAGGAAGTGCTACTGCTGCCAATTAGTTGCTCAGTCGTGTTTGACTCTTTGCAACCCCATGGACGGTAACCTGCCAGGATCCTCCATCCATGGGATTTCACAGACAAAAATACTGGAGTGGGTTGCCATTTCCTGCCCAGCAAATCTTCCTGATCCAGGGACTGAACAGGTCTCCTGCTTGGGAGGTGGATTTTTTACCACTGAGCCACCTGCAAAGCCCCCAGGAGGTGACCCCATGCTGTATGTCTGGCTCTAAAACAGCCAAATACTGTCTGGATTCTGAATGACATGGTGTGTGCACGCTCAGTCATGTCTGAGTCTTTGCAACCCCATGGACTGTAGCCAGCCAGGCTCCTCTCTCCATGCAATTCTCCAGGCAAGAATACTGGAGTGGGTTGCCATGCTCTCTTCCAGGAAATCTTCCCAACCCAGGGATCAAACCCACATCTCTTACGTCTCCTGCATTGGCAGGTGGGTTCTTTACCATAGTGCCACCTGGGAAGCCCTAACTCCACCCCTGGACTATTGCTTAAAAAAAAAAAACAAAAAAAACAACTTTATCAAACCATCCTGGCTTGATAAACAATAGTTTTTGAGGGCAGGAGCCCACTCTCTCCCCTTTTGTCTGGCAAAGCAATGAAACTATTCTTTTCTACATCACCCAAAACTGTCTCTGAGATTGCATTCGTAGAGAGGTCAAGCGTTCAGTACTAAATTTAACTGTCGGGTCAATGATTACCCAGGTGTCTGAGGAAACTCCCCCAAGAGGGTGTGTCGGTTCTTCCCCAGCTCTGTGCTGAGTGGGCTGGACTCAGCTTTGTGATCTGGCTGCACCCCTGACGCCGTCTCTCAGGTTGCTGCCTGGCCACTTCCCTCTCTAGTTTTCCACAGTGACTCAGATCTGCACCTCACTCCTCAAAACATCATGCTGCACGTCTGTTTCCTATCCCTAATCTCTCAGCTGTCCTCCCCTCCTCCACACTCCTCAGGAAGGAGCAAGAGAGCACATTTCTCAGTCATGTATCTGCAAGTTATTTGTCCTCAGGGATCCTATTAAGCAGGTGCTTTGGTTGTATGAAGGGCTTTCCTGGTGGCTCAGATGGTAAAGGATCTGCCTGCAATGTGAGAGACCTGGGTTGGGAAGATCCCCTGGAGAAGGGGATGGATACCCAGTCTGCTATTCTTGCCTGGAGAATTCCATGGACAGAAGAGCCTGGCATGCTGCAGTCCCTGGGGTCGCGAAGAGTTGGACACAACTGAGCGTCTAACACTTTTGGTTGTATGATGGCTGCCAAATGAGAAAGTCATACATATGATGACAAGTGTAGTTATCTTTACAAAGATTAGTATGTGAAAGATCTCTATCCAAAATTGAAAGGTAGGTTTGACTCCTCTTAAAACTAAGGTAAGTTCTTAAAACTCTTGACTTAGATCAGCACAAAGCACGATTTCACCTTTGGCTGAGATGGAGGCAGCAGGAAATAGGACTTGAATCACATGGTGTTTGAATCGCGCAGGGTTACGGACTACATGTTTTGTGCCCTCAAAATCCCTATGTTGAAATCCTAATCCCCTGTGTGATGTAATGTGATGGTATTAGGAAGTAGAGACTCCAGAAAGTAATTAAGTCATGAAGGTGGAGCCCTAATGAATACAATTAGTGCCTTTACAAGAAGAGACAGGGGAGTTTCCTACCTCTGTTCTTTGATATGTAAGGATACAAGGAGAGGATGGTCATCTGCAAAGCAGGAAGTGTTCCTACCAGACATTGGATCTACTGGCCCCTTGTTCTGGGACTTCCCAGCTCCAGAACTGAGGGAAATAAATGTTTGTTGTTTAAGCCCCACAGTAGGTAGTCTCTTTGTGATCTCAGTCCTGACTAAGACTTGCTAATGTTGTTGAGCTGCTTAGTTGTGTGCGACTCTTTGCCACCGCATGGACTGCAGTACACCAGGCTTCCCTGTTCATCACTATCTCCTGGAGTTTGCTCAAAGACTTGTAGTAAATTCCTTTTGTTCTAATCCCTTTCTTCTCAAGATTTGGTCTCATGTTTTGATTTCTCAGGTAGCTGGAATTACATGCTAGCTAAGCTAATAAATAAGAATTTGATCTGGTTAATGATCTGCTCATATTTATTTTTGCAAGTTAATAAATTGACATTCATTTTTCATTTAGAAAATTAGGTGTCAAAATTCCTTAAAGGGGGCTGACTAAAAAACTGCAAATATGCTTTAACATGAAGGCTGTGTGGCAGAGAGCTTAAGAGTTCAGCCTCTGGATCAGGACTGCTGAGGTTCAAATTTCATCTCTGCTACTTGGTAGCTGTATGACCTTGGCAAATTTGGGGACCTTGGTTTCCTGATCTACAAAATATGATGAGTTCAGTTCAGTTCAGTTCAGTCCCTCAGTCGTCTCCAACTCTTTGCGACCCCATGAACTGCAGCACCCCAGGCCTCCCTGTCCATCACCAACTCCTGGACTTCACACAAACTCACGTCCATCGAGTCAGTGATGCCATCCAGCCATCTCATCCTCTGTTGTCCCCTTTTCCTCCTGCCCCCAATCCCTCCCAGCATCAGAGTCTTTTCCAATGAGTCAACTCTTCGCATGAGGTGGCCGAAGTACTGGAGTTTCAGCTTTAGCATCATTCCTTCCAAAGAACACCCGGGGCTGATCTCCTCTAGAATGGACTGGTTGGATCTCCTTGCAGTCCAAAATGTGATGAGTAATAGGATTTAAATGACAAATTTATGGTATGCATTAAAGGAATTACTTATTAAGTGCTTTGAATAGCATCTGGCAAGAAAACACTATATAATCATAAGTTCATAACATTTCATAAATGGGCTTAGTTTTTGTTGACTAAAACAGATGCACAACTTGAGAGTTTCAAATTAAGTTTTATTTGGGGCAAAATGAGGACTGCAGCTCAGGAGACAGCACCTGAGATAGCTCTGAAAGACTGCACCAAATAGGCGGTTGGGAAAGATATGTAAGATTTCAGTGAAGGGGGAGTTTTATGCAATCAAGGTCTTGCATTTTCTGCTAGTCACAAGGAGCTGATGTGTCCATGAAGGGATTTAGTGGTTTTCTAGATATGAAGAGATGCAGGGATTGGGATTATGAAATCAGTTCCTGAAAATATCTATCTAAACACCTGTTCCACCATATTCCTTGAAGCACAGAGTGCCTCACTGCACCCTGGATTTCCTCAGGGGCTGTTGAAGGTCAAAAACTTCAGCAGCACAGGGTTCAGTCTCCCCAGAGGCAGACGGCAGATATCACTGTTGTCGTTCAGTCGCCAGCAAATGTTCTTGGCAAGTGCCAATTTGCAGACAGTATGCATACCTGTGAACTAATCTCTTAGTTTTCTTTTTCATTCCGTGTCTAATTCTAAACTTTGTATATCTCTCATTCAATTTTTTTTCACAATCAACTTTTAGTAGGCTCAATGTTTGGATTGTTTTGCTTGGCTCTATTAGAAGGAAATTTATATTTTCATGTTAGATACCTGGAATTAAACATTTCCCATACACCCATCTTACCAAATGTCTCTTTGAAAGGAGTCTATCAAAAAGGATGCAAGTTGGTACATAGAAGTCTCTAGAAGAGGAAAGTGATGATAAGGAGGTAAATACAGCCAGGCAATACGTGAAAGCTTGGTGAGAGTTAGATGCATGGAGATGTGCATAGGTGAGACAGGCAGACGGATAGGTAGGTAAAGTAAGTAGATAAATAGATGCAGTACCCATGAGGAGAAGTAGTTCAGATCCCAGGGCCAGAGTAAGTGAGAGCTGGTGCATTTCTTCTAGTTCCACTCGTCTCTAATATCACCAAAAATGTGATTGTAAATAACCTGTACTTAGTCGCTCAGTTGTGTCCGACTCTTTGTGACGCTTTGGACTATAGCTCGCCAGACTCCTCTGTGTATGGGATTTTCCAGGCAAGAATACTGGAGTGGGTTGCCATTTCCTTCTCCAGGGCATCTTTCCAACCCAGGGATCGAACCTAAGTCTCCCGTGTCTCCTGCACTGCAGGTGGATTCTTTATCCCCTGAACCATTGGGGAATTAACTATCTCTGCTCAGGAAAAACAGAATTACCATACTTAAACTATAGTTTAGAGGTCATCTGATGACCTTTGGTCAGTGTCAAAATTCTTCGAAGTGTTTCTTGCAAAAGACACTTGCACTTTCAAGAAATGATTCTCTTCTCAATGTTTACGTTAGAACTAAATGACACGCCAAGTGTACACAATTCACAAAATTTCTGCTTATGAATAATTAGTGGAGTTCTCTGGAAGCTTTGCATGCAACAAGCATCATCAGTCCTGGGTGTTACTACACGGCACTGCTTTCCCTTCTTATTCTTTTCTCCCTCTCTTCTTTGTTTATTCTATATCCTGACACTGTCCCCTCACTGCTGATGTTGGACTTGAAGCTTTCCCAAATGTAAACTTCAGATAGTATTCCATCAGTCACGCTCCCCCTAGAGTCCCCACAATGCCCAATGGAGAGGGGATTAATGTTGGAAGTGGCTCACTCCAGCAGCCTGAGGGTCTCTTTTTGTTTCATGCTTTAGGGATGCTTTGTCAGCCTTTGAATACTGTCTCTTTGGTTGGCTTTGTGGAGACAGCTTGTGCTCAGAGGTGATTTAGTTGTAAGCTGATTGCTGCTCCACGTGTGAAGAGAGCGTGAGCCGTTTGCAGGCAGCCAGTCAGGACGCCCCCAGCCCATGACATCAGCATCGCATGATGGGGACCTGGGGCAGTACCAAACAGTCGCTTCTTGTTGCTATTTTTTTTTTTTTTTTGGTCTTTAAGAAAAGAGAATAAAGCCTGGGAAAAGAACAAAAGATGCCTGCTTTTTCTGGAGAATTACTGAATGCTCTTCACTGTAACACCACCACCACCACCAACAAAAATGTGACTCATGTTCTATAACAGAAGGTGGGAAGCACAGGGACACAAGACCAAGGGGAAAAAATAGTACAGTTTAGTGAGACTTGGGACTAGTCTGTCAGCTTGATCTGTTTTGGTACTTTATTGAACCCTCCCCCATGACTCCCTTCCCATTTTTCTAGTGGTTATGTTAATGTTTATCTAGAAGTGTATGTGTACTAACATAACCGAGACAAAGAAAATCAGATTTCTGTTTGTTTTGATTTTGATCAAATTAAGTAGGTTGCTTTTTCCTGTTTGGCATTGTATAGTACATTGCTTACTGTGGACTGCATGCTTAAAATAGGAGGTGAGCTAGTGCCAGTCCTTCACCTGCGTCATTTCTCATCAATCACATGCTGGTCAGCAGAGTCACAGCACGTGGAAATCTGGTGACGCACTGGCTACCGATCCTGTCATCCGGTAACAGTCAGGGCAATTCCTCCTTCTGGGATAACCGGGCCAAGAATATGCCCTATGTCTCCCTGAACTGTAGTCACTGCTGAGGACCCACGTCCACAGTTGGCTTTGTGGTGATCGGCAGTGTTTTGAATCTGAGTTTCAACTTGTGACCAAGAGGTTTTTAAAATAAGGAACTTGGTTCTGCTGATGTCCACTAACATCTTCATGACAAGTGGACCAAACTCCTGAAAGTGCTTCTTGCTCTTTGTCTACAATAAAATCGCAGAATTATCTCTATGATCTCATGAGACTAACAATGGTATTCTTGCTGATAACACTCATCATAAATGAAAGAAAGAAGCATTTGTGTTAAAAATAGTTAAGTATAAGGAATTTTCCCTAGTGGTCCAGTGGTTAAGACTCCATGTTTCCACTGTAGGAGGCTCGGGTTCCATCCCTGGTTGGGGAACTAAGATCCCACATGTCACACCGCATGGCCAAAAAAAAATAGTGAAGTATGCTTTCTTATATTTCTTGGAAGAGAGATTACTGTTTCTGAGAAAACTTGTTTCAGTTATGAAGAAGAGGCATCAAAGTACAGACTACAAATCTTTCTGTCACTTTTAATAAAGTTCATTTATAATATTACTTTATGCCTGTCTCCTTTCCCTTGGCAAAGAAAACTCCTGACTTTAGCAGCTAAAATGTTAATGAGAATATCTTTTATGTATTATTTAATAAGTTTTGTTAATAACATCCTCATTGCAAAAAATTAAAAAACATAGAAAACATGATGGAGGAAAATCTTCCCTCATTCCACTCCTTAAAGGAAACCTGTTAATATCTGTTGTACCGATTGGCTGACTTGCCAGGAGGACCTGGGAAGACCAACCATCCACGTTGATTCTGGCACCTTTCCTTTGTTGCACTTGTCACAGCTGAAATGATCTTGTCCTTGGTGTAATTTTTATTTTTTGACTCTCTCTGCTTCACTAATACATGTATTAGCTCCATGAAGACAGGTGTTTTTTCTCTTTTGTTCATGGTTGTATCCCCAGCACCAAGAACGATGCCTGACATTTGAAGGCACTTACTAAATATTTGTTAAATGATGCTTTCATGAATGAATGTGAGTATTGTCTTATTCCCTTTACTAGTCCTTGCTTAGTTGAATTTATCCTATCTGAGTAATTTTGTATCTTGAAAATTTAAATTAACATGATAAAAACAGTATCTCTGCAAGCTTTTATGTGGCATCTTTATGTAACGTTGCAAAATTGGATCCTGACTATCGAACACCATGCCTTCTAGTGAGTAGGACAGGATTTATCTGTGTTCATTCTTGGGTGATGGTTATGACACTTAAAGCAAGTAGGGCCCGTTGGGGCTCCTGGGCATGGAAGCCTTTCAAACAGTTGCTAATCAGGCAAGAGAGGGGATACAGAGACCAGGGAGAAGGAATGAAGGGACAATAGTGCAGCCTTGGGCAGGGTTCTGATCCTGCCTCCAGGGGTGCCTGTAATAGTATCTTTCAGCTCTCCTGCAGAACTAAACCACCACCAAAGGAAGTGCTCCAGAGAGAAGGTCACAGTCTGATAACTTTGAAGCTCATCAGGAGGTCACCTGAGGCCAGATTAAAGGAACCATCCAAGACCAGATTAAAGGAATGCAGGCCCTACATACAACCTGAGCCTTATCAGCAACCTTACCCTTGAACCACTGCTATAAAGAAAGAAAAGTGTAAAGAAAGAAAAGTTGTCAGTCGCTCAGTCATGTTTAACTCCTTGTGACCCCCATGGACTGTAGGCCGCCAGACTCCTCTGTCCATGGAATTCTCCAGGCAAGAATACTGGGTTGAGTGGCCATGCCCTCCTCCAGGGGATCTTCCTCACCCAGGGATCAAATCTGGGTCTCCTGCATTGCAGGTAGATTCTTTACTGCTGAGCCATTAAAAAGGCTCCTCCTTATTCCCTCTTGCTACAAAATGCCTCATCAAATCTCCCCAGGTTGGGACACATCGATTTTGTAGCGTGAGCCTGCTGTGTCTCCCTTTACCTGACAAAGCAATAAAGCCATTCTTTTCTACTTCACCCAAAACTGTCTCTGAGATTTGGCTTGGCACCGGAGCACAAAGGCCAAGTTGTTGGCATTGTTACTGCATTTCTTGTGCCATTCTTTTCAAGCTGCTTTTCTTCTGTCTCCAGGGCAGAGAAGAGCATAAGTGGATAGGGTGCTTTCCTTTTGGATTCCTGGCCTTGCTGATCTTTTGAATCGCCAAACTCAAGTGCAGGGCCTTTATGCGAGCTAGTCCCTTGCCTGGAAGGCTCTTCCGTGCTTTTCAGAAGACAGCTGTCACCTTTGGCTAAGTCACTTGGCTGTCAGTGACTTTCTTGATGTGCCACTGGAGTCTACCTACCCTGATCACTGCCTGATACTTCAATTATTCATGCATATGTATCTGTTAATCTCTGTTGTCCCACCTCCTACTAGAAAGTTTGCATGAGGCTGATAAATGGAATATTGCCTGCCATTATTGTTGTTCAGATGCTTAGTCGTGTCTGACTCTTTGCGATCCCATGGACTGCAGCATGCCAGGTTCCCTGTTGTTCTCTATCTCACAGAGCTTGCTCAAATTCACGTCCATTGAATCAGAGATGCCATCCAACCATCACATACTCTGTCATCCCCATTCTCCTCCTTCCTTCAATCTTTCCCAGCATCGGGGTCTTTTCTAATGAGTTGGCTCTTCACATCAGGTAGCCAAAGTATTGAAGCTTCAGCTTCAGCATCGGTCCCTCCAATGAATATTCAGGACTGATATCCTTTAGGATTGACTGGTTTGGTCTCTTTGCAGTCCAAGGGACTCTGAAGAGTCTTCTCCAGCACCACAGTTCAAAAGCATCAATTCTTCAGTGCTCAGCTTTCTTTATGGTCCAACTCTCACATCCATAGGTGAGTACTGGAAAACCCATAGCTTTGACTAGATGGACCTTTGTCAACAAAGTGATGTCTCTGCTTTTTAATATGCTGTCTAGGTTTGTCATAGCTTTTCTTCCAAGGAGCAAGTGTCTTTTAATTTTGTTGCTGCAGTAACCATCTACGGTGATTTTGGAGCCTAAGAAAGTCTGTCACTGTTTCCATTGTTTCCCCATCTATTTGCCATGAAGTGATGGGGCTGGATGCCGTGATCTTAGTTTTTTGAATATTGAGTTTTAAGCCAGCTTTTTCACTCTCCTCTTTCCCCTTCATCGAGAGGCTCTTTAGTTCCTCTTCGCTTTCTGCCACATCAGTAAACAAAGGATGTCACAGTCTCACAGCCACTGCCTTGGTGAGCTGGTGAGCCCTAAGGGAACTCAGGAAGGAAAAGAATACCAGCCCCCTGAAAGCCATCAGACTAAAGCCACTCCCCACAGGAAAATCAGGACGTGAAAACTAGATACTGGCCCCAGACAGCTGAGGTACCTATCAAAGGAATGAATTCAAACTCTCCTCATATATAGAAAAGTGCTAAATTCCTTAACTTGGCATTTTTAGTTTTCTTTCATTGACAGTAATCTTTTGTTCTTACTACCTCCCTTTGTTGCCGAACTTCTCTAACCTCCTCGCCTCCTCAGAGCAGTTCTCTCGGGGTTACTTGAGATGCTGCTTCCGGGGCTTGAAGTCCTAAAAATTCCCTCTGAATAAAATATAACTGTCAACTTTTTGGTTGTGAATATATTTTTACAAGGACATGAATCTTGTTTTGTTCACTGCGGTACCTGGTAAAGAGAATAAATAAATTAGAAGAATGAATAAATTAGACTACGCTTCATCTGGTCTTCACCTGGAGGACCAGGCCTTGTGCAATGCCAGGAATACAGTGATGGGTGAAGAGAGCTTTGGCTCGGGAGCGGGGTGCGGCGAGGTTGAGGAGTGGCACAGGTCTAGACGGTAAAGACAGAAAGTAAAACATATGAGTCATTAGAAAATTAGCTTTGATAAGTGCTACAGAGGAAAGCAGAGAACATAGCCAGGATCTAGCTTGGATTGTTTGATTCTTTCAGATAACTTTATTGACCATTCTATCAGAAAATAGGACAGAAAAGCAAATGTGTTTATTTAGTACTCTTCAGATAGATGGCATCGATTTTTTTTTTTTCTCCTTGTTTCTTTAGAAGCCCAGTATATCTCCAACCAGAGACACCCATAAATCAACGGAGTCAGGCCAAATAAATGAAGTTCTAGGCTGATTTTGCTTTAACATAATAAAGTGATGTACTTATTAGTACACAAAGTACTAAAAAGTCCAACTTGTATCTCTTTAGGTCCTCTTTTTTTTTCTTTTTTTGATGAGAAAATAAAATTCTGCGAGACATAAATGTGGATTGTGCTTTGCGTATCCCATCGTGTCTGACTCTGCAACCCCATGTACTGAACCCAGCTAGGCTCCTCTGTCCATGGGATTCTCCAGGCAAGAATACAGGTGTGGGATTGCCATTTCTTTCTCCAGGTGGTCTTCCTGACCCAGGGATCGAACCTGTCTCTTGCATCTCCTGCACTGGCAGGAGGATTCTTTACCACTGCTCCATCTGGGAAGCCAAATGTGGATTAGACATTCTGAAATAAGTCAAACGCCTGAACTAAGAAAAAAATTACCCGAAAATAGAATTTAATGCATTTTTTTTAATAGTTATGCATTTATTTTCATGTATAACTAGCACATCAACATGTGGCTGTGTGGATATATTGCTTAGTTAGCATAAGACTAAATTGGTTAAGTGAGTAAAAAGAAAAAGGATGCTGAGTTAAAGAAAATATTACGGAAGTGAGAGAACAGGAGGTCCTCATATGATAAAAATTGTGGAAGTTATGGGAATGCCTGGAGTTTGGGACTTGCTGCTCTAAGCTTCAGGCAAGAAGCTCTGCTCTGGTCCGAAGCCCTTAAGGGGCCCTACACAGAAACCCTCCAGGTACTTGGAGCTCCGAGAAGCCTCCTAAGAGCACGTGGTACATTGAGACGACCCCAGGGAGGAAAGCACCTTTTGTTCATGTGTTCATGCCCTACAATCAAGGCCACACCTCTAAGATTCTTTTCCCTTTTAAGAAAAAATCACTTGTTGCTTTGTAATTCTAAAACATTTTGTAGGGCATGAATTTAATGCATTTAATCCCATAAAAGGAATGGCTTTAATTAAAGCCACTTAAATATCTAATCATGAAAGGATGATTTCTCTTGCCTGTGGTAGTGGGCTCTGTATTCAATGGTAACATGCAATTAAGGGAATTTTTTAAATTCTGAGGTGCTATGCTAATTCAATGACCGAACTCATCTCCACAAATCCTTTGATGGCACTTTAATTTCTTCAAACCAAGAAAATGGTGAGTGAATTTTATTAGGGGGTAGTAAAACCTAAAAATAAATTAGCTTAAAATATAATTCTTCTCTTGCATGAATACTTTATTGCCTAACAGCCGTATGTAACTCTTTACTGCCCTCCCATGATCAATTTTAGAAATGTTGCTTCTTTCAGAGAAAATTAAACTCTTCCATCATTAAGAAAATAAATTTAGTCATTGCCTCCAATGGATAAATTTAAATGGCCTCTTTTCCGGGACACAATATCTTCTGGGTCTCAAATTTCTCTACATTAGCTTATCCCCCAAAGTAATAACCAGGAAGGAAACTATAGCTTTTAATTGATGCTGTCTCAGAGCCCTGGGGATCTCCAAGAGCAGTGCTAACTTCTTCCCTTTCAGGAAATATTACTCCCTCTCATTCAAAACTAGAGGTGGGATTAAAGAAATTGAGTCAGGCTCACTCTCTGGTATAGTTTTTCTGTTGAACTTGTTGGTACAGACTGAATCCCAGTAGTTCGAATACAACTTTACGGGAAATGTATTTCCTTACTTCTGGCCTGTATATGAAATTTAAAACGGTGATGTGGGCACGTGGGAGGCTTGTTTAATTTCCAGCGGTGGAAGGCGAGGGCGAGAAGTGAATCAGAGTGAAACAAATTGAGGGATTGAATTAAAATATGAAGAAACTGAGTTCCCGACAGTGAAGTGATTCTCAAAGTGACACATTAAAAAGCAGAGGTTGATTCAGTTCCCCCCGATTTCCTCTTCTCTGCAGCCTTTGTGCAGCCTGCGCAAGAAAGTTTAAAAAAACCTATCTCCCAGGTATGAACCTCGGTTTCAGTGTCTCTTCAGCCTCCATCGTTAAAACCTCAATGCTCTTGTGCTGCCCTCTGGTGACAAATAGCATGTACTACAGTTACTGGGCTTGGTCAGGCACGTCCCTCCATTAATTCAACAAAGAGTCATGGAGGTCTACCAAATGCCTGCTATTGCTCCGGTCATTGGAGTTTCAGCAGTAAAAAGGAAATACAGTATTTCTGCCCCCGTGGGACTTATGTCCTAGAGGAGACACGACAGTGAACACATTATCTAAAACATGAGGACTATCAGGTTAGTTCAGTTCGGTCACTCAGTCGTGTCCGACTCTTTGTGACCCCATGAATCGCAGCACGCCAGGCTTCCCTGTCCATCACCAACTCCCGGAGTTTACTAAAACTCATCTCCATCGAGTTGGTGATGCCATCCAGCCATCTCATCCTCTGTTGTCCCCTTCTCCTCCTGCCCCCAATCCCTCCCAGCATCAGGGTCTTTTCCAATGAGTCAACTCTTTGCATGAGGTGGCCAAAGTATTGGAGTTTCAGCCTCAGCATCAGTCCTTCCAATGAACACCCAGGGCTGATCTCCTTTAGGATGGACTGGTTGGATCTCCTTGCATCCATGGGACTCTCAAGAGTCTTCTCCAACACCACAGTTCAAAAGCATCAATTCTTTGGCACTCAGCTTTCTTCACAGTCCAACTCTCACATCCATACATGATCACAGGAAAAACCATAGCCTTGACTAGACGGACTTTGTTGGCAAAGTAATGTCTCTGCTTTTGAATATGCTTTCTAGGTTGATCATAACCCTCCTTCCAAGGAGTAAGCGTCTTTTAATTTCATGGCTGCAATCACCATCTGCAGTGATTTTGGAGCCCAGAAAAATAAAGTCTGACACTGTTTCCACTGTTTCCCCATCTATTTTCCATGAAGTGATGGGACCAGATGCCATGATCTTAGTTTTCTGAATGTTGAGCTTTAGTCAACACGACTAACTTTTTCACTCTCCTCTTTTACTTTCATCAAGAGGCTTTTTAGTTCCTCTTCACTTTCTGCCATAAGGGTGGGGTCATCTGCATATCTGAGGTGATTGATATTTCTCCCGGCAATCTTGATTCCAGCTTGTGCTTCTTCCAGCCCAGCATTTCTCATGATGCACTCTGCATATAAGGTAAATAAGCAGGGTGACAGTATACAGCCTTGACGTACTTTCCTATTTGGAACCAGTCTGCTGTTCCATGTCCAGTTCTAACTGTTGCTTCCTGACCTGCATATAGGTTTCTCAAGGGGCAGGTCAGATGGTCTGGTAGTCCCATCTCTTTCAGAATTTTCCACAGTTTATTATGATCCACACAGTCAAAGGCTTTGGCATAGTCAATAAAGCAGAAATAGATGTTTTTCTGGAACTCTCTTGCTTTTTTGAGGAATATAGAGATGAAGAAATCAAGAATGGGGTAGGCTTGGGTAGGCAAGAAGTTGCAACTTTAAATAGTGCGTGCAGGGAAGGCTGCAGTGAACAGAAGACATTTGCAAACAGATTTGAAGGAGATGAGAGAGTAACCTATATCAGTATCTGGGGGGAGAATGGCCAAGGCAGAGGAAATGGAGAGATGCCAAGGGGACAGAGTACTCCTAGAATCGAAGGAGGCCAGGACAGCCTGAGCTGAGAGAAAGGGAGGGCATAAAAGCCTGGTCAGAGTGGAGGGAAGACGGAGAAAGGAAGGGGCTATGGGCTTCCCAGGTGGCATTAGGGGTAAAGAACCTGCCTGCCAATGCAGGAGACATAAGACACACGTTCAGTCCCTGGGTGGGGGAGATCCCCTGGAGGAGGGCATGGCACCCACTCCAATATTCTTGCCTGGAGAATCTCATGGACAGAGGAGCCTGGTGGGCTGCAGTCCATGGGGTTGCAAAGAGTCGGACTCGACTGAAGTGACTTAGCAGCAGCAGCATGGGGCCTGTTAGCTGTAATAAGAGTTTGGCTTCCTTTGGGGAGATGGGAACTACTGGAGCTTGGTGAGTAGAGGAGTGACGCAAAGGGTTATATATTTTTACAGTATACTGTGACTGTGGCACTGTGAAAACACCGCCATGGTAGAAGCAGAGAGGTCAGTTAGGAGGCTGAGGCAAAATAACGGAGGTGAGCAGCTAAGAGAGAGCTGTGGAGGTGAGGATCTGAACATGTTCTGAAGTTAGAGCCACCAACACTTGCTGATGCTTTGATGTAGTGAAAGAGAAAGTCGGTTAGTCGTGTCTGACTCTTTGTGACCCCATGGACTATGCCATCCATGGAATTCTCCAGGCCAGAACACTGGAGTGGGTAGCCTTTCCCTTCTCCAGGGGATCTTCCCAACCCAGGGATGGAACCCAGGTCTTCCGATGTAAGGTGTGGGCAAAAAAGACATGTCAATGTTGATCACAAAATATTTGACCTTAGGATGGTAGGATAGAGCTGCCGGTAACTAATATAAGGAAAGACTAAGCAAGAATTGATGCTTTGGAACTGTGGTGTTGGTGAAGACTCTTGAGAGTCCCTTGGACTGCAAGGAGATCAAAGCAGTTCATCCTAAAGGAAATCAGTCCTGGGTGTGCATGGGAAGGACTGATGCTGAAGCTGAAGCTCCAATACTTTGGCCACCTGAGGTGAAGAACTGACTCACTGGAAAAGACCCTGATGCTGGGAAAGACTGAAGGCAGAAGAAGAAGGGGTCGACAGAGGATGAGATGGTTGGATAGCATCACCGACTCGATGGACATGAGTTTGAGCTAGCTCCAGGAGTTGGTGATAGACAAGGGAGTCTGGCATGCTGCAGTCCATGGGGTCGCAAAGAGTTGGACATGACTGAGCGACTGAACTGAACTGAAGCAAGGGTGGCTCATATGGTAAAGAATCTGCCCACAGTGCGGGAGGACCCAGATCCAATCCCTGGGTCAGGAAGATCCCCTGGAGACGGGAATGGCAACCTGCTCCAGTATTCTTGCCTGGAGAATCCTATGGACAGAGGAGCCTGGAGGGCTACAGTCCATGGGGTCTTAAAGAGTCAGACACGACTGAGCAATTACACTTCCACTTTCAAACAAGAAGCAGATTTTTGAGGAAAAATTCAAGAGTTCAGTTTGTGTATTTTAATTTTTATATTTATCTACATATTTACCATTTACAGTGCTCTCCATTCCATCATGTGGAGCTAAATGAGTGTTTGGTATGCTTTTCCTTCCCTCAGAGACTAACTTCCTCTGATAGTTCATTTCATGCACATCTGTTGGTGATTAATCTCCTCTGCTTTTCTTTTTTAGTATGAAACAGTCTTTATTTCACTTTCATTTTGAAAGATATTTTCACTGCATACAGAATTTTAGGTAGATGGTCTTCACCTTTCTTCCAAATACATTCAAGTGCTTCACTGTCTTCTGGCTTTCATAGCTTCTGACGATTCTGTGGCTTTTCTGGCCTTTCTTTGTTCTCTGAATTTATTACACTTTTTTCCCTAACTGCTCTTAAATCCTTTTCTTTATCATGTTTTCAAGAACTTAATTTTGATGTGCGTTGGTACGGTTTCCTTTATGTTTCTTTTCTTTGGGGTTCTTTGACCTTCTTGGATATGTGGGTTTATAGTTTTTGTTACATTTATAACATTTTGGTCATTATTTCTTCAAGTACTTTTTCTGTCACTTCTCTTTTCTGAGTCTCCAATCACACTATGTTAGATTGCTTAATATTACCTATGGATGCATTGTTCTTTTTTTAAAAAAATCCTTTTATCTCTATACTTCATTTTGAGTATTTTCTATCACTTTAAGTTTACTTCAACATCTTTAAATTCACTGATCTTTTAAGGAGGGTCCAATCGGTGGAGAATCCTTTCCATATTTTTCATTTCTGATATTATAGCTCTACACATCAAGCCAAATCCTTTTGTATCTTTCACTTCTTCCCTCATAATGTTGCTCATGCTTTATTCCATATCCCTGTTTATATAGAGTATAAACATAATATTATTTAAGTTTCCTTGTTTGGTAATTTCACCATTTCTATAAATTCTAGTTCTTTTGCTACTGATCAACTTTTCTCCTGGCGATCGGTCATATATCCTGCTTCTGTAATGCCTATTTTTTTTTGAAGACAGACATTATAAAGTTTATGTTGCTGGGTGCTAGATTGTGTGGTAATCACTTAAATAATGCTGGACTTCGTTCTGTGCTATGCCGTGCTAAATTGCTTCAGTCGTATCCAACTCTTTGTGACCCTATGGTTGTGGCCTGCCTGGCTCCTCTGTCTGTGGGATTCTCCAGGCAATGATACTGGAGTGAGTTGCATGCCCTCCTCCAGGGGATCTTCCCAACCCAGGGGTCGAACCCATGCCTTTTATGTCTCCTGCATCAGCAGGAGGCTTCTTTGCCGCTAGTGCCACCTGGGAAGCCAATGACATGCAATTAACTAGGCATCAGTTTGATCCTTTTAGGATCTACCTTCAACTTTGTTAGGGTGAGTTCACAGCACCCTTTATTATCAAATTCTTGTTATGATTATTAAATTATCCCCAATACTAAGATGATACTCCTCTGAGGATTTTACCCAGTTTTCCAATGCCTTACAAGATCTTTCTTTTTTGGCTGGTGAAAATATTAATTGTTCCCAACCCCATGTGTCCTTCTCTATTAGAATTGTTCCCCTGTTGCTTTTGGAATGTTCTTTCTCCAGTCTCAGGGAATTTCCTTTCAGCTGTACTCATATCAGTACTCAGACAAAAACTCAAACTCATTCTGTGTGACTTCCTCCTCTCTGGAATCTGCCTCACAAATTCTACCTCAGACTCTCTGAACTCAGATCTCAGTCTTCCAACTCAGTGAGATACCTGGGCTCTGTTTAGGTTCCTTTCCCTCCAGCCCAGAAACTCTCTCTTCATAGTAAGCTGTTCCAACTGTAGGACCCGCTGTTCATCTTCCTTCCCTCAGGATCACTGTTTACACTCTCTGTTGTCCAATGTCTGAAAAAGATCATTTCCCAAACTTTGTTTTTCTGATTATATAATATCAGGCTGCTGGTGGCGGTGGTGGTGAAGTCCATTCTCTGGACTTCCTTCTGGACAGGAAGCAGAAGTCCCTAGGGCATTTTAATGTGGCATGTGTCTGTTGAACATGCAAGTAAAGATGTTAAGTTGGCAATTAGGTATATGAATTTGGAGTTCAGGAAAGAGGTTCAGGTTGGAAATACACATTTATGATGTAAATTTATCACCTTTTGCCTTGGAAAATTTCTCCCCACCTTTGGCTCCAGTCATCTCATCAGAGCTAAATGGTTCCTTCTATCCCATCAAATCTCTACTAAGGAGGAGATGGACTAAAAAAAATAAGATGGTCTAATGTTATTGAGTTACACTTTCCATGTACATATTTATATGTTAATAAGACTTACCCCAGGGTCAATATCTTTGCCAAGCAAACACAAGTATATTTTACCTGAAGTGCCAATTCCTGTCTATAAATAGTAGCTTCCTGAAGTGTTATATACAGCAGGAATCCAAGGTCATACCCAGGCTCAGGGGGAATGAGTGCCATGACTGATTATTCCCTTCTGTTGTGGGAGCATGAGAGAGAATGGAGGCAACTATCCCATGTGTTTAACCCACCTGTCTTAGCATAAATTAATTAATGGGTATACTGGGGGCAAGAGACCCGCAAATGATACAAAACAGACTACCAACTATTCTTCTTTCATTGAGGAAGATACTGGTTAATTATTTCTGAAGAATGATTCATATGCATATACCTCCAATCACAGATTAGCCAAGAACGAAAATGCTTGTTCCATTTTCTCCAGGATCGTGTGGTTGGCAAAAAGAACACTTTCTTATATAAACCATATGTGGTTTCATTTAGCCTAATGGAGGGTGGTGCCAACAGGTGAAAGAAATCTCTCTCCTTTCTATCTTGTAGGACTCATCACTGGGACCTCACTGTTTTTACAGTATAAGGGCTAATCTAGAAAAACAAATTTCATTCTCTGACATAAATGTTAAGCAAAGATTTACCTGTAACATCAGAGCTCAACCTTCTTTGGATTATATTGAGTTGTATCTTCAAGCTTGCACTGCATAGTGTTTGGAAAATAGTAAGCACTCAATGAATGTTTCATAAATACGTTAATGTGATGTTTCCATTTTCTACCTTGAATGGAAACTTCAGCCTATTCTCGAGGATTTTCCTTGGAGAAAAGTGTTGACACGTGTGGGCTCACAAAAGCATCTCAGGGTGGCAGACCAGCCTTCTTCAAAAAACTGAACTTAAGGTAGATATAGCACTTCTGTGGTGGCTCAGAAGTAAAAAATCCACCTGGAATGCAGGACATGTGGGTTTGATCCCTGGGTTGGGAAGATCCCCTGGAGGAGGGCATGGCAACCCACTCTAGTATTCTTGCCTGGAGAATCCCATGGACAGAGGAGCCTGGCGGGCTACAGTCCAGAGGGTCACAAAGAGTTGGACACAACTGAAGCAACTAAGCATGCGTGTTTAGAATATTTAGTTAATTTATAATTTAAAAAAAATCACTTGGACTAGTAGGACATGTGTTTGAAGTGCTAAATCTGGAATTAGGTAGAATTCCTAAATGCTACACAAATTTCCAAGAACGTGATTCAGTTCAGTTCAGTTCAGTCGCTCAGTCATGTCTGACTCTGCGACCCCATGAATTGCAGCACGCCAGGCCTCCCTGTCCATCACCAACTCCTGGAGTTCACTCAAATTCATGTCCATCGTGATTATGAAGGCCTAAAATAAGGTTTCCCTACTGCATGAGTGGGGAAAAGCTATGTAGGTAGGGAGATGGATTCCCTTACCCCTGGGGATGACTGAAGGGGTTTCTGGGCCCATTGTGTCCAGCAGCCTACAATTAGATCTGTTTACCTCTACAGTCTTATGGATATAGTAGCTTTTATATGTAAGTTACGGAAAAAGTATGCTGCTGCTGCTGCTAAGTCACTTCAGTCGTGTCCCACTGTGCGACCCCATAGACGGCAGCCCATCAGGCTCCTCCGTCCCTGGGATTCTCCAGGCAAGAACACTGGAGTGGGTTGCCATTTCCTTCTCCAGTGCATGAAAGTGAAAAGTGAAAGTAAAGTCGCTCAGTCGTGTCCGACTCAGCGACCCCACAGACTGCAGCCTACCAGGCTCCTCCGTCCATGGGATTTTCCAGGCAAGAGTACTGGAGTGGATCGCCATTGCCTTCTCCGGAAAAAGTATGAGAGCACTATATATACTGTGCTCCTGCTCAGTCGTGTCCAACTCTGCGATCTTTTGGACTGTAGCCATTCATGTTCCTCTGTCCATGGGATTTTTCAGGCAAGGATACTGGAATGGGTTGTCATTTCCTCCTCCAGGGGATCATCCTGACCCAGGGATCAAACCCATGATTCCCTTGTCTACTGCATTGGCAGGTGGATTCTTTACCCACTGAGCTATCGAGAAAGCCCATGAGAATATTGACCTAAACTAATCCATTGACCACGAGGATGGTAAAGAGGGGTTTGATCTCCAAAATACTGAAGGCGCAAAATTGATCAAACTTGGTGGTTAAGGTGAGGGCAAGAGACAGTGATGAGTCAAGGATGACCCATTCATTTGCTCAGGTGCCTAGGTATATAAAAGTGGTGATTTTGCAAACTGAGGCTGGAAACACAGAAGGAAGGGCATGTTTTGAAGCAGTGTTTCTCAACATATGGTTCCAGGACTAGCTTTTATTAGCTTCACCTGGGGACTTGTAAGATAAGCAAACTCTCAGGACTTAACCCAGTCTATAGAATCAGAGGCTCTGGGCATGGGGCACAGCAACCTGTTTTCACAAGCCCTCTGAAGGACTCTGATGTTTGACAGAATTTGAGATCCCCTGTTTTGATGGGAAGGTGGTGACACTTTCCATTTGAGGCTTGTGGAATGTTCCAGTAGGACATCCAGATGGAAATGCTCAAGGGGCACGTCTACTACTGATCTTATCGTAGTCAGTACTATGGATGTGTTATTTTGAGTGAATGAAGGTGTCAGGCTCCTTTTTAAAATTTTGTTTCCTAAGGACAACAGATAGGGTCACAGGGAGCATTTCCTTTAGGAAAATGTTTCAAAAACTTGGATGACAGTTATAACGTTAGTATTTCCATCTTAAGGCTATCCTTTCTTTATCAGGCCTGAAATTCAGCTGGCTGACTCACTGGTTGATTTATGTCCGTCTCTTTCCACTGCTCTCTGTGCCTCATTTACTAAGTGGCTTGAGTACATCCTGCGCGCAACTCTGCAGTAGAACAGGGACCTACATGTATGCTGGATGGAACTTTGCCATTTGGACTCATCACTAGGTGTCAGCACCCACACAAGGGTGAAAGAGGGAAGGGGCAAGTAGTGGCCAGACTTACTGCCTCTTCTTTCGGCAGTCTATTTTGTATATGAGAGTCAGCAATGGCCCTTGGGTTAAGTTCAGCCCACAATCAGTTTTTGTGAATAAAATGTATTAGAACACTGCCGTGCTCATTAGTTTACAAATTGTCCATGGCTGCTTTTTCATTACATGGCAGAGTTGGGGAGTTGTGACCGGGATAGTACAAACTGCAAATCTAAAACCTTTACTCTCTGGCTTTTTATAGAAAAAGTTTGCTGATCTCTGCTTTAGACCAGTGGTTCTCACAGTTCAGCTTGCAGCAGAGCCCACAGGGGCTTTGAAAACATTGGATATGCGGCCTGTACCTAGGTCGGTAACCTGGGAATTCCTGTTTCTGGCAAATTCCCAGAAGAGGCTGATGCTGCTGGTCAGAGGACCACACTTTGAGAACCACTGCTTTCGTGTAAGCCCTCAGGGTACCCATGTCTGGATCAAAGGGAAAACTTGCCTCTAGCTATACGTTCAAGGGATTATTTCAGATTCTGTCTCTATCTCAGCTTGAATTATCATCAGTCTTTTGAACTCCATTTTCATCCTATTGTTTTTCTCCTTATGTTTTTCCTTCCCCTTTATCCAAACCTTTAAGGTAAAAGAATTCGTTAGAAAAATATGCTCAACAGTCCTGAGGTGAAATATGTTGCAGTTTTGGCATCTAGATCTTTAAGAATTAGCAACTACTGTAATCAATAATAGGCTTCCCAGGTGGCTTCCCAGTGGTGAAGAACCCACCTGCCAAGGCAGGAGACATAAGAAACGTGGGTTCAAGGCCTGGGTTGGGAAGATCCCCTGGAGGGGGGCATGGCAACCCACTCCAGTATTCTCACCTGGAGAATCCCATGGGCAGAGGAGCCTGGCAGGTTACAGTCCATGGGGTCGCAGAGTCGGACACGACTGAAGCGACTTAGCATGCACAAACGTAATCAATAATATCTTTTCCTTTAGCTTTACTCTTATATCTATTTACCCTGTTTCTGTAACATATTAAATAAATAATTTGAGGTCATGATTTTTTTCCCTTTGATTGCGTGAAAGCTTCAAAGGAGAGGAATTATGCTTTTCTAATGAAAATTATACTTTTCATTAGATAAGTGACTACATCCATCAGCTTGAAGTAGGATTTAGGGGGAAGTTGAGATTGGATTGAGTAGAAG